>NC_056589.1:20708063-21034563 GCF_018340385.1 Cyprinus carpio
GTAGCTGAAAGAGACTCTCTTCCCCATCATGTTCAACCACAACAACACAGATACACACCTATCAGAACAGCCCACAGCATGCGTGCGCGTCTGAGCGCCAGCAGATGGATGATTAAATACACGCTGTGGCTGTAGCATGGAGAGCTTTACCTGGGGACTAAGCCGACGAGATATAACATAAGGTTAACTGATTTGGTTTGAATATGCCGAGCGTTTTGACACAGTTTGGAGTGAATTCCATCTCTCTGGCAGTGCTCTAACACAAACATACACATGTCAGCCTCACTGAAATGCAGATCCGTTGTGTGTGTGCTGGCAGAGAGGTGGATGTGAGTTTGCTTCTACACACCTTCATAAATGCGGGCCGAGTCACTTCTCTTGACATAACACTCCCAGATAAGCACCAGAAAACTCTCACATACTCTAACAAACCATCTAAAACACAGATTTTGGGGGGAAATGTCTACTTTTATAAATAACAAGCCTGTCAGAGCCATGGTGGAGTGGGTGATGCACGTGCATGTGACACATAACAGCCATTGTGCACACAGGGATGCAGGTTTAAGTCTAAATCATCCCATTTTCTCCTCTTTCTTATCAGTCTTTTTTGACATGAAGTGCCATTTTAAATTTATACTGTTAATTGCTGTACCATATACCCCAAGCCCCCATTTTTAAGTATTACTCCATATGCAATGGAGTAATAGGCCTAAGTTTAAAAATATAGTATATCCCATTATTAATAAAGTGTTAGTTTAAAAAAAAACACAATTTTCCTGCATGGCGCAAACCCACTGGACCTTCATTTACTTGCATGAATCACTGCAACACTTAGTTTTTAATACACCATGATTTTCCTAACCACTATATTATGATAAGATTTATTTTAAATATGACTTGCACCATGGAATGTTTTGCATAATATAAATGTTTTATATAATATAAACATAAAATTATATATATATATATATTTTTTTTTTTAAAGTTTATATTTTTATATAAAAATAACAATGCAATATCAGTTTATTTTAATATCAATTTTTCTAACCTTGAGCTTGTGCAGTAGGGCGAGAAGTGAGGTGAGATGAGGTGAACAGAGAGAAGTCGGAGAGGACAGCGTAATAATCACTCTTTGCCTCATTCAGTTCCTCTGGGAACTTCTTGAATACAGAAGCAGCCCTCCAAAAAAGCACACATGCTAAGTGAACTGCACACAATGGAAAAACCTGACTATTAACTAACAAATGAACACATCGTAGAAGAACAACTGTTTTGTAAATGACATTATTCTGCTTTTTTCTTGTCTCCCCTCCCCTTTATTCTCCCTTTGTGAGTGTATGTGTGCTAACGCTCTCGAACGAAGAGCGACTTTAATTGTTTCTTCAGTATAGCCCCGCTGTTTACACGGGTTATTATCCCCGACTTTGCAGGAGGGGGGGGGGCTTGCTGTTTGACGGGGAATTAAATGAAGAAAAATAAGGAAAAACACGTCTGACTCCAGGATCAAGGGCTCGTCTTTCTCTGGAGTCAGGCGGGCTAGCAGAACCAAGGGTCTTTTACAATGAGGGGCTAATTCTGTCTAAGCCAAAAAGGCTTCTATGCTAGGCTCCAGACTAGCCTCAGGATAAAGCAAAGAAGTTTCACGCCTTTAAATCAATTTATCAAGGCATTACTAACCCAACACAGAGACCTGTGGTTCACACACATAATCTGTCCATGATGAAAAACAGCAGACTGGCAAGCCCCGCTTTTCTATCATTAGCCATGTCTGTATTTTTAAAACTAGTTGCTTTAATTGATAAGTGAAGGGTCACAGTTGTCTTTTATCTTTCTGCCAAATCAATTACGCCTCTTTATTCGCCAACATAATTGTCTAGAAGATCTGAAGCAAGGTACAGCCAGACATTCTGCCTCTGGATGAACTCTGCAAATTACTCAAAAGTTTCATTCTGCAGAGTCAAACTCCATCTGTGTTTGAAAGGGCAAGGCTGCTCAACTCTGTAAGCATATCTTTGTTTTAGCGGTTTTGTTCTTGCTGCTAGAAAACTTTTCTAGGCCTTGTGAAATCGATAGGTTCAGCTCTGGAGAGAGCCACAAGCGTTCAAGAGATTTCTCAGTGCGTGGGCACATGCATGCACACACACACACACACATAGAAACATTTCACCTCCAGCTATACCAGTCCTTCACTGGTCTAGGACGGCTCCCTAAGCGCTCTGCCATGGGAGGCCAGATGACCTGGTGAGGGGTCAGAGGCGACTCTGGGGGGCACAGCAGGGGTCAAACCAGCACCAGCACTCCTCATTAATGACCTCTGCAGCTCTTCAATCTCCACCCCCAAAAAGCTCAGACCAGGGCCTGAAGCCTGTCCAGCAGGGAGACAGGCCAATAAATATATGCATCAGCCAGGTGTAGAGAGTGGGCCTAATTGCCCCCTTTCCTTATGTTTAATGTACAGCCCAGCGAGACGGGGCAGGGTCGTAGAGCAGCCACCCAGAGAGGAGTAGAGAAAGAGCGTTAATGCATCTTTGAATTCTAGGAAAAGTCAATTACACACATACTAACACTTCTAACTTTTAACGTAAACTACTGTTCATATGTATGGGGTCGGTAAAGTATCTTTTGCTCAACCTAGCCACATTTCATAATCAAAATACAGGAAAAAACAGAAATATTCTGAAATATTTTCACAAAAAAAAAAAATTTTTAATATGTTTGAAAATGTAATTTATTCCTGTGATGGCAGAGCTGAATTTTCAGCAGCCATTATTCCAGTCTTCAGTGTCACTGATTTATAATTTATAAATTCTAATATGCTGCTCAAGAAACATTCGTATTATTATCAATGTTAAAAACAGTTGTGCTGCTCAATATTTCTGTGGAAACATTTTTTCAAGATTGTTTGAATGATAGAAAGTATAAAAAGAACAACATTTACTTAAAATAGAATCTTTTATAACATTACAAATGTCTTTATTGCCAATGAATGCGTCCTTACTGAATAAAAGTATTAATTAATAAAAAATCTTACTGATCCAAAATTTTTGACCGGTAGTAACCCACTCCTACCTCATAACATCGACAGTTTGACAGGCCTAAATTATAAAACGAGCCTTACAATATGAAACGTCACTCAAATTCCTATTCTAGGTCACCAAACTTAATTTTCTAAATGTAAAAGAATACTTTCAAGATGTACTGCGACGTGCTTTCTAGACAAAAGTCTCAGACGTTCTCTGCGGACTAGGTGAAAATGGCTGCCATGTTTAATCTACATGGGTACGAGCAGCTTTGAGAGACTCTTTCTATGTGCGTTGTTCCAGCACGTTTTAATCTGCCCTCTGCAGCAGCCCAATCCGGGTTCCAGAGCGCAGCATCTTAGAACGGCCGCGATCCTCCGGGAAGGCCTGACAGGGGAGCCTTGGCTGGCAGGCTTGGTGGGGAAAGAAGAGGGGGGTGCAGGGAATGCCAACCACACAAACAGAATTAATAACAGCGGGCGTCAGAGCGACGCCTTCTCTTTAGAAGTGAAGCGTGGCATGGAACGGGTCCGCAGCGAGCACCGGTTCCGGGCCACTGAGCCCAGGCCTTCTGATAAAGCATGTGGCTAAGCCGGTACAATGGCAGAGCCTACGAATGAGCTCTTACATTAAGACAGATTCTTCCCCACAAAACTAGCAGGCAGGCTGCTGATAAGGAGTTGTCATTGGCAGACACACTGCCCACTAGGGAGAAACCCACATCCAAACCCACAAGCCTTTTCCTCCCATCACAGACCAGATGAATTACGCCATGATCTCCACTCCAATAGGGGTCACTGCTTTGAGATACGGCTAGGTATAACTATTTGACTTGAAAAAAAAAATGTTAAAGAGCAGAAGAAAAGTGCCTCTTAATATCATGATACCAGTCGCATCAACACCCAAAGAAAGCCATTAAAAAAAAAAAGACCTCAGCTGCTGTCAAACTGTGCGCAATTACATTTTTTTCCTGGTTCTGATGAAATACTTTTAGAGTTGTTTAACTAATTGTTCATGCTGTGAAGTCAATGAAAACAAAAAAAGCAAGAGCATAAAAATCAATTTTGTGGTTCATCTCCCATTACCTCAAAATCACACCCTCTAACAGTCAACACACACACACACACACACACACACACAACAAATACTACACTTTCTATCTTCACATAAACAGTCTAGAACTAAAACAAATGCTTTCTCAATTTCAGATTATTATTTTCATTTGTTCATAAAAAAGCTAAAATAAAAAAAAAATTAAGAAAATATTTAATTTAACAAAAAAAATGTTTCAGGGACTACAACAGAAAATTGAATGGAAATATTGACTAAAAATAAATGTAATCAATCATTCTCAACGAACCATCATTTGAAAATGTGCAACAGATGCAATAGAGTGATTAGGTGCACAAAAATATTGGAAACAGCACACCAATCAAAGCACTAAATGAAAAACACAAATGCGGATGCATAAGAACGCTGGGGATTCTCATTCCCTGATCTCTTCATTTGTGGCTCTGCAGCACTATGGTAACTCACTTCAACATTTTACAACAGCCCACTGACCAATGAAACTTCTGCGCTGTTGCCAAAAGTCTAGGTGACAATAAAAAAGCCATTTAATTTTAAAACCAGATGGTGACAGAAATGAGAGCTGTACCGCTACATAACCACACACCAAAAAAAATAAACACAACAGCACATTACAGCTTCATTGCCTCTTTTCTTATCCTCTAACATGCAGTACAGCTCCACCAGAAAAAAAAAAAGTGTAAGGATGAGTGTTTCAACTAATATCACTCAATAGAAAATCTCTGCAGTGTTCTTTAAAGATGGGAAAATCCACAGCTTCTTAGCTCACATAAGAACTACAAAATTACATTACAATATTTTTAAATGCTTATTTGCAATCTAGATGTCCCTGCAAAAACAACTCGATGTTGTGTATCTGTGTATGAAAATCCCTTCCTTCCCTCAGTCCCTCAGTTGTTGAAATGCACTTCTGAAAATTTACATTCAAAACAGCGAGTAATTACCCAATTCCCTATCGAAACCCTTACTAAAGGATACGTATTCTGCAGGAAGAGCTGAATGCATTTCTGAAAGACATTTCAACATGTGAACCAGGAACAAACTTATCCACATAACCACATACCCAAAAAGACTTTGGTGTCAGTGGGCAGAGGGGGAATAATGCCATTAGATTTCATTCTCAGTGAGCTTCAGACAAGCATTACTCAAATGTCTTCTCCCCTCCTTAGAATAAAAGGTCCAATTTGATTTGACTGACTGTAAACAACAATAAAAAAAAAAAATGGAAATAAGTGCCCTCACTGTCTCCCTTCCTGTCATGTGCATTCATCCCCCTCTTAATGTCCTGCAAATGAAGGGGATTTATTAATGTGTAATTAAGTAATAATCATCGCTACATAATGCATGAAACACTCATGGGAACGGTGGAGATATGAAACAGGAATGCCACAGCCAAGCACTCAGTGCATAGACACACATTAAAAAGGGATTAATTGAGAGAAATAATATTTTGATAAGCGCAGCTCCCTCTCCCCCTCTGACGAACGCTCGCTGTCTTTTTCCTCTCAAAATTATCTCTCTCTCACTTTTGCGCGTGCGAGTAACACTGGCAATCAGTTTCTAATGTAATGTGATGTGAGAGCATGACTTCCTTTACTCCCCCGTCTAACGTGACAATGGGCAATTTTTTTTTAAGAACACCCCCCCGTGCCTGCATATGTTTTCTACAGCCATAACACCTGCAGATTTGAAGATATCAAAGCAGAAATTAATGACAAACACGCTTATCCTATGGAAGAGCGAGCCAATACACTAGACAACGGGACAGAAAAAAAAACATGAATGATTTTGTGCATACCACACTCAGACATATTGTTGGTGCCCTTCTAATCTCCGAGCATAGCAATCAAAGCTAAAGGTGCTGGGCTGAGATAGGGACAGAGCGAGCCTTGGTTACATATTTAATTGGCCTCTGATTGACGTGCATCGCTGAGTCAATACAATCACTGTTTACCCCCCAAACCTCTGTGCTGCAGTAGGCCAATGCAAATACAATACAATACAAATGAAAATACCTTGATGAAAACAGAATGATAAAAAACATATTATTAGTTAATGATTGGGGGGGGGTGATGCATGTTTAAATATAATAATATTTCGCAATCAGTTTGTGCATTCGAAAAATAAAAGCTGGTCAAAATAAAAAAATATTACAATATTGATTACAGGGTCGAAATATTGCGCTCTCTCTCTCTCTCCTAAACAACTCAACAACATTGTTTAAGATTGATCTGCACTCAGCAGGCTCGGTCAATGTTAAATATCCCTGACAATAACTGATTCTTAACACATTGTATTTTCAGTTCAATCACCTTGAATATTATCCATTTACACTCTATGTAAACTTACAACCATTTTTTTCACTCTTGACGAACCTCTGCAGATTGTGGCCGTTAATTAAAACAAAAAACTGGTTATTATTTGGGGGAGGGGGTACTAATATGGGCCACATGGCCACCCGAAAGCCCATCTGGTTTCTATTGGGGTGAGGGTGCCAAGTGATATCTCGACCGGCAGCACAATATCTGCCGCACATTGCTGATGGACAAGACAAAATAGCAGCAGGCCTTATTGCTCCTAAATTCACCTGCCTGAGAGTGTTGAGTCTTGTAGGAGGAGCGTGAATGAGAAGAGACTGTGTGTGACCGATTCTGCCATGTCAAAGTCACAACCAGGAATAAATTTGAGACAATAAAAAGCAAAGCGAAAAAAAAAAAAAAAAAAAAAAAAAAACTGAGATCTATAGAGAATCAAATTCCATTCACAATACTAACACAGACTGAGAGAGGGGTTTCTAAATTGAGTTTCAAAAACATTTAAGATTATTTAGGATTTCCACAAAGAGGAGAAAATAGGAATATACTTATTTAAAGTTCTATTGTATGACTAGTAACAGTACTGTTAATAATAAAAAATATATATATTGTTTACATTAAAAAAATTCAACATACTTGAATAATTTAATAAAATATTACAGAATGATTATTATGACTATAAAGTGATGCTTAATTATTAAAATAAATATAATTAAATAAAATCATGTTTAAATTACCATTTAATATACTACTGATAATAATATTAATAAATAACCTAAAATAAACTCGAGCACTATTTCTAATTGTTCAAGCACAGCACTTTGGAGAGAACTTGTACAGCTAACCACAAGACCTTGGGGCACCTGGCATCAAAATAAAAGCGTTTCATTTCTTAATTATCTTTTAATGTCAAAAATCTTGCTTAAAGTCTCTGAACATAATGTCACTTCTGAAAGCAAACGCATTAAATAGATGAATTTCACAATCCCCGCCAGTTTTAGCCACGAAATTTCATTGGTCGTGTGAGTTGTTCCCTCTCGTATACCAACATAAAACGCTTACCTTTAACGGAGCGCGGTTTGGCCTGCTTGCGTCTAGACATCTCCGTGTCAACAACAATATTTTACTTTCTTTAACGGGTATATCTTGTCCTCTCCGAGAAATATTGACAGGTCACGCGCTGATACTTGGAAGATTTCTTCACTTTGCCTGTTGCAATGCGGCAACTTGAGTCTCGCTAGTCCAGAAGCGTTCAAAGGAAGAGAGAGTAAGGCAATGGAAACTGATATTCCAATTATTTAACTTCTCCAACCTGTAGATTTAACGAATAACTTGCGGTTTTTCACGTGCTCGAGAAGCAAACGCTCTTTTGTTCCTCCGTAATAGCAGACGCTGACGGCGGAGCGGGCACGCGCGCTCAGAGTTTCAAGAAGCGGAGCGTGCCCAAATTACACCTGATCAGTAGCGAGAGGTGCCAATACTTGCCGATAATGTGGTAAACCCACTTCGACGATGTTTCGGGATTGATTCCCAATGTTTTTCCTCCTTTTTGCAGTTGTCGCAACTGTCTCTTTTCGTTGTGATCCCGCCGAACCGCCCTCCTTCGCTGTTATTTTTCCGAAGGTGCCACTCTCGATGGCATTTTACGCAGCATTTTCACCTTAGGGGATTTTTCTTCTTGTTGTTGTTTATCGTCCTAAAAGCCGTAAATATTTCTAGTCGCTAGCCTCTCTCTCCCTTTTTCTTTGTCCTGACTCTGGTCTTCCCTCCGCCTCCCGATCCGACTGCTGGCGGGGCTGCAGCGCAGACACACATAATAAAGCCAGGCTTGGCTGGAAATGTAGCCGTGTCCCAGCAGGAGGATGTGAGAGTAGGGTCCCGGCGGGGGAGCGCTCTGATCCCGCAGGGAGCTCCGCACAGCCTGGGTTGAGCAGACAGAGAGAGCCAACAGCACCAAACCATGGTCAGCCATGGAAACTACAGCTTAACTTGGAGCACGGATCGGGGCCAAAACACGGAGCTTCGAGGAAACTCTGCAGCGTGCAAGAAAAAAGACGGACTGGATTAGCCTTTTTGCGCTCCTTGTATTGGTGCCATCGTCTCGGGTTCACTCCAGCGTTTAACTGTCGATTGGATAAGATGACATTTTGACTATTTGGGGGGGTTTGTTCTGAACATTTTACATTTCTGCGTCGTCTTTGCATTACGTTTATCTGCGTTTAAACGGCTAATATTTAGGATTTAAAGGGATAGTTCAGCTCAGGCAAAAATAAAAACAGTGTCATCATTTACTTGCCCTCACGTTGTTCCAAACCCGTTTGACTTTCTTTCTTCTGCCCAGCACAAAAGTGTTAGGCTGTATGTTAAAGTCTGACAGCCTCAGTACTCACTTTCGTTGCATTTTATTTTTTCCCATACAATGAAAATGAATGGTGACTGAGAAAAAGAAAGTCTTACATGTTTGAAACAACAACGGGGTGAGTAAATATCGTATTTGTATTTTCTTTTTGTCAGTTTAAAAAAAAAAGTGTTCATCCTTTGCAACATTAAATGCATGCATTATATTTTTGAGAATGATCTGCATTGACAAATAATGTTTGATATTATCAGATGTGTTGTTTTATTTTCATTGGTATTATGGGATATATTTTAATTAACCTTTAACCCCTTTTTCTAGGATTCTTGTTGTGTTCTTTTTGGCAGGATTAGGCCTTTTCGACAGTGTTTTCAGTCCCCATAGCGTCTGTCTGGCTGTCTGCTTGTGCTGCCGAAAAGCAGTTGCAGAAAGAGGATAATTTGTGCAAAAATCAGCCTAAGAAATGGTCAAAATCACACGCGGCGCTGCTCGGCCGTTGTCATGGATAACATGGTGGGCACCCTGTCTTGGTCAGCGGGATGTCCTGCAGATTGAGCCGGGTACCCCGCAGAGCCACGGAGCGGCCTTTAAAATTGACCCCCTGTGGAGGACCAGGGCCCCTCTTGTCTCGTCTGAGCGCACGCCTGGAGACCGCTTTTAAATGTGCTTTTGGTGTCCCAGAGAGAGAGGCCGCTGCCACGAAGGGGCGAATGCTCACCACAGTGGTCCCTTTTTCTCGGATAAATTCAAAGGAGGAAAATAGCCCACATTACAAGCTTCTTAAG
The DNA here is from genome assembly GCF_018340385.1 of Cyprinus carpio. Lineage (NCBI taxonomy): Eukaryota > Metazoa > Chordata > Actinopteri > Cypriniformes > Cyprinidae > Cyprinus > Cyprinus carpio. The sequence continues at coordinate 20,717,629 of NC_056589.1, forward strand.
GGTCAAGGACAGCAAGACATGAATGGTTTGAAAGAGTGGCATTGTGAAATCACATAGCACACGGTTACACCCTCTGTCATGTTTTTACGGATTTACATTTTTCTTGTGCCACAATGAACAGTTCAGAATAAGACTTACAAGACATGTGGATGAAATTAATTAAGACACTGGAGAAAAAGATGTGTGAACTGCAAATGTGGTGGTCCTGTTTGGATTAGATGCCGATGCTATTTTAGGATGATTTTAATGAGTGGCAAATAATTTTTTGAGCTTGGATGACTGCATGCGATTTGAAAATATTTGAACGTTTAGAAGAGGAAGAAAATCTCTCATTGGATATTATAAGGATGATGGCATTTGCAACACTTCATTTCACTGCTAACTGAATTCAAATGGTCTCAGTATTGGCTAGTATTTTCCTTCATGCAGCAGGGACGGTGATAGATTGATGCCTTTACATTATTCATACAACGATTATTCAAAATTTAGCAATAACTCAACAGCAATTTGTCCTTTCTCTCATCTGTCGCCTCTCGCGCCGTACCTAGGTATGCTGCTATTCTTATGCAACTATCATCCATTGGACAGTGCGGCCCCAAAAAGCAACCCATTGTACTGTCACAAGCCTGGAGAGTTCATGTTATATTTATGTTGCCTACAGCGTATTCTCTCTGTTCTGTTCTGTTCAGCTGAACTCACGCCAGCTCCTCCAGGTCCCCCCTCCACAGACAATGTTACATCTCATTGGCTTTGCCCTAGATAGGCTATTTTTGTATGAAATAATTAGACATAACTGATTTAAATACTGCAAAGCCAACACTCTTTTGTCTCGTTAACAAAGTACAGGAGAGGCACATGCTTGCGATGTCATTTCTGTAAATCCATACAAGGAGGTTTAAAATACAAATGCGTTTCAAGCTAATGGATCTGAAGCAGGGCCAAAAAAAATGAGCAATTTTATTAGCTTCCTTCGATTCGGGTTTTACTTTTGGGACTGAGCTACAGTGACCTGACCTGATAAAATCTATTATGAAAGCAAAAAATGTCAGGAAAGCATTGCCGGAAGCTTTTAATTGTCTCAACGTGTACATCAGCAAAATATAGTATTGCTAAAATATGCCGCCGTACAGCACTAATCGTCCATATAAGGACAGCGCGGCGCTTAAAACAGCACATTTTGTTTGTTACAGTGACCCCAGACCCAGACAGCCGTGCTGATGCCGAGTGCACACGAGGGAGAGGTGGAGAGCAGGAACCCAGATTGGGGCTGACCGCTCGGCTGCACTTTAATGTACCCTCTACTTCATCAGTCCTGATTAGCCACCATAAAAATCCAGATTGAACATTACATTTTTACTGCTGATTGTCTTCCAAACACTCTCAGGTGTTGGCGTGTTAAATGCCAGGGTGTGCATCTGTCCTCGTATCCCTTTAGCTTGCTGCAGTGAGACGTCTGACTTGAAAAATGGGGACCCTCTTCAGAAATGAAAGCAATGCAGAACAAATTTCAGGCTTTTAGGCTTACCGCGTCTTGTGCCAAAACCTCAATAACAAGCCCCCTCCAGCCCCCGTTTCCCTGGCTCTTGCCCCAGACTTACACAAAGAAACACCAGCTTTATGGACTTAGGGCATTAAAGCATAAAAAACAGCGGACGGAGAACAGGTTTGGAACACATGGCGCCAAACGTGGGGCACGATCGCGTCAGATCACACAGGCTATACACTTTTAACGCTCCAATTCTTAGGTACATGCCGTGTTTATAAAAGGGCACATGAAAGGGCTTAGCGAGAGAGAGAGATGAGCAACACTGGCGAGGAGGCCGGCGCTCCAGCAAAAACGCTTTTCTGATGAGCTGCAACAATGCACTCACTCCCACGACATCAGCTCTCTGTTGGGAGTCTCCTCCTAATTTCCTCCATCCATAATAAAAAGAGCTACATTAAACAGTGCCATTAGTGCCAGCAATTTTTTTTTATTCTCCACAGAAAGAGAAATGTTATCTGTGGCGGACAAACTTAACCCAATTAAAGCTCATTGTGTATGGGGGCCTTGCTGGGTCTTCAGCTGATGCCTAAGAACGAGGGCAGAGGAAGCCAGCTTTGGGGAGGGAGAGGGGGAAAAAGAGAACGGCTGGAACACGTCTGGAGAATTAGGGAAAGTAGGAGAGAGACAAATGTGCTATCAGAAAAAAAAAAACGGGGAAGAGAAATTATGTTTTCATATTTTTCCCCCCACATCAATTCCCTCCCAAGATGTTTGATAGAGGAATACTGAGCAAAATTTACACTCAAAACAAAAACGCACAGCTAATTTGGCTCTTAAATAAATAGCCGAAGGATTAGAGTGAATGTAAAACCTTTCCATCAAATAAAAATAGGGGAGGAACTGCATACAAAGTCACACGTTCTGAGATACTCGCTCACATTTTTGCTGTTAATTGTTGTGATAACACCTCTCGATTACAGGGGTTTAATTATCAACATGTTTGGCTGTTAGATCGAGTACCTGGCACAGATCCTGGTGAAGGGCTCAAGGTTTCTAATGAAGATCTCACTCACAGCAGCATACAGGAGCTCAGTGTGGTGCTGTCCTAACAAAGAAGCACATTGCGTTTAGAGACGACCTGGGTATCTGTGAATTCTAACACAATAATGCCAAGAATATTCATAGTGATACATTTTGATTGATATCCAGTTGTGCGGGGGAATGGCAAGTGTGTGTCTCTGTGGGGGAAAAAAGTGATTCTGTGATTGCGGAATTGTAACAGTAACTGAATCGCATATCGTGGGACACAAATGAGGCATGTCTTCACTTCCGTAACGGCGAAAGCTGGTTTCACTCTGTTTGACCGGTAATCCTTCCGTCTCCTATTGCATTTATCAGCTTTAGTGGAGTCGTTTTTTTTGCTCACTTACCCAAAAAAGGCCCAATCAACACCTCCCAGCTGGGGAAATGAAGCAGAACCGGCCTCCATTACTTTGAGACTTGATGGATACTTCACAGCTGCGGTCGAGTGTCTGTGATCAGAGAGTGGGGAGACAAACAGCTGTAAAACATGCCCTACTAAAGACATACACATTTGCTGACAGTGTGTACCATTAGGATTAACATGCAGTGTATATACTGTATACACACGTGACTGTGCAGATTCATCCAGAAACTACTTTTGTTCTCACACAAGGCCTAAGAGACATTTGCTAAATCTTATCAAGTATTTGAAGGAGACTTCTGAGGACAAGAATTCAGTCCATATTTTGTGAGAGTTGCTTTGAAAAGTGACGATAAAACGTGTGATATTAAAATAATTCATTCTTTTGAAATAAAAATATCTTTTGAATAGCATTTACTGTTTTTTTATGTCTTTAAAAATCTAATCTTGTTTCTATATTTGGTTTGTAAGTTACGTTCATCTGTATTGGTCCTCAAACATTATGTGGTCTGAAAGCAATATTGTCTCGCTCAATTTGAAGGATGTGCGCAAACGAACGCTTCACAAATACAGATTCCTATTATTATGAAATTGCACACGGAGAAGTAGCTACGTTCTGCAAGCCTTCGATTTATCTCCCAATGGTTTATTTTGTATGAGAAAATTATATATTTAGTATTATTGAGGGAAAATACATTCACCCTAGTAATGTGTTCCAGAGAACGAAAACAATTTGTTAGTATTGTGAAAACAATAAAAGCATTTTGTATTTGAATCGTATTAAATGCTGCATTTCAGTGTTTCTCTTTTTCAAATGAAATATTAATATAAAATATAACCAAATCTCATCTGAGAAGAAAATGTATGTAATAGAAAAGCAATAGATTTTTGAGGTTTGATTAACACAACGACCATAAATGAAACATTGAACTGTTACGTTAAGCGTATGTTCCGTAGGTCTACAGCGCCATCTAGTGTTAAAATGAGCTTACACTCAGAAAGCGTCGTTTCGTGGATTGTTACTGGTTTTTTTTTTTTTTTTTTTTTTTTTTTTTGCCTCTGTGGTGATTAAACAGTCATACATATTGCAAAAACACACAATGTTAAACATTTATATTTAACTGTAATATTATCAAAAATCTCCCCTTATTTAAAAGGACAGCTCACCTAGAAATCTAACTCGTCGTCATTTACTCACGCTCATGTTTCAAGCCTGTCTGTCTTGCTTTCTTAGGCGAAAACAAGGAAAAGTAAAAAAAATAATAAATAAAATGTATTTTTCCATTTAGTAAGGTAAATGGTAACAGACTCTCTGACTAACATTAAAGTTCAATTTCTGTCGTTTCTGGAATTTACTTTTTCTTTAAGAAACTAGAGACTTGAAAGAGCAAATAAGAAATGTACAAAAATAAGATGATCTGCAATAACAAAGGAGCTTAGCAGTGCACTGTTTCCAAAAAACGTTATATTTTCAGAAAAAGAACGTATTTTTCCTCTGACGATTTATGTTGACTATGTAAGCCGATTTCCGCTACATTTAAACATAAAATAAAATAAACAATCATGCTTTATTAAATTAGAATAATGAGACTGAAAGTCGAAATTATAAGAACTTATTTGAGACATAAACAGTCGAGATTCCATGTCAATTTCTTCTTTTTTAATCTCATAATTATGATTTAACATTTAAAATATTTTCTAATGTGGCAGAAATAAACTTCCATAGTTTACCTACATTTCTGGCCCTGTGTAGGTTTATAAAGTGGCCCTATATACATATTATTTCAAAACAAAATTGCTCCATTGTCATCTCATGGTCTCTCATTTACGCATAGTGGAAATAGCCAAAATTCACTGTGTGTGTCTGGGGGGGATGCGTAATAATAATGTTATTATTAATGAGCCCTTGAGTTTAATAAAAAGGGAGAGCCATTAAAAAAAAAAAAGCAATTAAAAAAAAAAGCAACTTCTGATCAATGACAAAAAATACTATGAGGTGATATTTGACTCAAAGTGATTTGCAGGGGCATCTTTGCAATGGATTTTTTTTTTCTATTAAATGTGTCATCTTTTATTTATACATTTATATTTATTAAAAAAAAATTATGAAAGCAATTAATTGAACAATGAATTAAGAGGCTCAAAAATGGCATGAATGCATTTAAACAGCAGTGTTAGAGATTAATGTTTTACATATAAAGTTTGAAAAAAAAAATGAATCGGAATATAAGAAATATCAAATGATTTTTTATGAACTGAAGTTATGCTTTAAAATGTAAATAAAAGGCCCAGTAGGTGGCGGCAAGTCTTGTCACTGACTCATTCATTCAATCAATTCGTTCAAATGGCTGATTCAACGACTTGTGAATGGGTGATTGAATCAAGACTTACAAAAATACAGATTCATTCATAAACGAAACACCGCTGTGATGCACAGCGGCTCAGATTTTACTGTTTGAAACAATTTTCAAACAAATTCACATTTGCTAACTGTCTTTATAATCATTAAAAGCTCACTTATCTCAGGTCATGCAAGGTCTCTTCGGCTAGACATTATTTTTAGACGAAGTTTACATAAAAACCTGGATCATTTCAGGTACGTTATACACAACTTTACCTAAATCTATTTTTCGCATCTGTTAAAGATGTTCAGATTTTCATCAAAAATCACGGTCCATCCTGGATAATTTACCCGAGGCAGTCCGCTTTCACAAGGAAATTTTCAGGTTGTTTTAATGCTGTACTTAAATCACACCTGTTTCTGTGTCTGGGTTTGTAATATCAAAGAAATAATTCACCCAGTGGCTATTACTTATTTCCTCTCACTTTCTTCAGTGGGACACAAAAGGATTTTAATATATCTTGTCTATTCAAGCTCTGCCAATCAAAATGCCTGTATGCCATGCAGGGGTACCGGTACTAGCCAACCTCATCATCTAGGTAACCTCTTCCCTGATTTCAAGTATGGTGGTGGCAGCATCTTGCTCTGGTGTTTCTTTTCCCACGAGAGAGAAAGAAAAAAGCTTGTTGCCATCAAGGGTAACATAGATGGAGCCAAAATCCAAGAGGGGTGCCAGTATCAGCCAGCCAAAGACTGTTCAGAGCAGCAACCCCTTTGTTCCAGTACAACAATGTTCCAAATAATAAATGACTTCAATCCAATCAAAATTTTGTGGCATGAGCTGAAAATTGTAGTCAAATGGCACAATCCAATTTTAGAGTAAATTTGCATTAAGAAACATGGAATTGTACACAGAATTTCTTTTTCCAGTCAAAATGTACAAAAAAAATAAAAAATTCCATTGATGGAATTCCATTGATGGATAGGACTATCTGGGAAAGTTATAAATTACTGAGGGTAATTTATGCATGCATTCAGTGTAACAGGGATTTTAGAATATAATTAATTAAACAGAGGTCAATAATCTTCTATAATCTGCCTAAATTCTGAATAGTCTCATGTTATTGCCTCAGACCAAAAATTGTATTTGCAATATATTCAATCATTGTACAGAGAACAGTGATATTTAAAGGTATCTCTTACACATTCATGTCACTGAAATTTTTCATATTTATTCAAAAAATTAGCTTACACCTGTGGAAATAAAGAGAACACCACTGTGGTTTTTTTTCCATATCAGTACATCTTTAAACATTTCATGGGATCCTGAAAGAAAACACAGAAGGAAAATTCCTAAAAAATATAAAACATAAAACAGCCTGTTCAAAATGTAACAACTGTCCCATGTGGCAATATTGGCCTATGAATTAATCAGGTGTCCTGGGAGAATCAAGGGAGCAGGCGTCGTGGAGGCCGTGGACCTGAACATGGACAAAAAAAAAAAAAAAAAAAAAAAAAAAGTTAAACAAGTGGAACCAAAAGAAAAATTAGTGACAGATCCTTCCATAGCAATAGTGCTTTAAATAGCAATTATAACAAGAACTTCATGAGGGATGCTGACCTGTTAGGGGTCCCATATGAAGGCTCCTGAGTGAAGGTGGTGGTGCTCTAGGACCCCGGGGTCCATTCTGTGGAGGGGGTCCAAAAAGCAATGGTGGTCCTCGCGATGAATGAGACCCTGGATGCTGCAATAGTCCTCTGGAGGACGGGAAACCAAGAGGCGTGTCAAGTAGAGGGGCACGGTCAAGAAGAGGGGCACGGGTGGACGTTGGCCCATGTGTAAGTGCTGGGCCAAGCAGAGGTTGGGGCTCGTCAAGATTATGAGGGGCTGCTGGCCCTCTAGATGGGGGTCTAAATGAAGATCCGTGTGAAACTAAAGAAGCCCGAGAGGGTAAAAGACTATGGGGGCCAGTTGATCTGTGGGAAGGTGGCTTAAGATTTTGCACTGAAAGCAAAGGAGGTGGTTTCGTCTTAGGATACGAGCCTGGAAACACAGGGAATACTGCATTTAATCAGCATCATTAACAGGTTAAACAAATTAATCTAGTGAATAATTTTACCTCAAAGTAAAAAACGATAACAAGCTATGCAATATCGCATTCATAATCGAATGCGATTCACTGTGATTATGAACGCGATATTGCGTAGCTTCTCAGCGAACTACGGATCTGTGTATTAAATGCTGCTCTATCTGAAAGCACGTAATGTAGATTTACTACTGATCACAGAACCGGCTTTACTGACGAATATATATTTATTTATTTATTTTATTTTTTCTTCATGCTATACCCCAAAAACAAACCTTGCATTCCCATGTGATGTCCTGGGGGTTCACCTCCTGACCCTGATGGTGGGTTTGCCTGCTCTCTTGGTGGTGGTCCAGATCCAGCAGGCAGAAGTGGTGGGGGCTTTCCTAACCCTGGAGGCAGGCTGTTTATTACAGGAGCAACATCACTGCCCACCTCTGTGGAAGATACGAGAAGAAAAGAACAGAGTGGTAGTAAAGAGATAATGATTTAATGTTTATAAACATATTACAATTTCTGCATAATTTAAAATATAACATATAATATTTATAATATATTTTAAATGTTAAATTATATATATTATATATATTTTAAATTGAAATATTGTGCTAATGACAGGCCTATATATCAGCCTGTTTGGTAGCCCTTCTCACAATTCTGGGGATCTCACAAGCAAAAGTTGTCATAGTTAAGTAAACCTCTATGATGGTGAACGGGAGACTATATAAGCTCCCCATGTTAGCTTCAAAATATACAGGGTAAATTTACTATTTACACAATATGAATGTAACTAGGCCAGGACATGGAAGCATGTTCACCTTGCAGATGGTCTTGGCGGTTTTGAAGATACTCCGCCAGTGTGTTGAGCTCCTCTGGGTACAGGTGCAAACCTTCGGCCAGGAGAAAGAGCAGGTGGCGGGTGGCAGAGGGAACAGTGTGGCGCTCCAGCTTGCTGCGCTCCAGGTAGTCCTCCGTCAGCTCAGCCGCCCGTGCCGCAGCCTCTGTGGGGTCCAGCACCCGCCGCCGTGAACCGCTCAAGCGCCTGAACTCAACCAACACAAACTACATGGCCTGTTCTTTGGGCATATTTCGATGAACTGTGGAGAGGCAGAGGAAGGGTCAGCCAGAGGAGGGAAGGGGGTTACATATGGTGCTCAGTGTGAGCCACTGCAGCCTAAGCAGTGTGCAGAAGAGTTCTACCTCATCAGCAACACACTGCAGTCTTGCAACCACTGCTTAAACCAATTACCACATTAAAATTCAGTATGCACTCTCACATTCATGAGCACGCTTGAAAGTTGGGAGAAGGAACATTTAACAGAGTAGAAGTTTATATAAGATTGCTTTTAAAGTTGTTTTTACACATTTTAATATGAGGAAGGAATTGTGCATGAGATAATTGTTTTATACTTCCATATGCATTCACTTTAGACTATGACATTGCGCAATAGCAAATTCGTACATTCCGAAAATGTAACTCTTAATTTAACATGTTTTAAAAGGACTTACGTTTTTGCATAAGTTTGTTTTGTTTGTTTGTTTTTTAGACTTGAAAGTCTAGTAGTGTGTGATCCTCAGTGATTTAGTGTGTGTTCAGTTTTTCTGTGTATCCATTAGGGCTGTGCGAGTAATCGAAAACGTCAAAATCACAATTTAAGCGTGCGTGATTTCTAAATCGCCTTATAGCATGATTTTCCACGGCCCTGACCTCTAAATGGAGTGTGAGAACAGAACAGACCGGACATAGGTCTACGTAACGCCAGGTTCACACACTCCGTCTGTGGTGCATATTTTTTCCAAGCCCATGTTAACGGATCAAAGCGTTCACACTGCATGCTGTAAAAGATGCGGAAGACGTGAACAGAAAAGGTTATAAATAGAAAGGTGCAAAAAGAATTAATAAAGCGCATGAGCATAGAGAGATTTGTGAGTGCAAAGTACACAGTTTGAGCGACAGGAGAAACACGTTTTAAGTTCACGTACTCTCTCCGAGTGAGAGCAGTGTGTATCTGAACGCGCACATCTGGATTTGTGCGAAAGCAAAGGAAATTTGCCTGCGAGCGGAGAGCCTGTCACTCGCTTACTAAATTAATGTGCTTTCGCACTACAATAATGCGCTCTTGACATTTGTCATTAAAATAATGCCATACTCCAGGAGCGATGCGTCTGCAGCAGTCATGCAGTGATCATTTCTGCATGTAGTCTGTTTCTGCTGTGCTGCAGTGCACACGCTGAATTTAAGTGACAGCGAATGTTTCACGTTAAAAATTAACATGGATTGACATGGAAATGTAGTAATTACACAATAAATGCATATATTTAATGTCTACTGTTTCAGTCAACACATGGCTTTTTGACTAGATTTAAAACAAGGAAAAGTGATATGTGAAACTGGTGACATGTGACGTGAAACTGGCGCAACAAATCTATTTCAACCACTACAATGAGCTCTATGACCAATGCATGGCAAAAAAAAAAATAATAATAATAAAATCCCTGGACATGGGATTTATTTATTTATTTATTTTGCCATATGTCTAGACATTGTCACACTTTTATTTTATTTTGATTATTTTGATTTGATTTGGATTATTTTGACTTATGTCTGTTCTAGAGACATGTTACAATTTTTTTGATAAAGCTCTAATTGTTTTTTTTTTGGGAAATATGTTTCTAACTCGCACCGAATGCATTTATGACTGTAAAGCATGTGTGTGTCTGTCAAAATCATGATTAAAATCGAAATCGCAAAACTGATCAAAGAAATCGCGATAGGCTTTTTTTGTCCATATCGCACAGCCCTAGTATCAATTAACAAAATCAGAACGTGTATGATGCCTAGTGTTTTAAAAAGTGTATTCCAGCTTTAACTTAGAACTTACCAGCAAGGTAAACCGCACTGCATATAGGAATAAAAGCTTTAGTAAATATATTAAACATCTGATCTATTTTAATATTTACGTTTTTTTAAATTAAGTGGTGGGCATTCATTAAAAATAATGGATTTTAAGAAAAAATATCTGTTGTTGAGGGCATTTCATCTATTTTAATGTGATGCTGAGGGTCAAATCCACCATCTTTTGGATGTTGTTTTGTGTGTGTGTGTGTGTGTGTGTTGCACTACATTGATTCATTTTTGCTTGGCTTTTATTTATTTATTTATTTTTTTTTGTAAATAAAGTATAGCTAATTTATTCCGAACACTCCAAACTGTTGATGTTTACGAAAAAAGTGTAAAACAATCAAACAAAAGGGTTGCAAAATGACAAGCTATTATACGGTTTAATTTGGAGGTATGTGAACTTTGATAATTGTGTCCACAACGCAGTAAATAATAATAAAAAAATAAACAAAACTTAGAGAGTGAGATTTTTTTGTTTTCCTTTTTGTAAACATTAGTAAATAGATCCCAGAAACCATGTTTCTATGCAAAGATAAAGGTTACATGTTTGCAGCCCTACATTGAGATTACATTGATGTTTTTGCAGTTAATATAAATGAATTCTCTTTTTAGACTGTTCTGCAATTTTTGCATGTTTTTGAAGTATATTTTCAGAAAAGATAAATGCATGTGTTTTGGTGCAATCACAGAATACTAGTTAAGGTGTTGTTCATTATATGACAAAGAGTTTAACAAATGCCCACCACCAAGTTAAGGTTGTTTAAATTTATTTAACTATTGTTTAAATTAGTAAATTTACACTTTTTTTGGGAGATAAATTGTTGGAGTCGGGACTTACTTTTGAGGGACTCTGAAAATATGATTACTGTGCACGAGGACAGAGTTACATTAGTCTGCTCGACGAGAATACATAAGGGGGAACCGTCGGAGCGGACATCTTGGAGGGCCCGCGTCAGGCCAGATTCCACCTGCAGGTAAAGCATTTCCACCGACAGGCCACGTTCCTGCAAACACTGGCCTATCGATTTGGGGTAATCCCTTTGAAAGAAGAAGAAGAGATCTGGTTATTGAGCACCATGTTTCAGGGCATGAGGTGAGGGTGCTGGGTGTGGCTTCGTTTGTGTATGCAGTACTGAAAGGGTTAAGTTTTAATACACCACACAAATGAATAAACCAACACAAATAGCACTTTCAAAGTGTATTAAATATTAGAAAATAGTTGAAAATTAAGTTGTTTCATTTGTTTTAGCCAAATAAATGCTTTTGCGTGAGGCATCAGTCTTCTCAAAGGACATAAAAAGTAATAAATGTTAAGCTTAAATATATAAACTGTAAATAAAAGTTACAGTTTAATATTAATAATATAACTTTACACAAATTTAATAGTGTTTCGATATTATAAAAAACATATATAAATGTTCTACCAAATACTTTGTAAATTAAAACATTGTCAAATGGATCTTAATTCAATCCAATCAACACATTTATGACAAGATCTTTTAATTGGATGACAAAAATGGGACTGTGTTTTGTTTGTGTCATATTCATTGTGTATTAATAAAAACAGAAGTGTACGCTTCCAGTCAATCTGTATTTAAAACTTTCAGTTTCTAAGTTGCATTCACTTTTTGATAATAGCATTGTTTGTGTTTTTCATATTTTATAGATTGTGTTTTTATTTAATTTTGTTTTATTTAGAAATATGGCTTTGATTACTGAACATTTTGAATATCCGCGCTTCTTAAAGAAGCTCTTATAGTTGGCTAAATAAGCAAGGTATGTGATTACAATCTCAGTTTATTTTTTAAATATGAAGATTTCTGGACATATTTATTCTTTCAATTAAAGTTTTTGTAGGAGTATGAAAATATACAGAATACCAATAAATCAGTCATGTGTGGGGGAAAAGAAAAACAAATTCAACTTGTAACTTAAAAAAAAAAAAAAAAAAAAAACACTTTTATGTTTGAGACCTAACTAATTTTGAAAATGTGTATTCAACATTTCTGGAAACATTTGAAATGGCTTTTTATTATTTCTCTTTTTTAGATATGTGGAACAGAAACATTTGATTATAAAAATTTAATGAAAATGTTTACATTTAAACTTAAAAATCATTAGAGGCCTGTCCTAAAAAGCATACTCTTTACTATGCTTTTTAGGACAGGCCTCTAAGACCCCCATGTTGAATGTAACATATGACACAGTAATAAAATGATGCAAGGTTAGAATAAATATTTTTCTTTAAGCGAGGCCACAGGTCATAAACATCTGCGGTTGATTTTCTAGATAAATATAATTAACACAACATACATATTGACTTTTGCACTTTTTTTATTTTTATTAAATTAACTTATTTTTTGGAGACAACATCTACAGTCATCGATGGATGCATCATGTTCAGTGTTTTTGGATTAGCAGTGTGAAATAGCAATATCACTGAATTTTTATCATATAAGGTTATAAAGAGTCTGATTGCCAAATGTAAAGAATAAGAGTATTCCGGTGACTTTTGTTAAATAGTGGACACATTTTTGCAAATTATGAACATTTAGAACACTGGATATTTATTGTTGTTATTTTCCTTGAAGACATATTTAATTCCTTTTAAAGTTTTTGGTTGATTTATAATAATAAAACATCCATCAGAATTTATTTTTTAACCATCAAGGATGATTTTGGATACATACGGATTCTGGATCTTAAACCTGATGAAACCCATCAGTCTAACTTTTAGCAATAATGAAGCACATTCACACAACAGAGAATTTTTAGAAATAAGCATCGCACAAAATGTAGGTAATCGAGTGCCATTTTTCACTACGTGCAAACTCAGGAAAAAAAGTCTGCTAACTGCATTTCTATTTAAAAACAGAAAGCAAGTTTCACCTAAAAAAAACATTTAATGCAACAGAATTCTACTGCCACCAGCAGTATATACTCACACATTCTGGTTGTTCACCGACAGGACGACACAGTCTGCAGGCTGTCTAGCACCATCTCCATGCAGCTGCTGGAAGAACCTCTCGTATATGGCATTGCGTTGAACTGATGCCTCATATTCTTCAGGTGAAACAGCTGTTACAAAACACATTCACATGAAAAAGTGGCTCCAAAAAGATCTCATAATGGCCACAACAGCAGCAGTGAGAACCCTAGGTGTTTACTACACAAAAAAACTCTTACCAGTTGACTGATGTGGTGAATGCTCATAGTCTGCAGGGCCAGAGTAGTCAATCCCTTCATCTAAGCATTCAAAGCTGAAAAATGAAGGAAGATTGGTGGGAAAAGGGGTTTTGATTTCAGATTAATAATAATTAATTCACTACCAAAGAAGAAGAAGAGAATAACAGATATGTGAAAAACAGAGATTTAAAGCTAGAAAAAGATCTGTGGTATTGCACTTTGTTGACTATAAAAATGAACACTCTTCTCTTTTGTCATATTCGAGGTACCTCTCAGATTGTGGATGATCATCTTTTCTGTCCTCCCTCATAGGATATGGTGTTCTTCGAAAAGATCTGGGAGGATTTGAGACACTGCTTGGAGCAAATCAACATGATTATGATAGACATAAAATCAGAAATGTAAAACGTAGGCTGCGTTAAACCCTAGCAGGACAGGATTGAAAGCGTCATATGAATTCTTCAAATGTTCCACACATATTTAAGCAGCGACTATATACAGATGTGTCACATACCTTCCTGCACTATGTGTCGGTGGTGGTCGTCTGCCCCCAGCTTTCTTCGACCACGACGACATTTGATTTCTTCTAAATGAGCGGCATAACAAAACAGTATCTTAATATCGCAGGGTACAAGACAATTGAGTTTTGGTTGCCTAGCAAATCCTGCACGTACGTAACCATTATTTCAAAAACGAGTTAAAACAATGATTAATATCTGCGACATTTGTCAATTGTTATGAAAACACTAAACCTGATGTGAAGCCCATCATACCTGCGTAGATATTCAGTTGCTCTGTGAATCGCGATAAACTGATGAATTTGCTCATACGTTATTTCATCTCTGACGAGATCAGAACATAGTAAAATAAAAATGGATAACAGAGATTAATAAGAGTTTCTGCTTACGGAAAAAGACCTTTCTACACACTCGACGACGCGCTGACTTCCTCAATAAGAGTAACGTTATTTGAGGAAGCGTGTGGCGCCTCCTAACGGACGGGCAGACAAACGACAACACCAGTGACGTCACTACCCAGCCTCCTCAGTCTCTCAGTCTGAGATCTTACAAGATTTTCAAAGAATCCCAAATCTGCTATTTTTTTTTTCTTTTTTTTTTTTTTTTTTGAAGCGGATCCCAATGGCTGTTTTGGAATAAACATATAACTATATTCACAAATGCACATTTTCGGATTGTACACCTATTTTTGTAGTATTTTTTACGAGATTTTTTTTTTTTTTTTTGAAGCGGATCCGTGTTCCTGCTGTCTCCTTCTCCTCTAGATTGGTCTTGGATTTAATGAGAAGCCGTTGGTGGTTGGACCAGAGAAAGAGGCCGGGACTATAAAATCCCCTGGAATAACTCTGGAGGGAGCTCCTTGCCTTTCTTTTTTGTCTGCACTTTGTTGTACTGTGTGTGTGACCTGTGAAAGTGTAGTACAATGTTTGTTGTGCTCTGTGTAGTGGTAACAGAGTGCTGTTAGCCACTGGTAACTGTTTTGTGACATGCTCTTAGAAACCTCAGTGCCTTTGTGATCACCTCTGTCAAAGTGAAATGAATTTGAGAAGCTGTAGGGGGTGAGTGCCTTTTTTCTTTAGGCCAAACGGCCTTATACTTTTCTCCTGTTTATTGGCTAGTTAAGGAGATAGGGTATGTTATTGTATATTTTGTTTCTTTATTTGTGGTTCCTAGGGAAGTTAGTTCTTGTGGGAAAGTTAGTTTCTTTTTTTGTTTGTTATTTTGGCATTAGCTCACCCCTGAAGATTTTGCTTCAACTTTTTTTTTTTTCTCTCTTTTTTTTCCCTTTGTTCAATTTTTCTGATTTACTCAGGATACTTTGTTAAATCTAAAATGCAATATTCTGAAAACAATCAAGAGAGCAAGAACAGCCTAAATAAAAGACTTAACGGAGAAGCAGTGTTGTGTTGTTTATGTTACTTCCCTGACCTAGACCAGGGACCGTAACATAAATTGGGGGCTCGTCCATTTGCATATCAATGAAGATTATTGATAGTGGTTACATACGCAGTTGTTGCCTAGTAATTTTTCTCTGGTGTTGGATGAATTTAAGTATGGAATTTGATTTAACATTGTTTACGTTGTCTCCTACTATGGAGGAGTTTAATAAGTGTCGTAAAGCTGATTTGTTACAAATTGCAGATTTTTTTTGAAATTGTTGTTCCTAGGGAGGCACAAAAAAACAAGTTGTTAAAAAGGAATTGTATGGTAAACTGGTGGAGGCTGGAATTTTGCCGGAGGAATCTGTGGAAGGAGTAACTGGGGAGGGGGCTAAAGCAGCTGGAGATGGGGATACCGTTTCTTTCCCTAGTATAGATCCTAGTTATCCCCGGTTTGATCCTGTGCTAGCTATTAAATTGAAGGAGTTGGACCTGCAGTTAAAGAAACAGGATTAGGATGCGCAGCTTCTTCATTTGCGGACTATTGAGGTGGAGGCTGATAATAAATTTAAACTGCGCAGTTTGGAATTGCAGGCCAGATCATCTCCTAAGGTGCCTGTGCCTGTTCCCAGATCTAGACCATCGTTTCCTCATTTGCCAGGGAATGTACCAGTTTCACCTGTGCAGAATCAAAGTCCACCCGTTGCCTCTTCTGTTGGTGCGTCTGCAATCAGCTTTGATGTAAGTAAATACGTTACACTTGTTCCTCCTTTTAGAGAGACGGAGGTAGACTCTTATTTTGTCGCTTTCGAGCGCATAGCAGCTACATTACGTTGGCCAAATGAGTTGTGGTCGCTGTTATTGCAATGTAAGTTAGTGGGTAAAGCTCAGGAAGTGTGCACAGCTTTACCTATTGAACAAAGTTTGAATTACGATACTGTTAAAGCTGCTGTTCTGAGAGCGTACGAATTAGTACCTGAAGCTTATCGCCAGAAATTCAGGAACCATCAGAAGATTACTAGTCAAACATTCGGCGAGTTTGCTCGTGAGAAAACTGTGTTGTTTGACAAATGGTGTGCAGCAAGCAGAGTTACAACATTTGAGCAATTACGTGAACTCTTGTTGTTGGAGGATTTTAAAATTTGTGTTTCAGAGAACATTGTTGTGTATCTGAATGAGCAGAAGGTCTTGTCCTTAACTGATGCCGCTGTTTTGGCAGATGAATTTGTGCTCACGCACAAAACTGTTTTTACTCCATCTTTGTATAGAGAGAAACACAGTTCATCTGATTTTCCTGTGAGAAACAACTCAAGAGTTTTTTTTTTTAGGGGTAAGGGAAGAGGAGAGAATAGAGAGGCAGCTTTAAGTGTGTCTCGTAATACAAATGTGGCTCGGGAGGGAGAAAGACGTTGTGTGTTTTTTCTGTCGTGATCCAGGACATTTGATTGCAGATTGTAAGCGCTGGAATCAGAATAAACCCCCTGAGAAACCAAAGGGAGTTGCTCTGGTTCATACTGCTCCCTCTGTGTTTAATTCTAGTAATCCGCATACAAATTTTATACTGCCCATTTATTATGAATGGTTCAGTATCTCTCTCAGGGAAGCAGGGAAATTTGAAGCCGATTTCGATCTTGCGAGATACTGGGTCGGTTCAATCTTTTATTGTGGAAAGCGCACTAGATTTCTCAGAAGAGTCGTACTGCGGATCAAGTGTGTTAATCCGTGGCATTGAGCTCGGCTGTGTTAAAGTTCCCTTGCACTCTGTTTACCTCCAATCTGATCTGTTCACAGGAGTTGTAAGTTTGGGAGTACGTGCTCAACTTCCGATAGAAGGAGTAGGGCTAATACTAGGTAATGATATTGCTGGGGGTGAGGTGTTTCCGCAGCCCATTGTTGTAGACAAGCCAGATGTGTCTGGGTGTTGTGAACAGGTTGATGTGGGTCAACAGTTTCCTTCTGTGTTTACTGCTTGTGCGGGCAAACCCATGCTCAGACTAAAAAGTTTGATGATGTTTTAGATGTGTCTGAGACATTTATGACTGACAAAGGTGACAGAAAGGGAAGGTATGCAGGCTGTTTCTCCTAATGTGTGTGTGTTTCTGACCAGGATGTTGCAGTCCAGTTTGAGTCTATGCTTGGGGCTGGGGGAAAGAACTGCTGGCGGCTGCACAGAAAGCTGACCCGTCTCTAGTCAAGTGTCTCGCTGAGGCTGTACAAAAAGATGAAGTAGCAGATAAGGATGTGGCCTATGTTTGGGAGGATGGAGTGCTTATGCGTAAGTGGTCCCCATCAGAAAAGGATCTGAGCTGGAAAACTGTGTTTCAGGTAGTGGTCCTGACAATTATCGTGAACAGATTTTGTGTTTAGCTCATGACCATGCTCTCTCTGGTCATCTTGGAGTAAACAAGACTTTTAGTCGCATCCTTCACTATTTTTATTGGCCTGGCTTGAAAAAAAAAGCAGTTTCAGAGTACTGTCGATCGTGTCATGTGTGCCAACTAGCTGGTAAACCTAACCAGGGAATTCCCAGTGCTCCTCTTCATCCTATTCCAATTGTGTCGGAGCCATTTGAGAGAATTATTATTGATTGTGTTGGTCCATTACCTAAGACCAAGTCTGGTTATCAGTATCTGCTGACTCTAATGTGTGTGCTGCTACGCGGTACCCTGAGGCAATTCCTATGCGTACTATAAGAGCTAAGAATGTGACTAAAGAACTGGTCAAATTTTTCTCTATATTTGGAATTCCCAGAGTTATACAGTCAGATCAAGGTACAAATTTTACCTCTAAGCTGTTTTCTCAGGTCCTGGATTGTCTGTCTGTAAAGCATAAGCTTTCTAGTGCTTACCATCCAGAGTCACAGGGGGTCGCTAGAACGTTTTCATCAGACCTTGAAAAGTATGTTGCGTACGTACTGTTTTGAAACTGGGAAAGATTGGGGATGAGGGCGTTCCCTTGGTCATGTTTTGCAGTACGAGAGACTGTTCAGGAATCCTTGGGTTTTAGTCCTGCCGACTTATTGTTCGGGCACAATGTGCGGGGCCCGTTAAAACTGTTTCGTGAACAGTTGCTGGCAGAGACAACCCCCCAAACCAGCGTACTTGAATATGTAAGTTCGTTCAGAGAACGCCTAGGCCGAGCTCGTGAGATGGCACTTTTGAAGTTGGGACGTACTCAGAGCAAAATGAAGACCCGCTTTGATAAAAAAAAGTGTCTATCGAAGTTTTCAGGAAGGTGATTTGGCGCTTGTCTTTCTGCCTCTTCCAGGGTCGCCATTACAGGCAAAGTTCTCGGGTCCTTATACTATCAAGCAGAAATTAAGTGACACAGATTATGTCATTAATACTCCTGACAGGAAGCGAAAGACCCGAGTGTGTCACATAAATATGCTTAAAGCCTATGTAATGAGGGATGGTAACTCAGAGGGAGGTAGTTCAGAGTTTGCCAAAAGTCACTGATTCCATCTCTGCTGCTATGGCAGCCGTGTATTGTCCTGAGGAGGATGGGCTTAGAATGCGAGAGGTCTCATGTGCTCTGCTGGACAATTCAAAGCTTTTAGAGGACTTAATGTCCCATTTGTGTTACTTGGGTGAAGCGTGTGTCGGAATGATGTTATTGCGCTCATTAAAAAGTTTCCTGTTCTCTTTCTGATGTGCCTAGTCAAACCACAGTACTGGGAACATGATATTGATGTGGGCGATTGCTCTCCTATCAAGCAAAATTCTTATCGAGTAAACCCCATCAAGAGAGAAATAATGCAAGAAGAGACTGCAATACTTGTTAGAACATGGTTTCGCTGTGCCAACTTCCAGTCCATGGAGCTCACCCTGTCTGTTGGTGCCTAAATCAGGTGGGAAGTTTCGATTCGGCACCGATTACCGCAAGGTAAATTCCATCACAAAACCTGACTCCTATCCTTTACCAAGGATGGATGATTGTATTGATCGGGTTGGCGCTGCAAAGCTTTTGTAACTAAGCTTGACCTGTTAAAGGGGTACTGGCAGGTTCCTTTGACAGCCAGGGCTTCAGAGATTTCGGCCTTTGTTACGCCTGACCACTTCCTGCAGTACAAGAGGATGACTTTCGGTATGCGAAATGCACCCGCCACTTTCCAATGCCTAATGAGAATAGTGCTGGCTGGGTTAGAGAATTGTGAGGCATACTTGGATGACATTGTCGTTTATTCATCTGACTGGCAACAGCATCTAACAAGTCTGTATGCAGTTTTTCATCGACTAAGTGATGCATCTCTTACCTTGAATCTTGCTAAATGTGAGTTCGGTAAAGCTGTCGTGACATACCTTGGGAAATGTGTGGGGTCAAGGACAGGTGCGTTTTTATAATTTACTTACAATTTTAGTTTAGCTGAAGAAGAAAGCACTCAGAAACTGTACAATTCGCACAGCCTACAAATTTGTATCATTTTATCATACTGTATAATGCCCTCTTCTTTCTCTTTACTTTATTATTATGTTTCTATTTTGAGCTATGGTATCGGTTGTTCACGTTTTCTCTTTATTGCTGTTCTAATTTTGTTGTACCATAGTGTAATCTGAATGTTCAAATAAAGCATAAAAAGGCTCCTGAGGAATATTTGAGTCACCAGTATATATTGTTGTATATATTGTTCCCCATTTATATCTGGCTCAGTCAGAGTGGGAAAAAAAACCTTTATTCCTTTTGTGAAGCTGAAAGTCACAATTGTGAGATATTAAGCTTTCGATTACAAGATCTATACCACACAATTGTCATTAAAGTTATATTCTGTAAACCGCAACTTTATAATCATAATTGTGGCTTTTAAATCTTAATTAGGATGTACAAAAAAAAAGTTGGCATTACCTTTTGATTTTGCACTCTTGAGATTATGTGAAGAGGGTTAGTCTCAAGTCCTTATGTTGAGCATGCTATTGGACTATGAGGCATTTTTGTTTAGTCAAAAATGCAAATCTCAACAGATCACTATATCTTGGTCTTTTAGAATTCATGCAAATCACTGTTGAAAGGAGGTAAATAATGTCAGATAAAGTCTGGTGCAACACATAAAACAGACATGTTATTATTACAAACAACACAATTCAGGGAAAATCAAAGATTCTTAATTCATATCATCCTTTCTTATTTGGGGAGCGTTGGAGATTTCCGTCTCTGAAACTGCTTCAGAAAACTTCACATTACGCGACAGCAGCATTTAGGACAGGGATATGTGCATTAACCATGGCGGGAAAACACATGAAATTTTCCCCAAACCTCATTTAAAGGATGCCCTGCAGTCTGATTGAATCAAATTCTCACTCGATTCTGTCATTTTACCTAATGTAATTTGGCTGTCATTTATTTCTAAATGGACTTTGGCATCATACATCAATATAAAAATACTATTTTAAAAAAAAAATCACAGTTGTCTTGATTCATCAAGACGTTTGAAATCATATTCAGAATGTGGGGCAATCAACCCAGAACAGATTCAAGTACAGAGTCAAGTCTGAGGGAGCGAAATAATGGGTTGTCTGAGGCAGGCATAAACAATTTAAGCAGGGGAAACAAAGTGGTTAAGACAATGCTGACATTTCCTGCAGATACTTTTAACTTGGAATAAATAAAAAGAAAAGAAAAGAAAAAAAGGAGAAGTCACCGATTACATTTAACACATTGAACATGCGAGAGACACACAGCAGAACAAAGAGCTGAGGGGAGAGGGCCTCCAAAGACAGAAGCAGTATGTATAGATGGCATTTTTTTTTTTTTAATTTTGATCTGTTCCTGGAAATGCAGATTAAAAATTCCCAGGAAGCCTTTTAAAACCTCCTGTCGTTCCTCAATAGCCCTAGGATTGGGTCCTACCTTGGAGTGCAACAGGTGTAGTTTTCTTTCTCTCTCTTCTTCCCTCCAGTTTTAAGAGGGGTCTACTCCATACGTCAAAGGTCCACGCTGCCGTGTCCAATCCTGAGAAACGCATCATGATTTGATTGGTCAGGGTGATCTCTCAGACAGAGGGTACGGAATGGACAGGATGAAGCTTGAGGCAGGGGACAGTCCCCATCTAAGGTTGGTGGGCTGATTTCAGGAGACGTGGGAAATGAGTCTGACTCTTGTCTTCGTGATGTCTTGGCGACACAGTGGGCACGTTTCCAGCTGTAAGGCACACTCCATACAAATCCCACTGAAGACAAGACAGAGACACAGAAGTTGACTTTAATTGTTTCAGTCACCAAGAGGCTAACCTAACTGTAAACAGCAATAGTTTAAATGCCCCAAGAAAACTTGAAGAGCACCAGTTTCTCCCCTGTGTTGATGTAGTTTTCATGTTTGGGACATGTTAATATTATATGTCATGCACATGCTTATTTCTTTTATTAAGAATCACAGTATGCCCATCATCTAATGCATCATCATTTAAGGCCAATCTTTAAAAAACACAATTATAATAACTGATAAACTGTAATCTTTAGCAAGGCTCAAACATGAATATGCACTTTTTCATACGTAATGCTATAATGCTGTGATTCCTAAAGTCACAAATTTAAAGATTTGGAGTTTTTAGTGTTTTATTTTTGTAACTTTAGACACAAAAAGTATGTCAGCAGCACAAAAATATGATTTTAGGAATTTTATATTGGAAACATACAAACTGATTTCAAGCAAAAAAAATAAAAAAGTATTTGAAAAATCAGACTCAAAAAGAAAAAGGTCAAGACCATGTAAGATGCTGGCTTCAAACTAAACCTTGTAGCTCACAGTAGGTCGGTTCCTTTAATGGTTTTTAAGTTATCATTAAGTTTTATTCACACGTTGCACTTCTAGGCTTCCTTATGTAACAGTTATTTATGAACAATGATTGGCTACTTGCAACAAGTGAAAGCCAATATAACAATGAAAAAAAAAAATGACAAGTGAAAAGTGACGTAAACATACAGCCAAGTACGGTGACCCATACTCAGAATTCTTGCTCTCTGCATTTAACCCATCCAAAGTGGCACGACACACAGCAGTGAAACACACACACACACACACACCAACAACACACACACCACACACACACACACACACACACACGGAGCAGTGGGCAGCCCATTTAAAAAAAAAAAAAAAAAAAAAAATGATGCTGCGGTGCCCGTGGAGAAATATTTTCCAAATGTCCTAATTCTCTTAGCAACCGTTGTTCTTATGTAACTCCAATTCAGCCAAGCCACAACAATCCTGCTTTCTTGAGCCTCAATCACATCCTTTAAACCATAAACCCAGTGGTGTAAACACTGACTCTATATATGTTGAACTTTGTACCTGTGCAAACAAGGTTCTCAGTTTCAGTGTCTGCCATCTGGTCACAGCGCAGCGGGTGCAGCACGTTATCTCTGATGCTAACTTGCTTGAGCAAAGCCAGGCGCCTGTGTCTGAAATAACAGACAGAGAAAGGAAACATTTTTATGTGCTCTCTTTCTGGCATGAATGGTATGAGTTCACCTGCTTTGGGTGATAACTAATGCATTATTCACTCCACATATCAGTCATTAATACTTTGGCCCTGTTTACAGAGATTCTAATGAATTGTGCAAACCTGGGCAAAATGATTTTTCTCATCTGATGCGAGTGAAGCACAACTCATTAAATGTGTTGAATTTGATGGAGGGGGGATGGCGGAAGGGCTTGGCTCCGAAGTTGAACTCCACACTGTTGGTAGGACATGAAACTGGCTTGCGGCAAAGAAGCCAGAGCTAAGAAAAGGTAAAGCAAGTTTTAAAAATCCTCCATAAACCACACACACACATACATCTATACATATACATATTTTGGTTTTGTGGTAGAGGAAGTGAGCTTTGCTTACGTTGCAGAGGAGAAACAACCTGCTTCTCAGGAGGCAGCTGGATTCCATTTAGATAGAAAAATCATCTGCTTCTTACTGAGGTCTAGCAGGAATCCTATGGCATCACCTAGAAAGCCAGAGAACACTTAGTACAAAAACTTTGCACAAGTTTTTTTCGCAAAATGATGAAATGCTTAAATTGTAGGAAAGCATTACCATACTTAAAGAACTTGAGTGTTAAACCGTATGTCTCTGGCACAAACCTTCTTTCCGCAGGGTGGAGTGAGGTTTACTCCGAGCGTTGTAAGCCAGATCAGCTCCTGCCAGCCATCATACGCACCTGAGTACTCCACATCTCCAATCCCATAAACCCTCCTGTACAAAAGGAAAAAATCAAAACAAACAACGTTTACTCACTACTGAAATTCAAGTTGGTTTTTTCCATTTTATGTAGATGAACAATCGTTTTGTTTTTAACCTAAACAAAACAAAAATGTATAGCATATGACCCCAAATATCTTAACGGAATGCATATCTAATTAAATTCATTACAATATCATGACTCTGGATATCGCTTGTAAACATAACATGGTGTCACATAACCTGTACTCTTCCCTGTAAATTTAGAGAATATACTATACTAAGCAAATAAGAACATATATATAATAGATATATAATAATAAAAACAAACAACCTATAACAAAAAAGAAGATAACCACAAATATCTAAACATCGGCAGGAAACCACATGGTTAAATAAGAAACTTGCTGTCCTTGGTTGCCCACCAATCCATGACACCAGGGGGGATGGGATGACTTAAGTACCCAAACCCCGAATCCACAAGAATGCAAAGGGGCCCTCAAATGATATGCATCACACCCGGGCCAATAAGAAAAATACGATCACATTAGACAAAATTTTTTTGCACTAATCACTTTTAGTTTTTTTGTTAGGTCCAACTAGCTATTCTTCCAAAAAAGGTAAAAAAAGGTTTAAAATGCTTAAACTTTATTTTATTAACCCATTCAAAAAAATATTAAAAATGTTTTTTTATAAGTGGCCCAAATGGAAGTGAAACAGGAACTGCTCAGAATTTGAATCATCACTTTTATATCTGACAACATTGCTCTGCCTTGTGTGACATTTATTTGGTTTCACATTTCTTTTTTTGCCTTTTGAAGAACTTTAAAAGTTTTTATCTACCAATAAAGTGTAGTTCAATTCTGTTGACACATCTTTTTTCTAAATCCTTTTCAGAATTTTCCCCGAGTGATAATAATGTTGTATCATACCCCCAGTCATGGAGAACTTGGATATTGCTGACACATTCTTTCAGCATGGCGTTTATGTTGTTTGTTTACCTTTTCATAGGTAAACCCGGGGCCCCCCTTTGACTACAGGCAAAAAGGGGACCAAAGATAAAATTTCAGTGGGCCCAATTGGAATTTGTGATTTGTCAAAAAATCTTAATATTTCACTTAAATTGACAAAGTCACAAATTACAAAAAGTTCTTCCATATTCCACAGAAAATGAAACAATAAAACCAAAAAACGATTGAAAGGTTTCACATTCTATGGGGAAAAATTTTTTTCCTAGGTCACTTCATTTAAAAAGACTCGTAACAGTAGTAAAAGGGTACTCACAAGGTTACAAAGGTTTCCCCTGGGGGCAAAAACCCACTTTTCAGGTATTGGGTGATCTGCCCAGCACTCCAGAACAAAACGCTTACTGTGCCGATTCCCAAAATGTTTAAATTGTTTTTACCTGAGATAAAAACAGACTGTCATTAAAGTACCTTCTGAGACCTTCTGATTGAAAATTTTGAGCAGACCATTGTTCTTGGGGTTTGAGAGAACCCAAAGCGGAGAGCAAACAGCATGACAGGGGATGGGGCCCAAACTTAAAGAACAAGACCACTTTTAAAGGCTATAAAACCCCTTTTTGCAACTGATTGTGCAAAAACCCAAAACATTAGATAAAAAAAAGTGAAAAGATCACCAAACTGGGATTTTAAAACTTAGTTTTTATTAAAATTCTAAAATACGGGGGAAGATTTTTGTGAAAGTTAAATAAAACATGCAAAAAATTTGAACTATCACTTCAAAAGGAAAACCGTTTTCCATCGACCCCAAGAAATGCCCGTTATCTATGTTTAAAAAAACCACTCAAAATTCATACCAAACCTCAATAAATATCCCGGTTCCAGGGCTGAGGGCCAATGCTGCTGGACCGTACAGAAATAAAAAGATAAATTCCCCAAATTTCCAAATGATTTCTTTGGAAATTTTCTGATAAAAAGAAGCACATATCTACAAACTGAGAGAACTGGGCTGTGCGGGTTTTTGTCTGCAGCCTCAGCAAAATGTTTAAACCAGGCCTCTGGGGGAGCCTGCAGCATGCTCAGTCTGACATCTTCCCGACGCAAACTCGCTCTTTTAAATTTTTGGGAAAAAAGGCAATGCAAAATTTAAAAAAAGGGCTTTTTTTTTTTTAAAAAATAAAAATATTTTATATATATTTTTAAAAAATATATAAAATATATATATATTTTATAAAAATATTTAATTTAAAAAATCCTAAAATTATATTTATTGCTTGAAATAAATGGACATCATTATCCATCTGTATAAGGCAGAATGGGGAAAGGCTTTAGCATTCTTCAATGTGTTGTGTGTGTGTGTGTGTGTGTGTGTGTGTGTGTGTGTGTGTGTGTGTGTGTGTGTGCGCACGTGCAAGTATGTCCCTTACCAGCCAGTTTCTCAGCCAGACAGCCCAGGACCGCGTAGGTGTGCGGTGTTTGGCTGGATGAGTCATCACTGACGCGCCACAGCAGCACTCAGATTTAACATGACAACTTCTGGAGATCTTACAAAACAACTCTTCATCATGACTGAATTTGTAATGGGTCAGAAAAGAATGCCTGAACCCAAAACACACACAGAACAATGCGTTCCGTTCACCTTAATATGCTGCACTTTCCTTCTCAAACTTAAAGGTGCTGTGTAAGTTTTGACTCTACTAAAGCATAAAAACCATATATGTTAGTATTTAGAAACATGATAATTAACATACTTGACCCTGAAAAACAATGTACAGTCAGTTATTCACCTTTGAAAATGTGTTTTGGGCCAGAATGGTTGTTGTTTTTAACGAAACAACCCCCCCAGGTTACCCAATTGTATTTCGGCAAAATACAAGTGGTGCTGAAAACAGTTGACTTCATTCTTCATCGTCAAGTGCCCTGTTTGTGTATAGATCAATCTGGCAACCTAAGTGTGCGTTTCAAGTTTGGAGGGAGGGGGGCCGTGTGAAAAACCCCACCAATTTTTGAATTTGGTCTGCAATACCTAGTTCACACTGTCAATCCAAAACAGCACCTTAAACAAAGAGTCAGAAGCAATACCATTTTTACTCATAACTAATTATAATTTCACAAGGTGGTTACTGTCACTTTGATCAATTTTTGTATTCCTTGCTGAATAAAAGTATAATTTTCTAAGTACTAAAAAAGTATGATTTAAACTAAGTAGATTATTTGAAGATAATAATATGTTTATACACAAAGATTCTTCATGTAATTTAAATTTTTGCTATATTTGGAATTTGATGGACCGAAACTAAGAAAGGACATAAATGAACAATAATTTCACATCAGTCAACAAAAACATTTGCATAACATCATAATACCTTAATCTTGAATCTTAATGCTCACTTAAGCATGATTCTGTCCGCAATTTTAAACTATAACAGAATTTTATCTTGGTATCAACATAAAATAGAAAAAAGAACCATTTCAGTGCAAAAAAAGCATCTGTTGAAATCAATTAAATAAAGCAAGAGGGATATCACTCAAAAGCAGCATAAATTCAAGTACCAGGGAAATGTTGTGGGTCCTATTTTCAAAGTGCTAGCAAAATAGAGCTGCATTACTGTCCATTAGCAAAAACAGAGGTGGAAAAAATAGTTTGTAGTCAATGTTGTTGTGTGGTTATGTACATGTGAACTCACTTTGGTAGGCAAAGGGCATTCATCCAATAGGGGTTATTACTGCTGGTCCCTAGTGGGTCATCTAGAGTGAATTCTACCTCATTAAAGACTGCAACCACTTCCAACCAGCCATCATCACACAGCATGTAGAAAAAAAGAGTGGACAGAGACAAAAAGAGTGATTGTGTGGAAGAACAAACAACAGAAGTTCAGTCTATGGGACATGTCTGTTATAGGGCCATTATTATGACAATGCATTCAAGTCAATTCATCTTTATTTATATAGCGCTTTTAACAATACAGATTGTGTCAAAGCAACTTTACAGTATTAAACAGGAAAATTCAGTAATGTTATCATTCAAACAACATTGAAAATTATTGGTTAAACAATATGGGTTTTTCCAATTGGTAGCGCCATCATCTCAAGAGCAGATGATCTATAAAAGTCAATATTATATATATGATGATGAGCAAATTAGATAACTAAACTGCTAAAATTACACATTTATTTTACAGAAAACATACTCAGAAATGCACATATATTGACACAAAAACAATGTACTAAACACATGCTCTTCAGGGGGTTTTGATGTCAATCTTGAAGCCCAGAGTCGCGTTTCCAACCCATTTACTCCTGCATGAAGCTCTTAGTGCCACCTGACGCCACAAAAGCCTCAAACCACAACAATGGCTCAGCTCAGAGCAACAGATGCATGTATAAATAAAATCAACAGTCACAGAGGCTTTGGCAATAATAACAAGAGAGGCAGGCTGGCGACCTGCATGGTGACTCCAGCTGGGGCCTCTTGACCCCTGATTTTCAGAGTCTGCCAAGTCCATACATTGCACCCAAATACCCCCCTCAACATTGGCTAACGGTACACTTGATTCACCAGCTGTAACATCCATAACTAACTAAAAAGATAAAAGGTAAATTCTTATGCAAAAAGCGTATGTAATCAAACAGCAGCAGTAGCTTATACACACCCTTCAAACACACAGAGTATGTTCCCTGCAGTCTTGAGGCTCTGAGGGACTTTAAAGCTGCAGTTAGCTCAACCCACTCATTTCAGTCACTGCATTAGAACTGGAGTGACGGGTATTGACAATGGCAGCGCAGGGCACGGGCCAAACTTCAAAAGCAGCCACCACTAATACCCACAGAGCTTCCACTGTTCGATTAAAATCCTAATAACTTAATCAGTAACCAGGGGGTCACAACAAGCTGCACTTGAAAAACAAGCCTGAAACCAGAGTCAAGGTTCGGCTGGTTTGCTTTGGCTAATAACTACATTGTTTTCTGACAGACAAAAGTATCTACTCATTCAGACTAAATGAAACTCAACAATGAATATTTTGAGCTTTATATTTGAGTAAATGAAGTAGACACCAATGAATGTCACAGCTCATGAACATGCCTGGAGCAAGGAGAAAGTATTAAAGCTGAAGAGCTTGTGACTGCACACATTCTTGTTGTGCCATCAGTGTTCTCATCCTCCTGTGGCTCCAGATCATTTGGGTCATATTTACAATTCAGGTGATCCATTCAAAACCAATCAGAGTTAATATGAAGCAAAAATGGCACCATCCAAGTCGGTAAGTTTCAAGCATCTGAGATTTCAAACATTGAGATGAATGGGAATGGGAACAGATAATTCTCTCCAGGCATTTTAGGGGTTTTTAGACTTCATACATGGATCATGAAAAGACCTAGCATAAAGATGCATCTGAGATGAATAGCAATCCAATCACCTCAGTAGGTGGTAGAGCTGTATGATTTGAGAGAAAAAAAAATTATCTAACTGCCATTTTTATGATTAAAAAAGTATGATTGCAATTTAAAAATGTAATTTAAAAAGAAAGGAAACAAAAAAAACCCCTTCAGATTTGCTGTTCTTATTTGTAGGGATGGACAACTTTGCCAAAAATGTTGAGATTACATCTCAGTATCACTATAAAAATTAAAAAATCTTATTATCATTATTATTATTATTATTATATTATCACTAAATACAAATACTAAACTAAGAAACTGTTGTAATATTTCACTTTAAAAAATTATGAGAAATTTAAGGGAAAAAAAACAATAATAATTTAATTTTAAAGTACAGCTGTAAAATTGTAATATTAATATTTATTGCTGTCTTCATGGCTGACTATGGCTGTCTAAGTTCTTAATTTTCAAAATTGAAACCATCAAGCTTTTATTTTAGCAGAAAACCACAGGGAGCACTTAAGCTTCTCTTTTGTTGACAACAGCCGGTTTTTAAGTGCTTCTCATAACAGGTTTGGGAAGATGGTTGTTACATATTGCATTCTCGCATTCATGATGCACAATGAAGTTTGAGTGGTGTAGAATTTGAGCAGCAAACCAAGCTGCAACTTACATGTAAAAGAACACAATGGCACATTCTCAATCACCTGGGAAACATGCAGGCAATAAATGTATTAAATAAAATTAGAGCCTTTGGGATTTGGCAATCCCATTATCCATATTGATAATCGCGATTTCTGGCTTGGCTACAAGACGTGACATGACAAGGGGTGTATTTGCATCTGCATTGTGCATAAACTTTACTCCCTCCCAATCAATAAATGCCAGCATTTAGAAAAGTTTGTAAATCCCACCCACTCACATGTGAACAATCTTGATGAGACACATGGATGACAATAGCATTAGAACTTTGCTAGCCATAGCGCAATAGCAGATTTGAACCCCTTTATGAAATGTTGCAGCATTTTGGCGAGTCGTGTTTCACTCACCCGTGCCTCACATCTCTCATGAAAGTGTGATCATGGGAGTATGTAGGGCTCTTGGCACCGGAAACACAAAAAAGAACAAATACAATAATTAATGTCAAAAAAAAGTAGAGCAACCTAATAGAGAAAATGTTCGCTTCAGTGCCCTCACACCCAGGGTGTAAGCATCTTATTTAGTCCCTTTACTGCTCTTGGTGACATTGGGGTTATGAAAGCTCAATAGTATAATAATAGGTGTTTGTGTGACATGACTGATTGCTATTGAGGGTAGACCCCGCCTGCCGCTGAGGCTGTTTTGGCTTAGGGTGTATGCGTGCATCCATTTTGCAAGCTAGGTCTGCAACAGTAAATTCAAGCAATGATAGCAAAATCCCCTTGCAGTTCCTAGAGTGAGCCGGGCCCGATCAAAAACAACAACCAGAGATTAATCTCTAAGCAGTGGAGAAAAATAAAATGTCCCTATTCTGCAGTGCGTGACACCGTTGTGGTTCATTTGTCAGTCATAAATCAGTGCGGTTGGTGGGTACTAGGGGTGATGTTTTCAAGCAGCAGACGAGGCCAAGGAAAAAGATGGTTGGCGAGGGCGGGGCCTAAAAAGAGAAAGAGAGAGTGTGTGTGTAAGAAAGGCCCTAATGCCCCCAGCCATGGGTGTCTGACTGCTGCGGTGATTGTTGTGTAATGGTCACATTGGTGGGATATGTTCTAGTGCCAGTAACACTGATTTTCTGCTTTGTACAGAACAGAGTCAGACCCCCCCTGTCTAAGGTTCTCAACCTTTTGACTCAAAAAACTGGCTAAAATATTTGCTCTAGGGATCTGCAATTATGACAATACACCCCTTAAAAATAAAGGTGCTTCAAAAGATTCTTTCAAGCTGCATGCCATAGAAGAACTACTTTTTGGTTCCACAAAAGAACCATTCAGCTAAAGGCTCTTTAAAGAACCATTCTTTCTTACCTTTTTAAATCTGAAGAACCTATTGGCCAAATAACCCTTTAGTGAAACAGAAAAGGTTCTTCAGATGTTAAAGGGTCCTTATGGAAACATTTTACAAAGGTTCTTCTATGGCATCAAGCTAAGAGCGTGCTGCTCGCCTTTAAACTTTTATTAACGGAAACTGAGTGTTAGTAAAATATATCACATCTTATGCTGATTCTCATGAGATTGAATTCCAATAAAATCTTTCAATAAAAAGCAGGATATATATGCTCATTACAGACACATAGAAGCTTAAAAAATGTTTCCTCTGGTTGACAAAGTATATATATACACACACGCAAATGTCATGCAAATTTTGATTTTTTTTCTTAACTAGGGTTTCAGGTTTAAGAATAAAAGTGGCTGTCAAAGGATGTGGTTGATCCACCATAATATATTCCAGCAAAGAAAGAAAAGAGAAAAAGAAAAGAAAAAGAAAAGAAAAGAAAAAGAAAAGAAAAGAAAAGAAAAGAGGACACTCCTCCTTGCACCCTTTAGGTATTTTCCTTTGGAATCAAAACAAAAACATTTCCTTTTCTTGTGAAGCTGCTGCTGCATATTTTTTTCTTTAATCTGTGATTCTCTTCAAAATGTGACCATAACTATTAAAATATCCATGCAATACTGCAGGCCTTGCCACAAATCTGATATACACATAGAACAACTGCCTAAAGTGAACATCCATCATTAGACAGCAGTAGGTCAAGCCGTGTGGGAAGGTGTTGTGAACATGTGATAAAGAGTGAAGAGTGACTGGGGACTCTGATATCCAGCCAAAATAAAAGTTAAAAGAAACGCTCTCCTGCTACCTCAAGCTGTTGTCTTTGGGCAATACATTAAGATTACCTGAATGTGGTGCTGTGCGTAAGGAATGAATAAATAAATAATGGCACGGCCATTACAGAGCTGTGCCGGGCTTCTCCATAAGCTCTGCACATTTAAAGTTGCTTTTATTTTTAAAAGTGAAAGCTCTTGCAGACTGGCAAGTGGCACGCTGTGGTAGACAATAATACTGGAAAAACAACCCACAATGCAAATAGATGTCTTAACAGCAAGCCACCGCTTTCTTTAGCCAAAGATGGAGGATGTTGATTGCTGACGCGCAAGTAAACAGGAAATGAAATTGATATTGATGTGCAATGATCTATTCCTTCGCTGACAGATCGAATGTGATAACCGTGGCATCCTCCTATTAAATGCCCACCACTCTGCCAACAAGATCCTGATGATATTAAAAAACCAGTACCAAACCAACCACGCCTTGTTCTTCCGACGGCCCGTGCAACCCTGACTCCGCCAGTAAGGAACCGGGTCCCTGGCCGGCTGCCTCTGGCCTCTGGGGGATCATACACAGAGTTATCCACTCGCCTGAGCTGCCTGCGAGGGGCTGATCCCTCCTCCACGTCACTGTCCTCTTGCACACGCAGCTGTTTCCCCATGGCTCTGCCGACGAGAGGCTGGGCCAAAACTGCAGCTGTTCTACGGTGAGTCGCAGAACCCGCACGAGGCTCCTGCTGGCACAGAATGCAATCCAGGTAAACTACTACATATCATTGGAAGGACTTTAAAAGGTGTTTCAGTACGGGTCGAGGAGACGTGTCGGTCATTGTGCTACTGCAGACCATCAGGAGCCAGATGCAGACCCACAATGCTAATAGTGCAGTCAACACACATCCCATATCTGGAGGTTTTCATTCCTGAAAACCAAATTACGCGATCAAATCTATTACCAGTGTGGATAGAAAATACCATGACAGCAACATGCAAATCAAAATAAAATGTCAAGATCCACTTTATATTCTTCATGTATCTTGTTCATGAAACACTAAAACAGGTTATAATTCACTGATCTCAGATAAATACACATATGTACATGTTAATGCTACTTTTATTATGGATATTTATACTTAATAATTTAAATCGTCACTATTGATATTTATTATTATAATAATATCCAGGGCTTGTCCTAGAAATGTTTCTGTTTCTATGTACAAAGTCATAGGGGAGCAGCCAGTATAGTACAACATAATATAAAAAAAACTAACCTTGACTAATTGATATTAAATCAAATATAAATTCAGTTATTGATGATGGCCAATAAATACATAAAAACAAAGGTAGCCTACTTAAGCATACAACCAAAGTAAATATTGCTATGATATAAGCCATTGTTGAAGTTGCTGTCACTATGTTAGGCAAAAAGGGCTAATCAATAAATCCTAGGGCAGCTAAATTAAACTAAATTTTCTTGCAAAAAAAGCTTCCATTTAAAACACAACAAGCTTTTCACTCCATATATGAATTGAAACAATGGCTAAAGTAATGCTTAATGGCCAATCACTGATATTTTATAAAGCTGCTGAAAGTTTGTTTTCAGTAACTAGCCATAGATCTGAGTCTCTGTGGTTCTTTGTTAGTCTCCAAGCATAGTGGCTGCCTACGACAGGCTTTTTTTAGCCTTTAAAGGGTTAGTTCTCTGCATATTGAAACGATATTAATAGTAAGTTTCTTAATATTGCATTTGTTTTTCATTCCTATTTACTTGAACATTACTTATTACCAAAAGGAGAGTAGTCGATGGTTAGAGATGACACACGTCAGCCCCATATACTTTCAATCGTGACTGCTCATAAGAAAGTGAATGTAGTGGACTCGGGCTGTCATTTTTGTCTGTCTCATTATCCAATTTTTAGATACTTACAAAACGTTACGAGAACGAGCCTATGCC
This sequence comes from Cyprinus carpio, assembly GCF_018340385.1. Classification (NCBI taxonomy): domain Eukaryota; kingdom Metazoa; phylum Chordata; class Actinopteri; order Cypriniformes; family Cyprinidae; genus Cyprinus; species Cyprinus carpio. The sequence goes on from NC_056589.1 coordinate 20,751,230, forward strand.
CACAAATGCTGTTGACGGAAATATAATTCCGCTAATGTTTTGTCTAGATCGGAAGCTTACTAGGTCTTTTAACCACAGCCTTTTTATAACGTCCAGAAAATTAACGCCGTTAGCAACCATATAACTAGCCACCACCTCCAAAGACGATTAACAAAACGTTAGTTTAAAGCTTCTTTAAATTGGCAACATACACAGCTAGCAGGTCTTTTATCGTTAAACTTAATGTGGAATTACACGAGACAAGTATTTACTCACCCCGTAAAGCGGAAGGATTTTCGGTAAATGCAAACAGCACTGATCGTAGGCCGAACACAAAAGGACTAACGTTACACGGGAAGTGTGTGTGCTTTACTTATCAGTGATATGATGATCGTACTCTCACACACAATAACCACTCAAAACACATCACATTTTGCCGACCAACACAGAAAAGGCTGATCCAGCGGTGTTGACACCGAAAGGTAAACGGTTGACTGAGACCGTGGAACCCATAAAAAAATGCCTGGGCATCGGAGTGAGATAGCTGAAGCTCAATGAGAGCGTATGTGTGCTGTTCGTGATGGGACAAGTCCGAATCCTTTCCGAGAAATAGAAACCGGTTCTTTGAACAACCTAGTTTCAAAGAACGGTTTCACCAATGATTTCAGGTGTTCCTTTACGTCAGAACGTAATTTCCGTCATCCCCGCCGGTCCGTATCTCGTGACAGTACATACGACTGTGAAATTTAAAAAACATTCAAAGGAAAGCCAGTTGTATGCACACTATTGCTGTTTAGCCGCGATTATAACTGTTGTAGTGCGACGACTTTGTTGCTCCAAGTACAGAATTTTTAGTTTTAGAAATAAATTATAAAAAAACTGTAAAAAAAATAAACACTACTGTATAGTTCATTCGCATCACTTCCCTCACGGTTCCGACCTGAAAGTGTTTTTCCCCTTTTTGATAAAATGTACGGATTAACTATCATGTTGGTATGTGATAAACAATTATGCTATTAAATTAGCTTACTAATTTATCGCTTTTCGGTTCTCTCGGCTCGCTCGTGCGCCGATAACAACACCGACTCAGTCATAATTCATGGAATCAGAAATCATTCAAATCTGTTTTTGTTGAACGGTTCCGTCGGTTCAATTAACGCAAAAAGATGTGATTCAATAAGAACGATTCGTGTGTCGCCTATTTCTGTTAGCACTGAGGCTGGGACCCAAAACCCCTCCAGCAACTCAGGTAAAACCAACCCCAATTCTGCTGAAGACAGGGCTGTGTAAAAACATATTACAACAGTGCAAAGTGTGATTAGGAACAACTATATTGTCAGGACTTTTTGCTTTTGTATGCGTGTGTGTGAGGTCGTTGTATGAGTAGCACGCGTTATTTTAGAGATAAAAACTTCAAAGCTGAGGAATTTCAGATATGTTGCAACTCTAATCACTTGTTCATACAAGCTGGGTTCCAACACACCGGCGAAAACTGCTAGAAAAATCTACAAGCATCCCAATCCCTTTGCTTTTCGTAAATATACTTCATTTACAGAGACAAAACAAGGATTAAAATAACATAACTGGTTTATGTCAACTGACAGAGAAAAGTGAAATGACCTACAATTAACAGCTAATTTGAACGTGCATTTGATTCTTATTGTCCGCTCATTGAAAAGTTTACACGTTAAAGAAACGATTGGCACCTTTGAAGAAGAAAAACAAAACTTGCCCAGAAAAACTACAATTTCCATGAGTCAGTGGTTCGTGCGTAGGAACTCCGTCTTTAGCAGCTTGTTGTTTGAGGGGATCCTTTTACAGGGACACAAACACCGGATTAGGTAAATATATGAGCGCATTTCCTTCTTGAAACTCACTTGTATTCGTTGTCTCTTTTTTCCACTTTCGGTCATTATTTGTCTGACATATAAGACAAACGCGACTCCGTTAAGAATTATATAAGTGTATTTAAAGCGGAGCGGTTGATGTTGTGTTAGAATACTCGAACAGGTTGCTGATCCAGTTTGTTGCGGTCAGAGCCTGTGCAAGCTGCATGCATGAGATTCAATATTAGGCGCCTGCAAGCGTCTGCTTGCAGAGTTAGGATCAGCATGGGCTGCTTGCATATATCAAAATAAAATAACCGTAATGCACGGCTCTACCCTTCTCAAAATATACCTTATTGAAATTATACGTGTCTTATTTTAGCCAGTTGTCCCCACACAATACTATGGATGATATGCATTTGTTTTTTTTTTTTATCAGAGTCCACATTCACACAGTGCAGTACGAGTAGTTGCTGATAAACTATGGTTTGAGCTAGATTGTCCTGTTTTATTAATATATTTTGCCATCTAGGTGTGTTCTAGCACCATTTATATGGAGGTAGATGCTTTATGTTTGCTAAACACTTGTGGGTTGGCTTTCAGTAAGTCTGAGTTTAACTACTGTGCGCTCCTCATTCCGTAAGAGTAACACTAATGGTCTTCATGGTAAAAAGTGACGCGGACACCGAAATGTAACTTTTTTTTTTTATCTTCAAGTAAAATCAATCTAATATATTTTTGATTCAATATATTTTTCTTTGTGTATTTTGAGAGAATTTCATGGTACTATTTAATGTTTATGCAATAATTATGATACATTTTTTCCTACTATTTAATGTTTATGCAATAATTATGATACATTTTTTCCCTCTGAAAACATTTAATGCAGTATTTCAGATTAAAATAGAGACTAGGCCTTTAAAATACAAAATTTTTGAGGCAGAATAGCACCATCCTGGTGAGAGGGAAAACAAGAAAAACCTGTAATTTGTTACATTTTTTGTAGAATTTTGGTGGGAGTTGTGGCCTAGTGTTTTAGAGTGTTGACTCCTAACCCTAAGGTTGTGGGTTGAGCGTCTCGGGCCAGCAATACCACGACTGAGGTGCCCTTGAGCAAGGCACCAAACCCCCAATGCTCCCCGGGGCGCCACAGCATAAATGGCTGCCCACTGCTCCGGGTGTTGTGTCATGGTGTGTGTGTGTTCACTGCTGTGTGTGTGCACTATGGATGGGTTAAATGCAGAGCACAAATTCTGAGTATGGGTCACTATACTTGGCTGTATGTCACGTCACCTCACCCTTTTTTTTTTTTTCTCGCTTGTTTTTTATTTCATGGTGTAACCAGATTCCTGTATAGGACTCTATAGAGAGGCTTGTGAATTCAATATATGTTTTTATACATAAATAATTGTTTACTTTTATTAGGTTGTGGATTTAAATGTATATTAGGGCATTCTCAAAGACTACTTTTTGTCAAGGTTTATATTTTTTGTAAATGTGGATTTGAAGTGTAGTTTTTTTTTGCATTATTAAACCTGAACACAAAGCACTTTGTTACACAAAAACATTAAAATTCTATAAAAATTTAACAAAAATTAATAGGATAGCTTAATCCTTCTGTGTCTGATCTGATTTTAATCTCTTATTTCAGTCTGACTCGTTTTGGCTACCAATTCATTTGAGTGTGTATAATTGTGTGTGTAAGTGAGTGTATGTGTCTGATTTGCACTCCTGATGTTTTAGAGTGTAACCCCTTCCTTGCTGTCCACTTTTTTACTGCATTGTAGTTTAATGATTGATTTTATTTTACAAAGTTGCAGTGTTACAGTCACACCAGTTCATAGGTGTGTATGTGTTTGTACAAGTGTGTGTCCGCGCGTGTGTGAGATGGTGTGTTGATTTTGCACTCTAGATGTTTTAGAGTTTCACCCCTTCATTGCTGTGTAGTTTTTTTTCTGCATTGTGGGGGATTTGTAGATTGTACACATAAGAACTGTTGTTTTTTTTCGATTTTTTTCCCATTCATTTACTATGGTCGGTCATTATTGACCGAAGACCATGAGTGTGATTTTTACTTAGCTTTTTCGAATCATGCCCTCAATGTTTTTTTGTGTGTTCACATACCAAGTGCTATAAAAGTCACCAAGTCTCGTACCATTCTGGTGAAACTACGATTTTTAAAAATTCTAAATGTTGTTTAGTTGTTATAAAGGAGGTAATTGGTGTTTTTGTATGGGGTATATTTTTCTCTCAGTTTTTATACTGCAGGAGGGGGGGGTGTTTTTTTTGTTTTATTACCAAATGTCAACATTGCTTAGACAAAAATTAACTATCTGCTGGGTCTATTATATATCTCTGGACTTGGATTTTAAACTATATTGTGCTTCACGTTCAAAATGAATAGTTAGATGCTTGTGTATTTCTCTTTGAAAAAGCATTGTTCCTACTTTGATCTTAAAGTTCTTTATGGGCCTGTTTACACCTGGTCATTTCATGGGTTTTCGCTGATCGGATATCTATCTGATTTGTGAAAACGTTTCCATTTTCACTTGGCCACATAAATGTGTCGTCGCAAAACTGATATAAATCCGATCTTCAAATTCCCGCGCTATATTTAAATTCAACTGGAGTTCACGTCAACGAAATCAAAAGATAAAACGCTGCTTTTTATTAATTTATCAGCTCATTTCAAGATCAAAGACCGCAGTAGGAGTGCGCGCGGCATCAGCACTGGCTAAGTTCAGTCTCTTACTATTTTTTTTTATTGAAGATGATTGTGTGTTGGCCGTCTGCGTCTTACTTTCAGTTTCACTCGCGGCTTGCTGAAGAGATGCTCAGCTGCTCGTCCGCAGCAGTGCGTGTTGCATAAGCATGCATGGAGCGGTTTACACCTGGTACACCAAGGGGCTATTATTAGCCCCGTAGTCTAGTGTACCAGTCAGCGTTCATATAATGTAATTAGTTCTGCACACAAATGCTAGTTGAAAATGTTTTTAATTATCACGTCTCTTTTATTCTCGATCTCTGAACAGAATCTACTGCAGATGACTTCATGAACTACCTAAAGTGTTTATCCTGATTAAATAAACAGCATCTAAGTAAGTTTTGATGGGTTAAATATATTTTTAATATATATATATATATTTTGATGGGTTAAATATATTCACCACTTAATAATATGAAAAAATATGCATGTGTTGTGTAGGTTCTGCCATGGCAGATGGTGTGGACCTCAGCCGAAAGTTTGTGTCAGAGTCTGAATTAGACGAGAGAAGGAAAAAAAGGCAGGAGGATGGGGAGAAGGTCCGCAATCCAGATGACCCGGAGGGTGAGACTTTCACTTTGTCTGCACCAATCACACAAATTAACAGTAGGCTTAATGACAGACATTAGTTCTCCCCTGATGCATTTGCCAAATTTTGGTTGTGTTCATTCTCACTCAATCACAGAGGCCCCCGAGGAGGAGTACGACCCCCGATCTCTGTTTGAGAGGCTACAAGAGCAGAAAGACAAGAAACAGGAAGAATATGAGGAGCAGTTCAAATTCAGTAAGCCCTCATGCTGCTTTCCTACCATATTCATTCCTTTATTTTTATCCACAAAACAGATCTTTCAGATGACACACATCACACGGTCTCACGGGGCTTGCCTCTCCCATCAGTGTGACCTCATTTTGGGGGTTTATCTGTCACCGTTTGCGCAAAAACATGCGTGTTTTTGAGCTTGTCGGTGGGTGTCTATGAGTGTGAACAGATGGGAGTGGTGGAGATCAAGAGCAGGTCTGTTCTTGCGGCTGCTGATGGGAGACTGGCATGATCTTAGCATCTCGGCTTCGTCTCTGTATCCCTGGTGACAAACCCACTCTCGGTCTCCCTAGCGACCATTGCTGCTCCTGTTGCCGTTGATTCCTAGGGCCACATCTCTTGATCTGCAAGCATGGTGGTCATATTCAGACATTAGTGGTTGAAGAACCAGTTCTGATTGAGAAGGAAAATATTATTTTCATGATGCATGGTTCTGTTAGCGGTTCTTGAGTGTCCTCAAGAAGAACCACTAATGGAGACTTTATAATGCTGTTGTTGTGTTCCTTCACAGAGAACATGGTTAAAGGCCTGGATGAAGATGAGACCAGCTTTCTTGACGAGGTCTCACGGAAGCAGTCTCTAATAGAGAAACACAGACGGGACGAGGAAGCTCAGGAGTTAAAAGAATATAGGATATCCTTTTGCAACCTTAAAAAAAAAAAGAGCACGCAAAATATTACTGTCATGGCTTTTTAAAATTGAAAGAGTTTTGCTTTCCGCCTGAGTTTGTCTCCACTTTCACCTTCGTTAAGCTGGTGGTGGAAGCTTCAGCTGTCAAGCGCAGTGATAGCTGGTGAAAAGTAAAGTAGAGTTCTTATACCTTGTTAGTGTACATGTTCTCAAACAAGACAGCTCTGAGAAGAACCCGACACACTGACGTTCCAGCGCTGCTTCGACAGAGACTCATGCAGCCTTGGCAAATGGCTTAGAGCAGGGGTGTCAAACTCAGAGAGCCCTGCAGAGTTTTGTTCCAACACCCATACCATGTAGTTTTCAAATAAGCATGAAGGAATTGATTAGTTGGATCAGGTGTGTTTAATTAGGGTTCAATCTAAACTCTGCAGTGCTCCGGCCCTCCAGGAATTGAGTTTGACACCCCTGGCATAGAGGTTTAGAAAACAGTCAGTATGAATGCGTAGAGTTTCAAGCAGTTTACTTTATTTTGCAGCTGGACACTTTTGGACTCTAATGATACCTTGTCAAGCAAAACCTTTCACTTAAAGAGATACTCCATCGCAAAATGAAAATTTTGTCATTAATCACTTACCCCCATGTCGTTCCAACCCCGTAAAAGCTTATGTTCGTCTTCGGAACACAATTTAAGATATTTTGGATGAAAACAGGGAGGCTTGAGACTGTCCCATAGACTGTCAAGTAAATAACAGTGTCAAGGTCCAGGAAAGTATGAAAAGCATCGTCAGGATACTCCATCTGCCATCAGTGGTTCAACCGTAACATTATGAAGAGACGAGAATACTTTTTGTACACGAAGAAAAAAAAAAAAATAACCACTTTATTCATCAATTCCTCTCCTCTGTGTCTCTCCAAATCAGCATAGCGCCATTTTGACAAATCTGAGCAGTACGCAGAAAACAAAAAGTCTAATTTTTGTTTTCTTCGTGTACAAAAAGTATTGTCGTCGCTTCATAACGTTACGGTTGAATCACTGATGGCAGATGGACTATTCTGACGATGCTTTTCATACTTTCCTGAACCTTGAAACTGTTATTTATTTGGCAGTCTATGGGACAGTCTCAAGCCTACCGATTTTCATCCAAAATATCTTAAATTGTGTTCCGAAGAGGAACGAAGCTTTTACGGGGTTGGAACGACATGGGGGTAAGCGATTAATGACAACATTTTCATTTTGCGGTGGAGTAACCCTTTAAATTAGTTTTTATACAGTAGAAATGCTGTTCACAATGAATAAGGAATGTATTTATTTTTATGTATTTATAAAAAAAGGCAAGGTTGAACTTGTAATTCTTGAACTTGACAAGGCGTATTAAAAAAGTTGAAAAAGTAACGGAATACGGCGTTCACACCAGGAACTATAATAGACTCCATACCAATACACGATAAAGTTCTTTAGCTCTGTTTTATATTATAAACGTGTGCTGTAGTAATGTCGTTCTAAAAATCGTTCTTCTTCCCAAGAAGGACTCACCTTCAGAACGCGTTGTTTTTCTCGTTTTTCCACGTTCAGCAGTGGAATGCGGCAGCGAATCTCCAGCGCCACAGCAAAAGATAAACTTTCTGTACCTGAGTTGTGATTGTGAGTTTGCAGGCTTTGTTGAATGTGATGCGATGTAGCCCAAAATGACGTTGTTATCGCGTGATGCACGCAGACATCCAGCACTACGTAAAACGATTCCCGAACAAACGACTCTTTTGAGCTCTTTCTCTGAATGAATCAAAAGAATTTAAAAAGATTGATTGAATTAGTCTTATGAATCCTTCAATGAATTGATTCATGTTTTGTATTAGTATCATTGTGTGTCTTGTGTATGCACACACATACACACATACATATATATACATATATAAATTGTGTGTACAGCATATCCAATGAACTATGAAGTCAGCAGGTTGTACCACATTAGCATGATTTTGTTGCATTAAACTATCAAAGTCAAACGCTGTGCTTTTATCTTTATCATAAAATTTATTTTTCATCATGGAACAGCTGACATAATCAGCAGTGGTCTTTCTCTCTCTTCTGCTAATCAGGTATGACTGTAGATAGAAGGTTGGAGGATGCGTTGTCGTGGCAACTGAAACCTTTCTCAGGGCTTGATAACTGCATCTAAAAGCACTGCTGAGAGCCATGATCTGCAGCATAATACAGTAATGTGGCCTAATTGTATTGAATTGTGCTGAAACAGGTAAGACAATTTGGTCTTACCTGTTTCAGTACAATTAGGGCACATTAAGTGAGTAAGTGTGTCACCTTTTTAGGCCATCTGTGAGGGCAAGGAAGTAGGTTTGATTTCTTTGGTGGCTTCTGTGGTGACTTTGACTTTTAGGAGCGGTTGCCCTCTTTATCTGAGCTTCCTCATCTGTCTGTGGGTTTAGTTCTGTTTGCATGCTGTTTAAGTTTGAGGTCATATACGTCCTCCCAGAAGTGATTTTAGGTTTCTGTGAAAGAAACCGTATAAAAGGAAAAACTGAATTTGTCTTGTTGCTTACCACAACAGCATAGGCTGTCGTGTTGCTGAGAAATTTTCTCATGGTTTAATTGTAGGTCAGTGATTTCTCCTTAACCGATGAAACTCACAGTGCTCTGCAGAAGCTGGCAACCAATGAGAGCCAGAAGAAGGAGGCAGAGAAAAAGGCTGGACCCAAACCCTCAGAGAACAGGACCAGTCACCTGTCTCAGGCCCACCTGCTGGCTGGGGCAGTCAAACGACGCAGGTACGAAGCGGACAAACTCACCTCAATGTGTTCATTAAAAATGATTATACTGTATTTAAACCTGCGGAAATCTGAGGCTTCATAATCTTAATGTATAATTATTTGTGATTCATTTTTGTCTTTGTACAGCTCGTCTCAGTCCTCAGAGGGGAGTAAAAAGCAGAAAGGAGAGGAGTGTGTAGCCGGCAATGGCAGTCAGACAGGTGAGCAATGTAGTATAATGCTGGCTTTACATAATGTAATTATGTAAAGTGATTTTTAGATCATTATTAGATCTGTAATTATTTGCCATACTCAGGGTTCCTATGGGTCCTTAAAATACTTGAAAGTTTGTGACTCAGAAAAAAAAAATTCAAGGCCCTGGAAAGTTTTTGAAAATAAACATACTTAGATACAGGTCCTTGAAAGTGCTTGAATTAAAAAAAAAATGCAAAAAAAAAGATTTTTTGCATAGTTGTGTTTGACACATGAAAACTGTAACAATGTATCTTACAAGGTAACACAATGTAACCTTGCTCTCACTTGAAATGTGTCCTCACATTAAGTCCTTGAATATGAGGGTACTGGACCTGGAAAGTCCTTGAATTTAAAGTTAAGTATATGAAGCTGTTGTTTGGTAGTTGTTTTTAGTTGCTTTTAAAATGTGTCAGATTATAGTTGGGAAAGTGTTCATAAGAATCCCAGCGTGAAACTAATTTTTTTTTTAAGTTTTTAGGAGTCTGTAAAAACACCATGTTATATGTACACTACACTAGTTTGGGGTCAGTCAAAGGTTTTGGGTCAGTTCCAGTTATTTATTTATTTATTTTTAAAGAAATTACTACTGTTATTAAGGTATTTTACATTGTTTTGATCTTTTTTTATTGGTTTTTTGTTTTTTATTTCAATTTATCCTGGAGAGAAATGTATGATAGTTTTCACAAAAATATTAAGCAGCATAACTGCTTTCAAAAATGATATGTAAATCAGTATATCATGTGACACTGAAGACTGGAGTAATGACTGCTGCAAATTCAGCTTTGCCATCACAAGAATAAATTAATCAAATAAATAGATTAAAATAGAAAAGTTATTTTAAATTGTAATAATATTTCACAATATTACTGTTTTGACTGTATGTTGGATTAAATTATTGAGCATAAGAGACTGCTTTCATAAACGCTAAAAACAATCTTCTGTATCTGACCCCACACTTTTGAACAGCAATATACGATTCATTGTAAGTGCACTCTTTTTTTTTTTTTTTTTTTTTTTCTTTTTTTTTTAAATGGCAGATTCCTATACCTAACAAGATGAAATGTAAAAGTAGTGTAATATTCACCATTAGAAATGGCTTCACCTTTCCATATTAACCTGGCGTGTTAGATGTGAAATGCATCAGAGACTGCGTGTGCTCTATGTGCATGTATTGTTTTTGTTTTCAGATCAGGAGGCGGTCGAGCCCAAATCCCCTGGCGCGGGCGTGACTCGCTCAGGCATCCTCCACCTGCCCTCCGCCGCTGTATGCGTGGGCATCCTGCCAGGGCTCGGCGCTTACTCGGGCAGCAGCGACTCTGAGTCCAGCAGCGACAGCGAAGGTAGCGTGGACGAGATTGGCTCTCCCATAAAGCGCCACAGGCTCTTCAGATAGACACACTGACAGATCACACTCACTCACTATCACTCTCTCCCTCACCTGTGCTGGCCAAGGCTTGGGTGCCGCCCCCTCGCCTTCTCAGCGGTGCACTACCTAAAACGATTTAACACTAGGTATCCGTTATTTCAGTGTTCCACTTTTGGATAAATCTGTTTGGTTACTTGCTTGATGTTTATTAAAGGCTGTAATGTTAACTTCTATTGTGGTTGTTGATGTCTTGTGCTCTCAAAACATGACACTTCCCCCATCCTCCTCATATTACGTTCCATACAGTTTAAACCCCTGGCAGCTTAACCTGGTGACGCACCTTCCCATCTACCCACCCTTGCGGTTTCTGCAGAGCTCTAGTGGCCAAGGGGACACTGACTGACAGCTGTGGATCAAGAAGACATGAATCATTTAGTCCAGATCTCAGACACCATCACAGGACAAAGCAGATATTATGGGCTTCTTTCAAGTTTAAATGCCTTGATTGAGTTATACATTTGTTTGTTTGACTTTATTTTTTTCAAGACGAAATGCTGCAGTGCTGCTGAATGCTGGAATTTTCATGTCATGTAAGGATAGTCATGTTCACTGGAAAATATCCAGTGATGACAGAATGGAAAATAAAGGTGTTTCTCATGAATTTGTGCTGTGTCTTTATTTTATCATTTCCTATCAATGTAAAAAAGCATTTGCTACCCATTATAGTTCTGTAATGCAAGTTTCTGAGTGAAATTGAATATTCAGTAAGGAAAAAAATTAATATCTGTATATTAATATTTTTTTCTTTTTTCAGAATATTCAATTGAAAAATTTCCATATGAGAATGGAGCCAGACTTGAATCATTTTGTAGTTAATTGTGAAAAATTACTCCCCTCTTGAAACGCTGGCAAGCTTTGTGAAGCTAAAGGTTAATTTTGACCCTCAAAAGCACCTCTGTGCGTTTCAGTCATAATTATTTTTTAAATTCAGCATTGTTTTTTTTGTTTTTTTTGTGAATGTATACAAATTTTTTTAATAATTATGTTAATAGTGTATAAATAAAGTATTAATAAAGCATTAATAGTGTTTAATTTTCTGTTGTGTTAACTAAGATATGCAAATGGCTGCAGTAACCTAAAACAATGCCTAAATTAGTATTTGGCTACTGGTTAATAGGAAACCCCAAATATAAAATTTCTATCAATTTATTCCTCCTCATGTAATTCTAAAACCACAAGACTTTCAATAATCTTCAAAACAAATTATTTTTTTTAAAATTCTCTCATCCACTGAAAGCCCAACTATGCAAAATTATAGTCCATATGAATAAAGTTGTTTTATTCCAAAAACACCACCTTGACCATGGTACCATACAATCACTGAATACAAATCACTACATAAAGTACTCTTTAGCTTTCACTTCTTTTAAAACACAGAAAATAGTAGTATAAAGTTACATTCAGCCGAATACTGTTACATATTTTGTGACAGACACACATATGGCTGTTGCCTTTAGATTGATTAGTCATATCATATATACGGTCTATATATAAACCAATAAATAAAAAACATCTACTAAAAACACTTCTGTACAAAAAAAAAAAAACATGCACTTTGTCCATTGAATTGGTCAAGGGTGATCTGTAAACAGCAGGTTTTGGCAACATGCAGTGTGAACTCCAGGCCTCCAGCGCTTATTCCGGCATTGTGTTGCTAGGCGACAGATTCTTCTGTTTGAAATACTGTGTGACCTGTTGCGGCAGCTCTGCCAACACAGATTTGGCTAAAGTTTCCTTCGGAGCCTGCGAGAACAACAAACACATGCAACGGCATCATTGTGGATGCATATTTGTGTACACGTTGGCAGTGGCCACTTGTTAGATTGTTAAATCCACTTCCATGTAATGAAAATGAAGAAATGGCAGACAGGTTCGCTTGTGTGGCGGTGAAAGTTGGCACCGGTTCCTTCCATATTCTCTCTAAGCGAAATGAATTTTAATTTCCTCTGAATGGAGCCCAAATGAGGGAGTGCTGCCCGTTCCCTCCTGCTGTTGAGGAAATCACATGGCCCACGGACCACCCACTCACACTCCTACTGAAGAGTGTGTTTACATACGTGATCCAGGATTGGATTCACTTCAGAACAATAAGAAACTATCCAGAGGTCTGTGGCAACAGAAATATTGATTATATGCGTAAGATGAAGCCTCTGGGTCAATTCAGCTGCATAATATTGAGAATTTAATGCTGCTCGGGAAAGTCTTTTTGACCTGGCACTGAAATTACCATTTTTAAAGCATTACATCATGACAACACCCTTATATAACTGAAGAAGTGTAGAATCAAGAGAGGAAATCAGGATGAGAAACACTCACATTACGAAAGTCCCTGAATGGGACAAATTGCACGATGTCTCGGACCGCCTCCTCTCCTGTGTAGGATCTGAGTGCGCTGCTGTCTCCGTCCAGAAACTCCATGGCGGTGAAGTCGGCGTTGCCCACCCCGATGATAATGATGGACATGGGCAGTTTGGCGGCTTGAACTACAGCATGACGCGTCTCATCCATGTCGCTGATCACACCGTCAGTAATGATGAGTAGCGTGAAGTATTGCTGCAAAAGAGGAAAAGGAAACTATAAAAGGAGTCTATGGAAGGTTACATGCACACATATCGCTTCATGAGAATGCTAAACTATTCAAACATGGCATACACTCAATTTGGTGCACTTCCTGAAAACATCTTGTTAAATCAAACAAATTAACAAAGCAGAGGCTAAGAATCCAAAAATAGAAATTTGAGAAAACTGAGTTTGTCCATGTAAAACCCACCAACGCAATGCTAGGGTGCTCTGGGTGGTTGCTAGAGCATTGCTAAGGTTGTAAGGGTGCTGTTATACAATTGAGGTAGTTGCTAGGGCATCTCTAAGGTATTCTTGGTGGTTGCTAGGGCATTGCTATGCAGTTGCTAGGATGTGTCTTGGGTTTACATTCTTAAGTCAGAAGTGCCATTTCTATGATTTTCTAGGCCTTAGACATAGGGTCAACAATGTTAGGGTACTCTGGCTGGTTGCTAAGGTATTGCTATGCAGGTACTAAAGCATTTGGGGTAGTTGCTTTTCTATTGCTAGGGTGTTCCAGATGGTTACTAGGGCATTGCTAAAGTGTGCTGGCAGTAGCTAGGACATAGCTAAGAGTTTATAAAATGTTGCGAGGGTGTTGCTATGCGGTTGCAAAGATGTCTTGAGGGTTTATTCAGCCAAGTCCCAAGCTTCAGGAACATGCAGTTGCTAGGGCGTTTTGTTGGGTCCAAAATCAGAAAAGCCATTTCTTTGATTTTCCAAGCCATAGATCACAATGCTAAGGTGCTCTGTGCTCTAAGGTGGTTGCTGGGGCACTGCTAAAGTATTTGGTTGTTAGCGCCGGTGTTCTGGGAGGTTTCTAGTGTGTTGTTACATGGTTGCTAAGGTGTTTGGGGGGGTTACTTACCCAAGTCCCAGGTAATAATCGTAATTTCTACTATTTTCTAGGCATTAGAAATGGAGTCTACAATGCTATAGTATGGTGGGTGGTTGGTAGGCCATTGTTGAGGTGTTTGGGTTTGTCTCTAGGTTGTTGCAATGCTGTTGCTAAGACATTTGTGAAAGTTGCCATGCTTTGTAGGGTGTTTTGGGAGGTTGCTAGGGCATTTCTAAGGTGTTTGTGGTAGTTGCTAGTGTGCTGCTATGCGGATGCTAAAGGCATTTGGGGTAGTTGCTAGGGTGTTCTTAATGGTTGCTAGTGGGTTGCTAAGGCATTGCTATGTGGTTGCTGTAGTGTTTGGGGGTTTACTTATCCAAGCCCTAAGTTCAAGGCCCAGTTTGTGCTTAATAGAAAGTTTGAAGGGTTTTTTCCCCCCTTTTTTATCATCCGCCTGGTGAAAATCGTACATATAATCAGAAGCTTTGAAAAACCTCTAACACTTAATTATGAACAACAGTATTTAAGAAGAGCTGCTAATGACAGATATTTCATCTAGCCCAAATCCAGTGGTTTACCCAAGATACAAAGACATAGTGAAGGAAAATAAGACATGTTGATGTGCTGAATTTCTTGTTAAAGCAGCCACACCACACCCCCCCCCCCACACAACAGGCAGACAGACAGGGAGCTGGAGTAAATGTGTGGAGGGATTTACGCTGTCACTTTCCCTTCCTCCTCCTCTCTGTGGCAGCTCTCTCTCTGACAGCAACACTAAGCATGGCCTGTCTCTCCAGCCCTAATTCATGGACACCATACTTCAATACTTCCTCCAGGAGTCCAGCCCTACTGCACAAATAGAAAGATGCTGGATCTGCCACAGCAGAAATTAGACATGAGGACTGGGGCTTTAGAGGCTGGTACAAAAGCTAATTGGCATTAAATTTAGCTGGAGATGTGACCCAAATAGGCAAACAGCACAAGAAACTGTTCTTAATTTTTTTCCACTGTGGTGAGATGAAATAGAAATCAAGTATTTATCACAGTATACACTCTTGTGGACAGCTACTCTTTGAGTTAAGTGCCTCCAAACAGCATTGCATAATGAAACATTATTCTAAAGTGTTCTCTCGCTTGCTCTAAAAAAAATATTTAATCACTTATGCAGACTATAGCTTATTAGTGGTGCATACTTAGGCAAGCACTTTAGTACTTTTCTAAGGGGTCAGAATTACAATTTTCACACAGGTGGATGATAAAACAGGAAAAAAAAAAAAAAAACACAGACTTTTAGGAAGGACTTGATTCAAATCTAGGCATTATAATATTAAAGTCTTGTAGTGTTGGCTTTTTTAACATTTCACTTAGAAACAAATTGGAACACCATAACAACCACCTTTTTTAGAACAATTGGACGTACAATGTTTTACCTGGTGGGCAATAAAAATGGCAAATCTTACACTTACACCACCGTTCAAAGGTTTGGGGATGGTAAGATTTTTTTTATGTTTTTGAAAGAAGTCTCTTATGCTTACCAAGGCTGCATTTTTTTTTTATAAAAATACAGTAAAATCAGTAATATTTTGAAATGTTTTTACAACTTAAAATAATAAATGTTTTCTATTTCAATATATTATAAAAATGGAATTTTTATAAAAATGAATTTTTAACAGCAATTACTCCAGTCTTCAGTGTCACATGATCCTTCAAAAAAAAAAAAATTTTTTTTTTAAATTTAAATGTAATATCCTGATTTGGTGCTCAAACATTTCTTCTTATTAACAATTGTAAAAACATTTGTGCTGCTTAATATTTTCGTACAAACTGATCACAGTACAAACTGAATTCTTTGAATAGAAAGTTCAAAAGAACAGCATTTATCTGAAATAGATTTTTCACTTTCACTGTCACTTTTGATCAATTTAATGTGTCCTTGAATAAAAGTATTAATTTCTTTCCAAAAATAAAAAATAAATTAATCATACTGAACTAATCTTTTGAATGGTAGTGTAAAATAAGGGGGTACCCAAGTCATATCTAGAGATCAGAATATCAGAAATGATTTTGACTTAGGCCAGTAAACACCCAGAACACCCTAGCAACTGCATATCAATGCCCTAGCAACCACCCAGAACACCTTAGCAACCATATAGCAATGACCCAAAGCACACTAACATCACGGTGGAAATTTCTGAAAATTGTTATCAAGAAGGAAACATTAACAGTGGACATTTATCTGGAAAAGAAATAGAAGCAATCCAAGGCCGTGCCCTCTTCCCTTAGGTGTATTATGTCCAAATGAACAGTACAGTCATGCATAATGGAACAAGGAACAAGGATGTGCCCCCTGCCCTAACCGCCATACTGTATTGCTGAGACACTGTGGGCAACACTTTCTTGTAGCCACAGTGTTAACTTTCCTAAATATACACACTCAGCACATAACGAAGTCACACAAGCTGTCTTATCACTTCCCATCCAAGTAACCAACATATAACAAACTGAAAACCCACAAGATACAGCAGAAAGGATGTTGACAAACAACCCTAATTTATCTGGATTCCCTAACCTTTAAACAGACACTGTTTGGACAGGCTTGAATGCAGTTAGTATCTGCTAGCTGCTGGGTTTCTTACGGTACCTGCTCAGTGTCACTAACAGTGGACTGTGTTTGACAGCGACCTCTTCTTCCCTGCTGTGGCCTCTGATGTCTGGGCTTTTGATGCGCAGGCTCATTAGCGTCTCATTATCCAGAGCAGAGACACATACGCCGCTAAACTAAATATTTACAGACACATAAAACTAATCTATTACCTTGTTAAGTGTTCTACAAAATTTACATACCCATAAAGCAGCTCTTATAAAATGACATTTTTTCATCTGAAAACCTTTCTCTGGGTTTCTGAGTTTCTTCTTCAGCTTCAAATGATCTGTATAAATACGTATACAATATCCCCCGTGACCTCTCGGCCATTCAGTCACTACAAGCTCGCAGCACTATATTCCTCCTCCTACGGCATTAAGGCTCTATTCTTCTCTATCTCTCTTCACTACCCATTTTTATCTTTAAGAGGTGACAGGGTGCAATTAGGGATAGAAAGCGCTCTAGGCTCTCCTGAAGGAGGTTAAATAATAACTAACTATTAAGTTTTTCTTCCAGGCCAGGCTTGTTTGGTTATGAAGTGTGAGTTCAGCACTGCGCTCAGCTCATAATCCGCCACCAGAGGAACAGTTTGCACTCATCCAAGTTATAGTTGTGATTGACATGATGTTTTTAATGAGTACCAGGAGATATTTAGCTATGTAAATTATGTATTCATTTTCTTTCATTGTTTTATTTTCAGTTATTTTAACCATTTAAGTAGCGGAGTTGTGCCAGATGCACAGTCAAAAGTAATTCATTATGAAACACATGTCCAGGTATTAATTCACCCCAAGCTCAAATGAGAAAAATAATAACAGTGCATGAAGTTGAATTTTTTTTTATCTGTGAGCAGAAAAGTGCCCATCGTCATTCGCCTTTTTTTTTCATTGTCTAATCGAATGAATGGAGAGGTGGGCCTTCTGTTGTGGTGAAGAAAGTTTACAGTTGCTTAGAACGTCTGAAGACTGCAATGATGGAGGAGAAACTTGTGGTGGCTGTCGCGGGTTACCTTGAGCTGTATTCTTTTTTAAGTTTCTGCTAATATGACAGTTTACTTAACAGCAAACCAAAGATTTATGAGCGCTCCTGCTATAATCCTTGATTAGACTGACAGGACAGCTGATTCGGTGGTTTGCCTAGCAACATAAAAACTGCACTGCTCTTTTCTTAATTAAAAAAAAGTCAACCAAAAAAAGGCAGTGTGGTGCACCCATAGACTGTATAAAAACATAGACGTGGTGTCCGTGAAGTCACCCGTAGATTTCTGAAGAGCATCTTTGAAGCCCAAAGTGGGCGGAGCTGGCCATCTTGCCATCTTGGCAGCGCGTCATTCCTGGATAATCAAAAATGGGCAAAGAAGCGGGACGTGGGTGGAGCTGGTTGCTGAAATCACGCACGCCTAGCTCGACGGTGGTGACAGCAGCAGCAATCCACCTGTCACTCAAGTGGCCACGCCCTTAATTATATAGAACTTTAAGGCTTAATATAATTTAAACGGATGAGTTTATAAAAAAAATTCACCCCCTCACAGTTGTCATGAAGGTCTAAATTAGACCAAAACCCACTTTTTGTTCCAGGCTGTAAGCATATTTTTTTCTGCTGTAACTTGGGCATTTCAACATGGGTGTCTATGGGATTGACTCCCTGTTGCAGCCAGTCTCTAGCGACCAGTTGATGAATTACAGTTTAAGTCACTTCCGTGTTTGATTTCTAGAGAGAGATGGTTTGCGTTTGGGTGCGCCTTGTGTTTTGAAACCTGAAAAATGTGTTTTCTCACACTGTACCACAGTTATTATTATTTTTGCATTATTGTAAGGGGCAGGTTTAGGGTGGGGTAGATGTAGGTGTAGATGTTAATAAAACACAATCTAACAGGTAGAAAATTTTATTTATTGTTAGCTTCTGGTTTTTGCTGTATCCCTTCTAGCCACAACCCCAATTTAGGTTTTTTGTGAGTGGCTTCTAGCCACAACCCCTATCATGAAAGCTTTATTCAATATAAACTAATATAATTTAATATTAATTATGTAAAATTATTTTTCTTTAGAACCATCTGAAAATGTTTAATGCCTGTAGGAATAAAATGTAATGACCTTTAATGCCAATTAAGGGCTTAATTTTCGCAAAATCCATTCAATGACTTTTCATGCTTTTTTATTTTATCCATTTAAACATATTTAAAGATTTAAATTCAGTGTAAAAAAATGTTCTAATCAAACTGTGTCTTGCAAGTCGTCGGTTTGAAGACTGCACTGGCATTCTATGTAGCCTTGTTCCCTCGCAACAACAAAAAAGCGTCACTCCGTTATCCTTTTCCTCTGAAGATGGCCATGCTGCTGTCCTGTACACAGAACAGACCTGAGGGCGCAGCCTCATTAGTCATTAAAACCCAAGAACAACTGGGGGAAAAGAGAGAACATTTGTTCGCTGAATCAACTTCTATAAATAGCTATAATTGAAAAGGGATTTTAATGGTTGTTTTCCACTGGACTGATAATAAGAGCAGGAGAAATTGTGCACACTGTGCTGTTCAAAGCCCCTCAGCAGACTTTGAACTAACAGCCAGAGGCACATTTTGTGAGTGGCTTATGGAGCAATTAGGCTCTGCTGAGCCAGGGTCAGTCCTGTTGTCTGTTACAAAAGCAAACAACCACACAGGCACACCCATCCTACTCACACAACACCAGCAAGACTGATAACTGACTTCTCTTCCATCTGCATATATACCGCTCTGTGCATACAAATGCAAAGATGTATGTCATGTAAAGATGGCACCATGATCCAACTCCCTATTGGAAACTATTCATGCGGAAACCAATAGTTCTAGTTCACTCAAAATTTTATATTCTGTCATTATTTTCTCAATTATTTTCTTTTATACAACCTTTTTACACTGTTCAAAAGTTTGGGGCTGATTTTTATTTATTTTTCATTTTTTGGAAGAAGTCTCTTATGTTCACCAAGGCTGCATTTATTTGGTCAAAAATACCATAAATACAGTAACATTGTGAAAATATTATTACAGTTTAAAATAACTGTTTTCTTATTTAATGCATCATAAAATCCAATTTATTCCTGTGATGGGCAGTTGAATTTTTCAGCATCATTACTCCAGTCTTCAGTGTCACATGATCCTTCTGAAATCATTCTTATATGCTGACTTGGTGCTCAAGAAGCATTTCTTATTATTATCTATGCTATGGTTATTATAGTTGTCTGTGCTACAAATAAAGTGAGAGAAAGTATGTTTCATTTAAATCATTTCACAAAGAAGAACTCAAAGAAAAGAAATCAGTCAACAGTTAATTAGGTTTGCAATTAATTCAAAATTGCTAGCTTAGAATCAGCTACAGCCAAGAGGCACTTACAGAGCCACAACTGAGAGTGAGAGTTTTTTTTTAAAGTAAATTTTGCACATGCTCACAGGAGTTGAGCTAAACTTCACAAGTGGAAAGCTGTAGGAACACCCTGCCTGATGAAACACAGACACATTGTGCTATCATGGAAGAGAGTGAGTTCTGGTCTGTGCCTCGCTTAAATGTTGCACTTATCTAGGAAACCAAGGAGCTTTTACAGTTTCCACTTAACGTCTGAGGGGAACATAGAGTAATACTGTTCCTCTCTCAGCGGAGAGATTTGTATAAATTGGGTGTGGATCCACTCCAGTCTTTCCTCATTGCTGTCCAGTATTGTGCTGAGACACACACACATCAGTCTGTAACTTGAGGACGAGCTTTTCCATCCATTTAATGACTGGCCACTAACTGTTAAAAACTGCTAAATAGTGACAGGAGGCAAAATGCATGAGACAGTCATGTGCCTTTGCTTTTAAAACATTTAGCAGATGCTCTCATCCAGAGGGACTTCCAAAGTGCTTTAGCTTCACATGAGACTGCCATGGCCAACAGATGACAAGTGTTTCAGAGAGTTATCTGCTAAATCCATCAGTTTATCAGTGTACAAGCTATCATACAATCCGAACAAGCTTAATGTATTTCCGAAACAGGTTTGGCTTAATATCCCAAGCATTAGATTGTTCCTAGCATAAGACTACATTAACCAACTAGACTTCCTTCCTAATTTTCCTCAAGAAAACCCCTGATCCTCTTGAATGCTCTGGCACTTACTGCAGCAGTGTCCTGTTGGAGGGCCTGGGTAGCGAAGCGGGCCACGTGGTTGATAATGGGGGGCAAAGTTGGTTGGTCCATAGAAGCGGATGTGAGGCAGCAGTTGGAATAAGCTTGAACGCTCCCTTCCACACCTGCATGCACATAAAACAACACCATCATAGATACTAACTTAACTTTATCTGTGGGTGCTACAGAAAATGTTTGTGAGCCTCACCTGAACAGAAAGGGGTTAGTGGGGTTAAAGTTGATTGCAAACTCATGGGATACCTGGAATATAAAAGAGTTAAAAGAACAATAACACATCAGTAGCTAAAAACAAACAAAAACAGGGCTAATGCATATTTAATGTCACAATCACCAGCTGGAGATCGTGACATTTAGTATATTTTATGACATATGCTACTGTTCAAAAGTTTTGGGGTCTGGTTTGGTGCCCAAGAAATATTTCTTATCATCAATGTTGAAAACCGCTGTGCTGTTTCATTTTTTTATAGAAACTGTGGATACATTTTTTTCCAGGTTTCTTTGATTTATAGGTTTTATTTTAAAAAAGAAATCCTTTGTGACATCATAAATGTTTTTATGGTCACTTTTGCTCCATTTAATGCATCCTTGCTAAATAAAATCATTAACTTCTTTAAAAAAAATCATCCTGGCCCCAAACTATTGACTTCCTTGTATTCACTCCAGTGCCATGGCAACGCAGATGGGATGACAGTTGTATATAATCATTGGGATATATGAGTATTATTAATTTTTCTTTATCTGCCTCTTCTCTCTCTTGCACTTAAATTCTCGTTTCCATTTCACACTTCCGAAAGCTTTAGCAGCCTTTCGCATACAATTCCATTTGATTATTTCAAAGGACAACTAGTATGAGATGCACAAAAATAAACATACAAAAATAAATTTTACGTAGACACAAATGCACAAACAGTTATCGACACTTTTTCTCACCTTCCAGTCAGGTGGGAGTTGAGCCCCAAATCCAAGTGCAGGAAAATTTTTGTCCCTGTGGACATGAAGTGTGAATAAGGAGGAGTGTGATTTTACCAGACACTGCTTTTGTGCCCATATGTAGACCTTTAAATTGTGTGTTTGTTTTTTTTAAAAAAAAACACTGTTAAATACGTGTCATAGTCTTGGATGATCTGGGCCCACAGCCCAGATGGCGGACAGATATTCGTTGTGCTGCCCATTGGGTTGATTATAATGTGCAGAGACGACGGCTCCCTGGGGTTGCCATTGGATGCTGTAAAATCGATGCCAACCTAGAGAAACACACATTCACAATGTAATACGCTAATGCATGCCAATTGGACTGCTGTAAAAAAATAAAATAAAAAAACAAGCAGCTGTTAGTACAATGCATTTCATAAGCTTTTTCCTCAGTTAGTGAGGCATTAAAGCTCATAGCTAAAGGCGATGTTGTTAACACCAGGGAGGCTGAACCGTCAAATCTGCTCAAGCTGAGATCTGATAGTTCTGTCCTATGGCAGTCAAGATCCAGGAGAAATGTTCTCCAACTACATGCTTACAACAAAACAGTTTACCAATAAAAGGGGGACCCTGTATCTAACCTTCACTCTCGCTAGAGCACACCTAAACACTGGATGTTCACTCCCCCCGAGGCTGAAAACAGCTTATTGGTGGGGAAGAAAAGGGAAGAGGGTGGAAATGATAGTACGAGGGGAATAGGAGGTGACAGAATGAGGGTGCCCTTTATTGTAGTCATCCACACATTGCTTGTCATGGCCGCCGGGTGACCGAGCTGTGAAGTTTAGCACATGAGTATGAACCGAAGTGATGTCTACTATATTTTCTCTGGTGTGGTTGTTACAACGGTTTTTCTTTTACAAGACTATCCTGTCTTGCAGTAGATAAATATGCAGGCATGGAATACACTATACACCCTTCCACGCTGTATTAAAGAAAGAGTTCAGCTATAAATAAAATTCTGTCATCGTTTACCCTCAGCCTCCTTTCAACTCATATAACTTTCAATTTTCTGTTGAACAAAAAAGGAATATTTTTGCTTTTCTCCTCCACCATGGCACCATAAATAAACACATTTTCATTTTTAGGGGAACTGTTTCTTAAGAAGTACAGCTTAAAGTGAGATAACACAACTGAAGACAAAATGTTTGTTTCTACCCTCAAAATGAAATAAAATCCAACCAACAGACCTCGCCCAATTCTCCTCTCCAGAATTTAGTAATGTCCTTTGCTACGGTGAGTAAAATCCTAAAAGCCCTTTCTCCATCTTCAATATAAAGAGAAAACATCTCTTCTGAATGCTGCATTCATGAGTCTTGTTTGCCTACTGTTGAACTCTGAGCTTGACTGGCTTTTATAAAGATGCTTTGAGCACTTGGTAAACAGCTGCACTGAAGCTGCACAAAAACTGAGAACTGAGATCACAGTTGCAGCAGCACTGGAAGAATATACTAGAAGAAGAAGAAACTAACCAGCACACTGGATCTTCTAAGAATGATGGAGTGAAAGCAAGAAAAGTGAAAGTAAATTGACCTAAACCATGAATCTATGTTGGAACCACCTGCTGAAGAAATTGGAGACAGATGTTCCAGTGTCTTCACAAATGCTTCAACAACTGTCCAGCTTTAAAGGGACAGTTCACCCCCAAATGAAATGTCTAACATCATGTTATCCACTCTCACGCCTGTCTTCGTTGGAGCTTGGGCATCGACAATAGAAGTAGTAACGTCAGATTTAATGGAACGAATCATTGTTTTGAGTCAGTTAAAAAAAACTTAATGATTCTGAATGATTCATTCCTGAATCAAATTGATCCGGTTCTTAAGTTCAACTCAATGACTTGAATGCATTATCCAGTAAAAGCAGTTAACAACTCACTAAGAAAACTCTTATGGCTTCAGAAGAGAGTTGTGGTCAGATGGACCACTTTTTAGGATACTTTTAGATTCATTAGCTTCGTTTTTTGAAGCTTTAAAATGACCGGTCCCTGTTTATTATAAACAGAATGGAAAAAAGCATGGACAATGGTCTTCAAAATGTTCTCCTTTTGTGTTTTTTGGCAAATGATAGATATCAAACAGTTTTAGAACAAAATCAGAGTGAATGAAATGTTCTTTTTAGATAAACTAATCCCTTAACAAATAGGAAACTATTAAAAAATAATAATAATGTACACAGAAAAACTGCATTGATGAAATCTGTATGAGAGGGCGACCAACAAGCATGTATCATGCAAACAAGATCAAAATCACTTTCCTTTGTTCAGAGGCACACACTGCTTCTCTCGCTTTCTCTCCCTCTCTCTTTTTTACATCCCTGTGTCTCTCTCTGTCTTTATTTCAAATGAGAGACATGGACCTCTACACTGCAGCACACTGGTAGCTATAGCAACCTGTGAATTTCACTCACTTTCTGTACTTCATTTCTTACCAATCACACTGGTGAAGGCAATTGAGTACATAAAAGAACCATATATAGAGCCTGCTCAACTGGACAGGTGTACGAAAGAAAAAGAAAGCCTTTAAGAGTACTGGATTCAACAGATTGACTTTAACAATCATTTGTGCAAAATTCAGTAATGTAAAACATCAAACGAATCCACCATTCAAATCTGACACTTTACAACCGTC
Source organism: Cyprinus carpio (assembly GCF_018340385.1). Taxonomy (NCBI): domain Eukaryota; kingdom Metazoa; phylum Chordata; class Actinopteri; order Cypriniformes; family Cyprinidae; genus Cyprinus; species Cyprinus carpio. Next base: position 20,775,493 of record NC_056589.1, read on the forward strand.
TTTATTGCATTCTGCCATTGTGGTTTCCAGCTAAAATTGTTCTCAGTAGCAGAGTATATTTTAAATATCATCTGCATACAAATGAAAATGTTTTTGCATGAAACCCCACTCCCCTCAAATCACTGACAAACAAAACATAAAGACATTCAATTCAAGAAGTGACAGGTTATCATACTCACAGTAAACATGAGTTGACAGCCACCCAGAATGTAGTCAAGGAAGGAGTAGTCTCTCGTAATCCTAACAAAGAAACGAACCACAGCAAAAACGTTTTTATATTCACATATACAGATCCTATCACCACCCTATCACATTCCCCTCCAAGTCTAAAAGTTGTAAACTGGTTGGTAATGTGAGTGTAAAAGGAGATTTAGGGAGAAATAACTGAGTCATGTTTCTGTTTTGATGCCTGAATCCATCAGTAGAGGTGATTAAATAGTGACGGTGCAAGAGTGACAGGTTGTTTTGTGCGCTATTAATACATGTTATTTAAAGGGGATTTAGCACTATTAAACTAATCTGTCCTTACAGCGAAGCCACAATGAAATGCCTTAAATTCGGAATATAATTTTAATTTAAATAAGCCGGAACATGGAAAAAGTGCTTTTATTGTGCAATCAGAATGCATTTTTGCTGCCTGTGAACAGCAAATGTCACCATGTTTCTTTCCATTTTTTTTCTGGTCCTTACGGGGTGTGCATGTCTTTCAAGATTATGACCCCAGAGTTTTTGCCTAGCTCTTTTTTCTTCTGTTTTTTGGGATTAATGCATTCAAACTCAACCTGTGAACAGAGAGCACGTGTGTTATTGTCCACTTTTAATTAATAATATTTGTTTATAATAATAATTCTATTTAAATTTTTAGCTAATAAATACTGTAATATATTAGTATTTATAATTAATAATAAAAGTAAATAATGGTAATTAATTTTATTTCAGCAATCTTGAGTAGCTGCAATTCTGCTAATATAATAACTCTGCTAATTAATCAGCTTTCTTTATTTGAACCAATGATAACATTATTTTAAGGTCTCTCTTAAGCAATTTCAAGGTCGAGACAGATATTTTTGTATAAAAGTTACCATACTGCCACATTGTCTATTCTGAAAAGATAATACAAGTATCAGCATCATCTGTGAATTTTAGTGTGAGCATTCGAGTGAAATGTGAACACAGAGGGGTGACAATCACTGCGGCGGGAGCTTGATTCATTCAACAACATGGCACAAAATATATCATATCTCCTAGCTAAGGATGTGCAAAAAGAATGTTAACCACCTGAAAGGAGTTTGCTGAAAGGGCGTTTATTAGTACACTAACTCTTTACCCAGGAGAACATTAACACATGTTCTGCCTAAGTGTGACTGGCGACACACAATGCTTGTTCTGGTAAACAATGGCAGCGGTTAAAATAAGAGCGAGTTGCATCTCAAAAGAGCCAGTTATTCTCTCTGTTTCTCCCTCCCACCTCTTTTCTCCTTTTTTTCTCTCTGTCTCTCCCTCTCTCAGCATCACTAATTCTCAGCTTCATTATGCAGACAGATAATGAAGGCATAGCTAGTACTCACATAAGTATTCTGGCGCAAAAGTGGCAGGCATTAGTTTGAGCCGTAGCTTTTACTCACACATTTAGTTCCTACATTCTGGAAATTATGAATCTCTACAGTTTTTAATCGAAGGCAAGCCCACCTCGACTCCATCCCTGTTCTGTCGCTCATCTTGTAATGGTGGTCTGAAAACTCGCCGATGAAGTCTGGCCTCCGTCATGTCGTAATCCGTAGCACAGTACCTGTGACAATCACAAATTTACTCGTGAGTTGTGACACGTATGAACATGTTAAAGGAAATTGATGGCGGATGATAAAACTAGTAGAATTTAGTCTTGGTCATCAGGACGACACATAATGGCTTATTGGTTAAAAAAAATACAAATATATAGTTAAAAAATGCTTTCTTGTCAGCAAAGTATTCATATCTTTATTCAAAAACCTTACTTTGATGTGGTAGTGAAAACTGCATGATTGTGCCAAAGACAAAAGTAAATAATAATCTAAGTTTTATAAAACTGCAAATAATTAGTTTGAAGTTTTATTTAAACCCAGTGCGGAATAATGTTTCCATGTTCATATTAAATGTTACATTAAATGGACCCAGACAAAATGCTACTGCGGAATCTTCCCACACCATTAGACTATAAGACTAAATAAAGACAGTACGATATAAATGCACACCTTATGTTTCGGTCCACATCTCCATTACAAAGTGAGATTAGAGGCACTGTGAAAGGCTTCCATACAGGATCCAAACAGGTTGTTTATGACCCTCGAAGTCACACCACACAAATGCCGTTATTATATCTTCTTCTTGCCTTCATTATAAATAGATTGAATACAGACTCTGAAACACTGAGCGTAACAACAGATGATAAACTATAAGAACAATAGTGTTGTTCTATAAACGAGGAATTCAGCAACCTTTGTTCTGTGACAACCAATCATCCATTTCCCCATCATCCCCTTGTTTGTGGAATTCTAAACTACGGCGTCTGATTTAACCAAAAAAGTTCTCCTAGAAAAACAGCCACAAACAAAAAACATCATCATCTATCACTGAAGCGCTTTTTAAAGTGCTTGAATGCGTTTTCACAACCTCTATAACTCACTCTTTTTATCCAGCTTCCTACCCACACATGGTTCGGGGTGATTATTCTGTTGTCTGCATAACTCCTGGGCTGTTATCTCAGACCAAACGGCGCATTTCATGATGCTCTAGTACAAACCCATCAATGCATATGTAACTGTTATATAGTGTTATTATGTGCCGCTTACTGTGATAGCCCCCTTCCCTGCTGGCTTGCCATTAGGCAGAATCAGTGGTCGATGTAGCTTCTTATTTGACCACAATCTAAAACAGAACATTGAAGATGGCCCGATAAAATGCACAAGCAGAGGCAATACAGAGAGCTAATTTATCCTAACTTAGATCATAAAAGCTGTACGTTAAATACTTAATTAGATTATCTAATTACCAGGATGTGATACAACAGCATATAGCAGATGATCTGGAAGCAGGTAAAATATGAAAGTGGTACCGTACCACTCCCGTGTGCAGGTGAACTCGCCCAGAAAGTCGTGTTCGTAAAGCGTGGGTGCTGCATTTGTCCCTCATCAAACATGTCCAAACTTGAGCTTCTGGACGCTCCTCAAAGTGGTAATCTACTTGGAATTCACACCGAAGACTGGATTCAGGTTTGTCACAGCAGCTCTGTTCGAGCCAGCTGAAATGAGATAAAAGCAGAGGACCATGTGATGTATCAAGATGTACACCACTTATGGTGCAACTATATGAACTTGCATTACACTACTCTTTCCAGTAGTGTAAAACCAAGACGTGGATTATCGCCCTAATTTTAAGTTTTTTAAATTAAACTGGACGGTAAGATCTCATCCTAAAATCACGAAAAGTAAATAAAATCTTAAAATAATTTTTTGCCATAAAAATAAAGTATATTTTTAGGAATAAAATTTATTTGTTTCGCATTGTACCACTATTTCAAAAATATGTAAGAAAAAATAATAACTAATGTTGCATTTTTTAGGAATATATGTATGTTGTTTTTTGCCATTGTAATACTATGTAATGAAAAAACGTTCTACTTAATCTTTTGGGTAATTATTTTTGTAATAATGTTTTTTTAATGGTTTGTTAATTTTGTTTGTTGCGTTTGTTTATTTTTTGCTAAAATGTAATTCTCTTTACTGAACCCTCAATATATTCTTATTACTGTATAAAGTAATAAAAATATTTAGGTGTCAATAAAATCATTTAAAAAATTGCCATAACCAACAAGGTATCATACTATGAAAGGCAGCACAACAGTATGTTTGTAGTATATTGTAGTAACAGGTATAATCTTTATATACAAAACAAATTGATTTAATATATTATTCATTATTACAGTAATGACAATGAGACTATTTTTACCACACAATCACTACACGTCATTTATGGATGCTTAGAGCATGAGAAACCAAAAAGGAGAGCTTTAAGGGCAGAATCTTTGTTTATTATATATCTGTCTAAATCTATTCTATTTAAAGTAGCCCTATATATGCCATTTTTAAAGGTTGCTAATATTGTTTTAGGAGGTCTCCTAAAACAGGTTTACATGTATGCAAGGTCAAAAAAACATGTTAGTTTCTAAGAAAATAGCCATATATTTTTACTTCATAATCTAAAATCATTCATAAACGACTGCATGCAAAGCAGGCTCAAAGAATCCAGTCTCTCTAAACCCTCCTTTCCGTGAGCCCTCACTGCTAGTGATTGCGTCAGATGGCGCTTAGTCCTTTGTGATTGGTCCAGAGCCGTTAGAGAGATCTCTCTACGGTTACTGGATTGGTCTTACCGCTGTTCACAGGCGTGTCTGGAAACAAAACGACCAATTGCCGTTGACAGAATGACTTGTTTTTTCAACTAAATAGAAGACTATGTCATGGCATTGTAACTTACCAACTGAGCTGGATTCTGATGAATGAAACGGTTTTGAAGTGCGGTTGATTTGACATGGAGACGGATTCACAAGGCACGACTGGAGCAGACATTTCTCAGTAGGTAAGGGTCAAGTGTTGACAAGTTTTGTGGTAATTATGAGATTGTGATCAAACAAATATTTCTCATACACAGCTTAGGAACAGCATCTCCTCGAAATGATAGCGTATTCTCAAAAATGTTTGTGGGCAGAGGGAAGTTGCGACCTCAAAAACGTGGGTGGACATTATGCCAAATGTGTTTACTTTCATGACGTAGGAGCCGTAACAGAATATGATTTAGATTAAATTTCGTGTTGTTTTGTTTATGGCGATGGCGGCTCTTTTTTTTTTTTTTTTTGTAATATATTTATTTATCGTGCATTGATCGGCGTTCACAACTTTGCCTGATAGTTTATAGTTCACAATACAGCTAGACATGACACACTGCATGAAAGGTAATAGTTGAAAAGCAATAATAGACGGCACTTCTTTAATGATTGCTTAATTCCTAAAACGGCATCATGTTCTAAGATACATTGTTTACTAACAACACATCTAGTTTGTACCCATGGTGTTGCCATGGTTACAGATGTGCTGTGAAGAGTGATTTCATGTTCTGGATGGCCATCCTGACCAGCAGCACTGCGCTCCCTGTGAAGACTGGGACGCGGCATCGGGACACAGTCCATAGCAGACGACATACTGACCACACTGATGCGCTCGCACTCGCAACCTATTTTGATCTCGCCGGTTCATTTTTTTTATTCAGCGTCCTAAGAGATTAAAAACCTGTTTCCCTCAGATTTTGCTTTCCTACATGCCAGCCTATTTTCAGCTTTATTCTAAGCTTCCAGCGTTTTGTTTTGTCCCCAAAGAGATCTCTGCCCAAATTTCCATCTTACCTTTTCTTTCATATTTTACTTGTCAGTCTGCCTTTCTCCATTCTATCCTCCTAACTAGCATCAGATTTTATTAAAAGTGAAACCTATCCACAATAACTCCAGTAGTCTGTGAAGGTCAAGTGGGAAAAGTGAACACTTTCATCACTTCTTACCTCCACCCAGTTGCCATCCACATCATGGAAAAAAGAAACACAGAAGGGTGTCAGACTTATTTTGGACATGCCACGTCGCGGTCTCACAGCAGGTTGGAGGCCACAGACAGAGAAGCTCTACCTTGTGTTGATGCCCTGCCAGTGACTGCTGGGCCCAAATTGGCAGGACCGCGTCGGGACCTGAGGCAGACGTACAGGCCATGGAGATGGGAGTACCTCCTCTCCCACACCTGGGGGCAACAAAACTCTTCTCAGTATAAACTCTTCTATATACTCCATTTGCCAAGTAAATATTCATTCAGTAAAACACAGAATTCTAATTTGTAAGAAACATCAACATAAACATTTTAAACATTTTAAAACAAAGTCATACTATGACATAAAAAATGATGAAGTACTTTTCTTTAAGTCTAAATATGAATTACTTGAATTATATTATACTGAGATTCTGCCCACTATTTCTAAGAAATCTAAATAAGAACATTTATGAACATGTTAAATTGACTTTTTTATGATTTAAAAGTTTCGTCTCGTTTTGCAAGGTTATACAATTTTCAAATTAAATTTTCACTCAAACTGTTATTATGCTACTAGAATTTGAATGCAAAATTTAAATATTTTCACCAGACTTTTGGACCCCACACTGTATCTTAATGTATAATCTCTTAGACAATCAATATCCCAGCCAATATTAACCCTATAAAACCGTACTGTATCCTATTGGATACGCACATTTCTAAGGACTACTAAATTACCCACATATATAACAACATTGTAAAGATGAAATGCAAACTACAAAATAAATGTTTGGACCTTTTCTCCCCACAATAACTTGTTCTGGGACTGTGATGCTTGGCGTTCATGGGTCACCTGCGTAAACAAACTCCTCAAAATCACTAAACATGGAAACAAACACCCTATGATTTCCCAAACGTTGCCCGAAAGGACACTGAGCGTCACGACAGGACATGCAAGGAATACAGCGAGGGGGGACTTTCTTGTTGCTTAGATGACGATACTGTACCACATGTCTCTTTCTGTGTTAATGTCACAAACCACAATTAGACTGTGACCATCCACCATAGACAAAGCACGGTAGAAAATTTACTTAACAATCACGTTACATAAGAATAACAGTGCATCAATGTCTAGGCAATACAACCTATCGTGGGTTAACTAGAGGAAGTCCATCTGAATCAATCAATTTAAGAACTGCTGCATAACTCCAGTGCGTACTGAATGTCAACTTGTCAACCATAGAAAAAAACCATCTGGGTTGCAGTGGAAGTTACTTACTGTTATAATCGGATCGTAAATGGGTCAATTCCAAATTCATTAAAACTCTAAAATACATGTTCCACACATGTAGGCACAATACCAAAAAATATGTAATTAAAAATATGAATTTTAGTTGTAAAAAAGTGTTAATAACCTTTTCTCTGTAAAGTTGATATTCAATTTTTACTTTGTCACATAGGACATCACAAAGCCTTAAAACATCTAAAAGTACTGTAAAAAATTGTGATTTAAACTTAACTAATACACAAAATTTGAAAAGAAGAATTAATCGAATGGTCTTTTTATTTTTTATTCTTATGTAGACTCATACTCTCAGCTTTTAAACCCTACAAAACTGTACCCCATCCATTTTACAGTGCAATGCGTCACTGTAAACTTGTTACACTAAAATTATAAAACAACAGGAACATTTTCATGGATCAGTTCGGAAGTAAGACAAAACACGGACCTGCAGTTTGCCAATCCAAAACGGCATCTTTGTAACCTCAAGGGTTTGCTCGTGTATTTAAATTAGTGGTATCTAGTGCAGCGGGTGTCTATCACCATTCCCAGAATAATAAACACATTCCAAAGACTGTGTGGGGATGTCATGGAAAACGGGATATACGGGTCTCAACCGACTGTGTATCTCAACCAGATAACACAATGTGCAATTAAATGCAATGTTCAAAATGATACTCCAACAAATGAGAACATCCTCCACCTTAATCTTGCTCCTAGTTTAATCATTGCTGTCCATGGGAATAATGTCCATAAAATCTTCCAGTGTCTTAGCCTGCCCCATTTGAGGTCAAAATTTTTTTGGCCACAGATGTATCGAGATGACTTAAACCTAAGTGCTCATCAACTCAACCGTTGACTTCATTTCTATCTCGCAAGGTCCCCCCCCCCCCCCCCCCCAGTTGCCAGAATAGCACACAGCCTAGTACATCAAAGGAGTGGAAACAACGGTGACATGGGCCTGGTATAAAATATGGACGTATACTGTTATGATTTTATGAACAATTTAAATTAAAGCTTTGCTAAAGCAAAACTTTATAATAAACAATGCCCATGCATAGTCGTAAAAATCTCCATCCATTTTTCATTGTTGTATCACTAAAAAAACTGCACAAACATTCTGTTATATTATATTATATTATATTATATTATATTATATTATGAGGAACAACATGGCATCCAATATTTCAACTCTTGTCTTGTTCAGGTAAGTAAATGTAATAAGTTTCACACAAAATGCACAAAAAAAATGGACAATTATTTACAAAGAACTCTTTACATGGAAAAATATAGTTCATCACATGGACACAAGTTTATTTTTGCATGTAACAGTAGGGGCCCAATGTTAAAAGGATGACTTTACTGACTCAAATTAAAAAAAAAAATAACTTAATCTATGGAATAACTCATATAAAAATTTTAACCCAAAAAATATGAGCTTCACTTCTGTTTTTGCCACATAGACTTCATTGTAAAGTGAATTCATGTTACAATAGTGTGACACAATAGCAGTAAAGAGGAAGATCTGAGGTATCTGATGTCAATCACATTAAAATTTGTTCACTAAAAACTCTGGGTTAGTACACTTCAAGAAAGTCAAGAAAATAATTTTTTGAAAATGTCAACATTGTGTGGGCTCAAAGACAATTATTCAAGCATCTGTGACTTGGTGTTGCAGTTTAAGCATCACCTTTTTGCTCAAGTGTCGCAAAACCACATCTTCACTTAAATATTACAAAGCGCAACATCCTGTTGACTGTACGATAAGGTGTTGAGGACATACCGTGTTGTCCTTGCGTTATTCAAAAGTTACATTCAAAATGAAATCCTACATAGAAAAAGTTACACGCATCTATTCTATGATGAGCATTTTTTAAATTTCTGGTTTTAAAAAGTCACATTGATTTTTATTTATTTTTATGGAGCATTAAGTCAAAAATGGTCTATGCTGGGTACTCTTTTCAAGATATTTAAAAAAAAGAACAATATCAATTTTAAAAAGCTTGAAAAAACTACTTTTTAAAAAATGCTAGAATAGGTCGTTTGTATTATTTCTTTAAAAACAAAGAGCCCAGTAAGTTTTTTTAAAATATGATTAGCATTTTAAAAATGACAAAATACATCATGTCTTCAAGGTGCAAGTAAAGTTACACCACGTTGACAGTTTTTGATATATATCCTTGTAGATAAATGTATAAATGTTTCCAAAATTACCATGAATATTCAGGTAAACTGGACGACTTCTGTGTGAAATTGGGATGGTCCTTTTTACCTGAATTCATCCTGGTCATCAGGTATGACTATTTTCTGAGGAACTTAGCTCCGCTTATCGGCAACTTGCATTTGATAAAAGATTGACTCATTTTTTGTCATCTCTAGTGAGCCGACGATTATATGACGCCTATTACTCGCAATGTTGTATCTCACACAAGAAAAAAAGAAAGAAAAAAATCCAGATGAGATGCTTTGGTTAACTAACGCAAGGCGAATTGTTATTACGCTTTTTTTGGCTTGTCAGTTTGTGGTTCCTACAATCGTACACACCGGACCTCGTTTATGTGCATTCGTGACTTACTGTTCCTTTCAGACGAGAAGCCATGTAACAAACCCTTGATGTTTGTGAATGGACATGATTACTTCATGAAGTCACTGTATAACTTCAAAAATAACTCACGCTCTCGAAGCTATTCGCTTTGGCGTGACGCGATACGCAGCTCCTTTTCTTCAGCAGTCGTCTTGTCGTTATTCTATTGGGCTGGTGCAGCACAGGCTGCGTTTCAAGAAAGATTATGGGTTGTTTGCATTATCCAGCAAAAATGTTCCAATGCTATGATATACCTTTGGAGAAGGTTAAAACGCCTTACTTAGAAGAAGAAAGCGCTTCGCTTCTGGCAGTTAGTTCTTTTCATCAGATGCTCTGAACTCCGCCCGAGAGTCCACATCGTCATTACCATGAGCACATTCTTTCTGAGCTATAGGCACCATCGGAAAAAGAGCGGTAAAAAGAAAGCGAGCTGAGCGAAAAAGGGATGAAAGTAACACACTAGTGTTTTAGTTTATTTGTGTCCGTCGTATCTGGTGTATTTGAACGCGCCGCGCATTGTTTCTGAAAGAGAATTGTGAGGGAAATATTTTAAAGATAATTAAAAGCAAACGTATGCATTTATCTTTTTACTGTTTTCATTCCATCCAATTTTTACTTCAAGTTTGATTTAAAAGGAGTCACAGACCAGATTGTAGGGGATCTTTGCCAGCTTAAGTTGAATTGATGTGCTCTTCATTGTCATCAAGGCTTTAAACTCGGGCGTATGGACGCAAAATGGTTTTTTTCCCTCTTCTTCATTCTTGATTATGTGTGTACATGTATTATGATTGTACATCGTCCAGGAATGGTGTGATTAATCCAGAGTTTGAACAGTATTCCTGATGAAACATTGAAGAGAACAGCGGTCCAACATCCTATTGTCAGGTTTAATCGTGTTACTTTACTGCCCCATCTAGCAGAAATCGCTACTGCAGCGTGCAAAGGAGCTGTATTGAAAACAGGGCCGCATTTTTGACTATAATATATATATATATTAATCTATATATCTATATATATATATATATATCAATAATTAGATTAGTATATACACATATATATCTATTATACAACACATATATTATATATTATATATATATATATATATACTATATATATATATATATATATAGTATATAATACATATAAATATATATAACATATATATATATATATGACACATACATATATCATATTACATACATATCCTACATATACATTTAAATATATACATTAGATATACATAATATATATATAATATATAATATATATACATTTTCCATTAAAAATGGTAAAACTACCACAACCTGCCTGCCTTTTTGAAATATATTTTAATTGAATAATAATAATAATAATTAGTAGTTGCAGTAGTAGTATAAGACACTATAATTCACTATGTCATTGTCTCTATCTATATTCCTAATTTTTGAGATGTGATTAAATAGCGGAATAACTATTGGTCCCAAAATTTTTTATAAGAATGTACCTTTATTTACATTTAAAGTGACAATTAAAAAACTCAGTAGATGAACTAGAATGCAAATTATCAGTGCAGCTATCAGAGAGGATGTTTGTGCATTTAACAGTGACACAAGCAATGCAGTAGGCAATTTTGCCTTACAGATAACACAGAGTGGTAAAGCACATAACTAAAATGTAAATAAAATAAATAATTATAGCTAACAGTTTGAATAGATCCAAGTAAATACAGAAATAAATACGTAATTTAAACAAAAGAACACAAAATGTGGGTGGTCCAGGGTTGATCAGTGCATAAAAATGCCCCTAATGGAGGTCTGGTGCTCTTATGTCAGTGCATAAGCAAAGAGCATGAGTGTGCTGAACTGTACAAGACAGTTGCCTGTGCTAATTAGTCACATTTTCATTGTTTTCTATATTCTTCCAATTTAGAAAATCCACAGAAAATGTAAATCTCTTGTTAAGGTAATCCAACTGATCTTTTTATTTTTTTTATGCCATAGCATGTGTGACCTGCTCTTTCTCTTTATTAAACAGAGCCTACTGTTACCATTAGATGGACATTAATTGATTCAAGTCCCTGAACAACTGGAAACTGTGTTGTTTGGTCACTTTGGTGTAATGAATTGCTCTAATAAGGTAATGTGTTCCCTGATTAAATAACTCAATATTGCAATCCAGTAACAGTACTACAACAATATTATTTACAAAGAAAAAAAAAAATGAAAACATAAATGATTAAAATTATTAAAATGATGAAAAATTCAGTCTCTGATCTTTCAGATTCTCATCTTCTTTGGCAATCGGGTTCCTCCAGAGTCTGTGTAAAATAAAGAGAAGCTCAACTTTTTATGTGCATGTCAAGCAGTTCTACTATTCTTATTAATCACTAATTTTCTGATCAAGAGTGTATGTGCTAAGTCATACCTTATTACTTCAATGGAGGGGCATGATGGGAGGCATTTGGCTATCACTGTGGCTCCTGCTGTAGTTATATTATTGGCTTCCAGGCTGCAATCATTAGTTTTAATGACATCAGCATTTTGTAATCGCACTAATAGCTAAACCTTCACAGCAAGCACTCAAGTACTTACTAAAGTCTTTTCAGCTTCGTACATAGGGGTAAAATCTCAGCCAGTTGTCTCTGCCAGGCTGTCACCACATCCATTCCATGACAAGCTGATGAAGACATAATATCATAAAACTAATGGCAGCTTTGCAAACACACACAAACACAGGGACCGGGACAATGCATTCATCAGTCCAACTGCAGCATTAAAAGAAGTCTGAAAATGTCTTATCCCACCTGATGTCCTCTATGGATGGACAGTGTTTGAGGGAGGAGGCCACACCAACGAGATCTGAACTCCCAATCGAAGTCAAACTGAGAGACAAATAGTAACATTGGTTTACATATGTTTTCTAAATAAACCTCTTATGCTCACTAAGGCTGCATTTATTTAAACAAAAATACAATAAAGCATTAATATTGTGAAATACCATTATATTTTATTTTAGATGTCTTTTTTTTTTTTTATTTTTTTTTAAAATGCAATTTATTCTGTGATGGCAAAAATGATTTTTCAGCATCATTACTCCAGTCTTCAGTGTCACATTATCCATTATCATTCTAATATGCTGATTTGGTGTTAAAGAAACATTTCTTATTATTATCAATTTTGAAAGCAGTTCTGCTGCTTAATTTTTGTTTTGGAAACCTTAATATATAATTTTCAAGAATCTTTGATGAATAGAAATATCACAATAACATACTGTATGAATGTTTTTACTGCCATTTTTATGCTATCAAGTTTATGCATCCTTGCTGTGTTGAAGCATGAATATCTTTAAAAAACAAACAAACAAAAAAACATACTGACCCCAAACTTTTGAACAGTAGTGCATGTGATGCAACAAATCCATACATTTCACTTCATATATGCGTTTCTGTAATGTATTTAGTGTCTTACTGTAGTATTTTTAGTGCCTTCATGCTCATCAGACCTTCACAAAGAGCCAAGGATCCATGTGGGCCAAACTGATTCTCTGACAAACTATGTAAAAAAAAACCCCATTATATTCCCTGTAAGTGACATCTTTTCAAAGCAATAGTTTCATCTAAAATTCATTCTGTAATTATTGACTGTGAAGACCACAGTACACAGGACTTACTTGAGTTATGTAAGTTGGGGCAGTAACGGAAGGACTTGAGCTAGTTTAGCAGCACATGCCTGACCAAGCCGGTTTGTTGGACAGCCTGGGACAACAAAATGATGAAGAATGGTCAGCTATTGATTTTGCAAGTAAAATCACACATTAATTAATAAAATAAATGATTTACTGTAGTTTCTGAAGAACTCTGCAGTGGGATAGTGCGGCCAGTAGCTTCTCTCCAGCCTGGTCAGTCACATTGTGTTGTCTGACCAGACTGCAAAAAGTTAATCAAGGAAAATGAATAATGATGCAATGCTTCAGATGATGTTACTGCAGTAACAAATCTAGACAATAAAACACTACCATGCAAAAAAGTATGGGGTCAGTATGTCTTCCTAATGTTTTTAAAAGAACTCTCCTACGCACACCAAGGCTGCATTCGCTTGATCAAAAAATTAATAAACAGTGATTTTGTAAAATATTATTACAATTTAAAATAACAGTCTTCTATGGTAATATAATTTACGAAGGGATATATATATATATCAATGTGTAATTTATTTTTTTGTGATGACAACTTCCACATTTCTTACAAAATAAATAAATAAATAAAATCTTACTGACCTCAAACTATTTTGTAAATATTAAATAAACATTGACAACTTTGCATAATATATTTCCATCATGTCTCCACTAGAGGGCGCTATATCATAAGCCTCATAAGTTGTGCTCAAGCAGTATTCAGGTAAGGAATAGTTTTATTCTCATGCTCAATGCAGTTGCCTATACCTTATTTTACCAGTTCAGTCCACAAAGGAATGTAATTCACAAGCTCATAAGTACCACCATCTCCCATTCGCCAACTTTCCAACCTGTAAACGGCATAAAAATGTTCACATATTTCCAAACCCTTAGCATTTATGTGCATGTGCTTTTTAATGACCATAATACTTACTCAATCTTTTCCATCCGTCTAAAATCCTTAAAAGAGGTCAGAAGACAAAGTATGCCAGTGCCATTCACAAACGTCTCTGATGTCACCACTCTAATGTTGTTCAAGCTGAGGAGAATAACCAATCAAAGTAGAAATAAAATACTCAGGTGAGTACACTAGCTTATTGAGTGTTTGCTAAATCTACAATGAACATTTCAGGGTGTAAAACCTTACCTGAGCCTTCTAAGTGAGGCCAAATGGCTGAAACCTTGAGCTAGGATGGTTATACCCTCCTCATCAAGTACCACAGAGTCCAGTCTATCATTGAGAATAGTATTGAATATAGCATATTCTGTCAAGACTGTGAATGCATTATAAACTAGCCACATTTCTTAAATTCAAGAGTACAGTGTTTGAAAAGCTGAGACTACAACACGTGTTACCGTATCTCTGCCAGCAAGACGCACTGCACCAGACCTCTGACCAGGTCACGCCCTCGAGCTTGCTGTCCAACCAGAGCACTGGTACAGACTGGACAAAAAGATCTCGGCCAATCAGCAATGTTGCACTCTGCTGCACTGAGAAATAATGAAGAAAATCAGACACTTACTTGATCGACTTTAGATTTGGCACACTTTGAAGTGCTCTCCCAAGTACTGCAGCTCCACGGTCACCTAAAACAAACTGGGACAAACTGGAAAATCGAAGGCAAAGGGAAATGTTGAAATGCATGGGAAGGAAAAGGTAAATAAACTGACAGATGGAAATTACACATAATTATATTCGCTGTAAGGACCACTTTTTCAGTGCAAAGTTCAACTTTACTTGGACAGAAGGATAATGAGAAAGATAACACACCTCAAACTCTCAAATGCTGGTGTGTTTGGTAAAGCTTCAGCAAGTTTTTCCAACACATCCTCATCTGCACCTTTCAAATCAAGACTAAAAAATACAGATATTCCATGTAAAAAAAAAATTGTTTTCTCAAAAGTTAGTGTACTTGCTTACTAGTGTCAGTGAAGAGCATGAAGGAAAAAAATATGGAAAACACATAATGATGAAGAAAATAAAGGTAAATCAATATCACTTGTGAGCAGACTTTTTAATCATACTTAATTTCCTATTAAGCTTTATTTTTGTCAAATTATGCAAATAGTATGAAAAAAAAGAAGATCTAACTGTGTGTATTTAAGATCCAAAGATGCTATGGAATCAGCCCAAGCAACAAAAACAGCTGGACATTTTATCACAAAAATGTTAACATTTAATTCCCACCACTGCTATTTCTATCACACAATATATTATTTGAGATGAGGAAATGACACTGTGGTAGCAAAATAACAAATGCCCCATGATGCATGTATGTTCACTGTTAGACATTATGTAAAAAGCATGTTTAAAAGAAACACCTACACATATAAAATAAAGATGACTATCTGTTCTTAATTTTGAAAAACTTACGTAAGGTTCCTGAGATTCTGTAAAAATGGAATGACCGCAGAAAAAAAATCTGCACTATTTCTGTCCACTCTGAGCTGAGAGAATCTGGAGATAAAATGACGTAAGCAGAATTCAAACAGAAAAAAAAACCATCTAATATACCAAAATAAGCATAAAGTCTCATTGACTCACCTTAAATCCTGCAAGGCATGGCATTTCTGAAAGGGAAGTGTCAGAGGAGCAAGATGCTGTCCATCTATGTCACAGTCATCAAAGCTAAAGAATGTGACAAAAGTGGTGTTGTACATCAAATACAGAGAATAGCACATAAAAATAAGAGTCAATAAAAGCACAAAACAAACAACAAGCTTACAATCAAACAAAATACCAACACACCTGATGGACTTCAGAGCAGGTGAGAACTTTTCAGGATGATCTCTGTCAGAAAGAAAAAGGTCCAAATTAGCTTTGCATATGTAATATTGTAAATCATATTTATTCACAATATTTATAGCACTCCATATTCTATGAGCATAAAAAATATATGAACTTACATAAAAGTGGAGCTGAGACTTGAATTGCCCTCTGTTATGATGTTTATGGATGCATGGCTGACCCTGCAAATATTGGGTAAAAGATGTTTTTTCATCTCTAGAGTAATATTTTGTTCTAAAAGTTTTACGTAATCACTTTTTACTAACATGTGTCTGTTTTCAATCTTTGGTGGTGGTTGACACTGACTTCCATAGTAGGAAAAAAAATACTATGGAAGTCAATGGCAACCACCAACTTTTTGATTACCAGCAATCTTCAAAATATCTTCTTTTATGTTCAACATAAGAAAGCAACTCATACAGGTTTGGAACGACATGAGGGTGAGTAAATGATGACAGAATTTTCATTTTTGGGTGATGTGTCTTATTGCCTAAGAGCCGCACCTGATTTCTTTGATGTGTGGCTGCAGATTGAGGCATTTGGCAATGAGACTGACAACAGCATTTCCTGTCAGCCACGGCTCTTCAATCCTAATAAAGACATTCCAAACACATTATTATCCTCAACTAATCACAGAAAAAAACACCATGATTACATCTGTCTTTTGTTGTTTTTTTCAACTTAAGGCACTTAGGAGCTGAAGATTTATATTATATATATATATATATATTTTTTCATATATATATATATAATATATATATATATATATATAAATAAAAACAATTACATTCAATTACACTTTTTACCATATTTACCAGACCTTGATTTTTGCTTTATATTCTATATGTCTGATATATCACTGTTGTCTCAGACATGAGACATGTTTCTTTTGGTAAACAAGTGCAGTAACTATTGAAAAAAATAGTCGTGATGCAAATGATGCATGAGGGATGGTCATAATTTGTGAAAAACTGATGTAAATCAATTCACATAAAAAATACTGAAATGTTTATTACACACTTTGTTTAGGTTATCATTTTATTAGTTATATTATTTTTGAAAATATTTATCATAATTTTATAGTGGAATCTTTCTATTCTTAAACTGATAGTCTGGGTCTGAGACAAGGGTAAAAAATTCAAAATCTATAACGAAATACATATTTTAAAAGGTTAAAATGCCAGAAGTTGAAGAAACCCTCTTAATAAACAGATGTTTTGTTCATTTCTTACCTGAAGTCTCTGTGTTGGTGACAGCTACTGAACTGTTTAATAAAATACTCAATCTGCTCAGAACTCAGACCATTATTTTCTTAATCTGAGAGGAATAGGAAACCGCATTAAAATTGTGCCAAATATGCCATTTTAAAAAAATATTCAAGAAATGCATGAGAATTTTTGAAATAGATACTAAGTCTGTGAGAACAGTCTTTAAAAATAAACAATCTTTTTAAAATCTTACTTCACAGTTTGGATTGTGGACAGCTCAACCAGGCTGTCCAGTAAAGAGAAAAGGCCTTGACTGTGTAGTGAATTAGAAGACAATCTAAAGAAAAGAGCAACAATAAAAAAAGAAAAAAAGAAAAAGTCATGTAAAATAGTCTTTTTTTTTTTTTACATAGTCATGATGTTAACATATGTACAGTTTGCAAGTCCCTGAAAACAATGACAGTACTCATTATCTCTATTTATAAGGAGATTAGTCTAGAAAATAATAATATTGAGTTTCAATAGTTAAGAAATGTGAAAAATACACAAAAAGCACTATGCTCAAATACTCACTCTAATGTAAGTAGTCTAGGGCATCTGTTCAATATTTCCACAAGCTTCTTCAAGTGTATCACCTCAAAACTGCACTCCCTTAGCCTGTAGTCAAGACCAACTATAAGAGGAAGCTAACCACCAAACTACTTTCACTTTTGAGTTGAGTGAATGAATCATATTATATGCGTGACTCTCTGATTGTTTGTTTACCTCACATGTATTCTGGGAAGAGTTTTGCCATTGACATGTTCCTGCACAAACTTAATCAGAGACTGATCTTCCACTCCAAGACTAAAGATTAGAAAAGCATATACCTTCAGACTTAAACAGACAATCAAGTAAACACACATGTAATACGAAAGCCAATCATTGTTCATGTCAATGAAAAGCAAGGAATGAATGGAAGTGATAATGAATTAGCGTTACCTGACTTCAACAGCAATAACTTTCTCACAAGTATTCATTGAGTCAACCAGATGCAGTGCCCCCACTTGAGTCATTCGGTTGCCACTGAGGCTGCAAAGGAGCACAATAAGTAAACCTTACAAGGTAAATGAATCCATAATTTCAATTACAAGCAAACTCTACATCTGTCACTAAACTCTTACCTCACTGAACTGGAAATCTTTAGTTTGGGCAAATAATCAACAAAACATTTCACCCCTTCATCACGGAGAAGGTTATGAGACAAACTACAGTGGAGAAAGAAATAAAAATGAACTGTTTGTGATAACAGTACAGTAAAATGTACTGAGTTCTATTAAAATAAGAAAATGGAGGTAAAAGAACAGAGGAACACTTACTCCAGTTCAGATAGGTGAGGACAGTTCTCCAGTATCCTTGAGAGCTTCTCAACGTTGCTTTTGCAGAGTTTATACTCTGTGAGCCTGTTAACATCACAGAAAAAGTCAAAACCTCCAATTTTCTAAAAAGCGCTAGGGTGAAAAAATGTTTTTTTAAAGGTATGTTTTTTGTGTTTTGGCCTTTATTTTCGATAAGACAGAATAGGGACAGAAAGTGAAGTGGGGGGGGGGGATAGGGAAAGGTCCGTGAGCTGGGACTCAAACTCGGGACAACCTGAAGCGCACTGCCCACAAGGCTCTTGGTGCTGACAAGGGTGAAAAAATTAATCAAGAAATAATCTATTACAGTGATTCAGCATTACAGAATTCAATTTAAGACATACTGCACCAAAGACAGTGTTATTTTAGCATTAATTGCTATATATCCTGTTAGAGTATTTATTAATATTTTGAATTTTTATTTTCATATTTTATTTTAATTTTATGTTAAGTCATTTTGTTACGTGTTTTGTCATTTTTATTAGTTTTTGGAATTTTTTATATTTCTATTTAGCTTTAATTTATTTTTATTTCAGTTTTAGTTTTAATAAGTTTAGTATTTCTACATTTCTAATTTCATTTAGGTTAGGTTTTTCATCTAATATTTTTATTTTATTTTATTTCAGCTTTATTTCAGTTACTGAAAATAATTTATAATAGTTTAAGTTAACAACAACAACACCTTTGACCAGCGTTGACCATTACAAACATGTATGTTGCATGCATATTTGATTAGTTCAATAAGAGGAAGGAGAAATCCATCTAATACCACTCAAATGCAGAGTTTTGTTAGCACGAGTTCACTGGCTAAGTTCTGCACTCTCATGAATGCTCTCATTAAAGCCAGCAAGGTGTAGAACCAATATAATAGAGAGATTTTGTTGTACAGTGTAAACCGCTTCAAAGAATCTTCACAAGAATGCAGAGCAGTCAGTGGGCATGCACTGAAGTAATTATAAAATTATAAAAATAAATAAAAACAGAGCATCATGCTGCTAAGAGAAAATTGACCATTTCATAACTATCTTGATATAAATCTAAATAACTAAGAAGTATTATTTTTGCCATAATCGTGCAGCCACAATATAGATTGGTGAGCTAACATTACTTACTTGCAAATTGCTGCCTCTGCTTTTTCAGGAACAAACTTGATGAATGCTTCTGCCTGGTGCCTGAGAATCATGTTAAAATCAATATTTGTGATTTTAAAAGTAATATTTAGGAAAGTTAACCCTATTTTAATATCTGACATGAACTAAAGTAAGATACCTTAGTTCTACAGCTGTGACACGCTGACAGTCAGCAAGAGATCTGATCAATAACAAAGCCCCATTTGTAGACAGGTCGACATGACTTAGGCTGTAAAACAAGGTCACCATGGATGAATAGTCATATCATAGTCATATAGTCATAGGTAATTTATGATAGAGATACATCCACAGCTGTGCTGCACGAACCAGACGGTTATGACCACTTACTTCAGTAGTTGAAGAGAAGACATTTCAGGAAGGATCAACATCAACTTCTCAACAGACTCATTTGATAATTTTAGATGGGAAAACCTGTATTACAAATAAACATTGAGGACGAGCTGAATACAGATGATACATCTTTCATCTACCCTAGAGAATTGCAGAAGAGCTACATACTCAATGTCCAGTAGGTTTTCACATTTTACCAGTTGCTTACACAGCTTGGTCATGTAGACAGGTTTGACATCACTTTGGGTTAAACTAGAAAGACGAAAGCACATAAATGAATCTTAACTGTAATGTAGAAACATTTATTTTCTATGAAACTGCTTTGTAACGATGTGTTTCTTGAAATGTGCTATACAAATAAACATGAATAACAAATTATTGAATGATCACTGCTAAATCAATGTACTGAATACAACTGAGAGATGTACCCGAGTTTTTTATGCACATGTATCCCAGTTTCATTTGGCGTCAGCTGTCTTGAATTATGTCTGCATTCATAAAGCACATTTGTTATTCAAAACCAACATTTACATATTCACTATTTTATATATTAAGCAGAAATGTCTGCAACTGTTTCAGTACCGTCTGCTGGTGTCAAACAAAATAACCAACTTTTTCTTTCCGTTTTCACTGGTGAGAAAAAGCACAGCATTTTCAGACAGGCAGTAAAATGGTTAATAACTCCATGCTGATTTTGACAAGGTAGTTACCTTGCATCCACTCTCCTCAGGTTCTTCTGGTTACAGAGGGCAGAAGCAAGCATCACCACACCATCCATATCAACACCATTTTCACTGACACTGTGTGAGTGTTCAGAAAAAACATATAGCATATACACTCTTTTGAAAACAGAAATGCACTTCAAGTATATGGGGAAGTTATTTTGCACAAGCAACACTGGTTAACACTGACTAACTCTCAAGAACAAATGAAGTTGCAGAGGAAACACTGTCCTACTTGATCTGCTGAATCATTCCTAGCTTAGGCAGAAGGTCCAGAATCTTCTTTAGCCCCTTGTTACCCAGTGAGTTGTTGGACAAACTGAGAGATGATAAAAAAATGTTGCATTTGCTGCCTACTTACATGAAGAATTGTGGGAGTATCAACTCAATCTGCTGTGAGGTTATTGACTTTTGAATGTAGAAGGTGAGATTTATGATGCATTTTGATACTTACTCTAGAAGGGTAATGTAGGAAAAAACCCTGAGTTTATTACACAGGCTGACGACATTGGTAACATTGATGTTACATTGCTTTAACCTATAAAGAAACAATTAAACATGTAATTTCTGTCAGTTCAGAATGTGTGGTTTGGAAAATATTACCCACTGAAACAATGGTAATGACATGCCATTAAATTTTATTTTTAAATATAAAAAAAGCTATATGCTTTATTCAACTGCTGCCAATTATGGTATTTTACATACTGACAGAATGTCTGAGAATGGCCTTTCACATTTTATCCCTGATTAAAATAACTTTTTGATAAATAAATATTCAAGATAGCTATTTTTGTGTGTTTTGCATTACATTTGTCTTTTTTCTGTGCCGTCTTGAATACAAGCAATGATTTGACAGCAACTGCATAACTTTTGCCAAGCCTACTACTCTTTTCCACCAAATCTCTGACTCTGTCCTTTAAATGAATTCATATTTTTTATATTTATAATGAATTCATAAAGTCTAAAGTTCAGTGTTAACTTTACGGCTTTTTAACTAATGATTAATTTGTTTTCCTTTATCTAAAAAAATTAATAATAATATGTTAAAGGATTCAGAACTTACGTTACAGTCTTTGGTTCTTCTGTGTTATTCAAGTCTGTGTTGTCACTAAGGAAGAGAAAGTGAGAAAAAATGTTTTGTTGTTTCATTATATTCAAATGTTTTGTTGTATTTTATTTATTGCTCTGAGTGACCACCAAACTGTGCAGTCACTGTAGAGTGTAGACTGGACTCAATCAGGGTGAAAGCTATAGACTTACCACCAAATAAAAAAGTCCATACACATTATCTATCATCTAACATCTATCATACTTGATCACTTTGAAGGCATAGAGCATTGCACAGCAATACCTGACCAACTGCACATTGCAGAGACAAAGTAACCACAATAGAAATATAAAATACATTATTTGGAGTTATGGGGTATTACCCTTCTAATAGCATTCTAACAAATCAGCACTCACCAGACTGTGTCAGAGCTTTGTGAGAAGGAAAGGCTGATCTCTTTATTGCCCCTGTATAGAATCAAACAACTGTGAACATCCCATGGAAATGGAGCTAAATGGGCAGGTCATGTGACATGTCCTCATCCCTTAAAAAAACATGAACAAAACTACACAAGCTAAAAGAAAATACAACTCAGACTACAATAAATACAAGTAAAAACATGGAGAAGTTAATATTCTTTTTACTTAATAGTATATAAACATTACAATTTTAAGGTCATATTTATGTGTCAAAAATCTTATTGACAAATCAACAAGTCAACATACTCAACATGGACTTCCTGAACAGAGGTGCAAGCAGCCATTATCTCGATGAGTGTGAGGATTCCATCTGTGGAGATGCTGTTCTTCCCCATCCTGAGTAAAATTGTAAGAATGCACCAGACTTAATATATACTAATATTGAGTTTTTTAAGCAATAAATATCTAAATAAATGAAAGAAAGCTGATCGCCAGGTTTTTTAAATGTAAAACACACTACTTACAAAACAGAGGAAATGTTAGGCAGTCTAGATAGTGTTTCTGCAATCTCTCTTATACCTTCATCTTTCAAAGAGTTATCACTGACACTGTCAGATAAACAGAACACACTGATTGACACAGACAGACACGCATGACAGATCATCAAGACCACCTACTGTAACCTTTTTGAAAACAAACAGTGTGTCCATTAATTTACCAGAAATGTATCTGAATACTTTAAACAATTATGTTAGGCCAAATCACTAGAATGCTTGAAATTTCTATGAATCTATGAAGTGCATTCCATAACAAATCATATTACTTTAGGTGAGTGATATGTGGACAGTCCTTCAAAGCCCTGGCAAGTTTAGCAGCTCCAACATCAGTGAGACCACCACTGATAAAACTGTTAATCAGAGACAAACATAAACCAGTGCAAAACACATTGCAAGGGAATATTGTGACAAAATGCTTAAAGGACACAACAGACTTTGTTGGATCAAAGACTTACTCTAATTGCCGCAAAGCCTGAAGTTGAGACAGGATACCACACAAAGCCTCTGCAAACTTGTCATCATATTTCCGGCTACGGAAACTTGAATGAAATATATATTTTAAGTTGAATACATCAACAAGTCCAGATTAAAGACTACAACGTAACTACAACCTAAACATTTACATTTAATCATTTAGCAGACGCCATGAACAAAACTAAACAAGGTAAAAGAAAATACAACTCAGACTACAATTAATACATGTCAAAACGTGGAGAAATTTCACCAAAATCATGTATTACAGTTAAAATTCTGGCAGAAATCCACAAATTGATAATTATTTATGTTATGGCTGATGTTCGAAAAATGACTGTCATTAAAAATCTATACTATTTTGTCTAAATTAATTTAAAATAAAACACTATCGCTTTAAAATGAAAGTTTAGGCAGCGGTATGGAAAATGGATATTCATTTCGAGATTCGCTAAACATTACATTTAACAGTGTTTTTTAAAATATTTATAATATATGAGTTTTTAAAAATTAACTTAGGTGAGAATTAGAGGACAGCAAAGGTCATCTAAATGTAAAAATAGGATAAATGAGCACACACACAATTAAAAATATATATAACACCCAATACAGATTAATTAGCATTTAGTTATAGCATGCATGAGTAATTGAAGCTGCCATGGGCTGAAATTTTCTACACATATCATGACATACATAAAGTATTTGTTCATAAAAGAGAAATTTATGGAAACTCACATGAGATGATCCACATTCTTGAAACTAGGAAGGATTTCCAAACAATCCAGGTCAACTGAACAGCCACCAATGTCTAGACATACATTCTGATCAGCAGCCGCTGTCACAAATGCTAAGGAATCCATGTCAACAGCATTGAGTCTGATATTTCGCAGTTCAAACTGCGGTCTCGAACCAATAGCTCTTGCCAACTTAGCATCTTGTGTCTCATGAGCACATCGACACAGCTCCACAATTTTTGGGGCCTGTTTGACTGGTACTTCCTGCTAAACCCAGCAAAAAATTACGGACGGCAGCTTGGCGTTTTTGTACCCAAGCCGTGGCGCCCTCTGTCCCTTTAAACTGGACCAAATTGGATGTGCAGGCCTCCGCTGCAAGTCCACATACATAAAGATGGAGAGAGTCTGTAAAGATGGATTTTGGATCAATCTTGGTGGTCCAGCGGGTTTTCAAGTTAAGCTTCTTCTTAAGTTGACTCTCAGTGATGTTCTGATTGGTCATGAGGTGGAGAGCAGCGAGAAACTCCTGCATTTTAAGGTGCATGAAGGTGAAACCATATCCTGAAGATCCATCCTCATGAGTCCGTTTCAAAATAGTCAGTATCCCACTTTTGATGCCAAAATCCTGGAGTTCTGGAGACACATCTGTGTCCATGAAGACTATAGTGCTTTCCTCCAGTCCTTTGAGAGCCAACAGGCTAATCTCAACAATTTTAGTTCTGTATCTCTGCAGTGGAGATGTACCAGACACCACACCTCCATCGATGCGTTTGAGGAACGCCAAGAGGATCTGCATGTAGATTTGGGTTAAGGAAGCTGGTAGCTGTAGATCATATCCATCACTGGAGAACAGATGATCTATACATACACAGCAAATATGACAGAGTCCGGGTACGTGAGACATTGACAAGAGGTGTCGGTTGTCCATCAACAAGTTTACAGCCTTCTTTTTGAGTTCTTCTCCTTTTTTATGAAAGTACTGTTCAGCGTATTCCTTCACACCCAATCGGTCAAACCCCTGAAGCTCACAGGTAATGAAACCAGGGATTCCAAACATGTCAGTCACATCTCGTGGTCTACAGGTGACCAACACAGTGCAATCTGGAAGGAATTTACGACTACACAGTCCTGAGAGGAGATCTATCATTGGAAGAGGTTTGTTTGGGTCCATGATGCTCTCCAGCTTTTCAGGATGCGTAAGTTTGCCACGAAACTCATCATACCCATCAAATATGAAGCAGACCTTCTCAGGGTTGGAGAGGATGAATGCAAACACTGCGTCACTTTGTTCCTCAATATCACCAGAAGCAGGATAGAAGAGAAAGAGCAGTTCTTTCAAGGAGAGATTACGTGAGATAAGATTAAGCTGCCGGAACTCCAGCAGGAACAGCAGGTGCATAGACGGGAAGGAGCCTTCAGCCCAGTCACGGCCGAGGCAGTGAACCAGCAGGGTCTTACCAGATCCAGCCTGGCCCAGCAGCATGACAACCCTGCTGGTGGTTTTCAAAAGAGACTCAACAGACACTTTATGCTCTGACTCTTCTCCTTCATGGTTGTCTAGAGTGGCTTGAGGCTGGATGGTCCTGTCTTTCCCTCGTGGAGGGTTCTTGTGTCTTAAATACACCCATGTGTCCTCCAGATGGATGTTTTTTACTACAGCTTGTGCCACTGACTCGTGTTTTTGCATTATCATGGATTTAAGAGCATCTGTGTAGCTCTGTAAATGATCTAGGTAAGAAAATCAAAGCATTGTTGAGTTTTATCATGAAATTAAATTACAGTTCATACAAAAGCCTCAAATAAGGTCACTTTTAAAAAACTATGTATTTTAATATTTTAAAAATAAAATAATTAACCATGTGCCATCTGGAAATAAATGATGCTAGACCTTCTCTAAGAACTAATTTTCATTTTCAGATTTTGCCTTTCTTAATCAGAAACTGATTTTTTGGGGGTTTATGCTATATTTCTTGTGACACTTGGTTTGATGTTTTGTTATATACTATAAAATACGGGAAATATGTTAATTATTTTGTTTGGATTAAAATAAGAAATTGTAGAAATGCAGCTTTTCTTGTTGAATAGCCAATTGGTTGCTGTCATCCAAGCTGAAACAAATTTAACAGCTGGGTTGCTCAGAGCGATTGCTTTCACAATGAATCCAAACTTCAAAATGGGTGTGTCCCTTTAAGAATAAAACATACCTAGCCGTGGACGTTTCGCATGTTGTGATGGTGAAGAATCAGTCTCACATGTATGATTGAAGTTTGTTCCTTAAAAGCATAGAAAACGAAAAAATGCCTGAATAATTATAACCCAGAATTCAATAACATTCATGTTTTAAATAACTTATTTTTTTCAACATCTACAGGATATTTTCACTTCAACACTTTTTACAAATTATTTGTTGAAATGTAAAACTATCATAGTAAAAACTGTAGATTATGTTGTTAAATTAAATTATAATTAATATTAAAATTATGCTTTAACATTAATTACAGTATTTAATGCAGTATGAAGAGGGAAAAGCTGCTGTATAACAAAAAAAAGTGCAGAACATGACTTACCAGATGTGTATCCTGCTATGGACACCAGTGTAGTTTCAAGAAGAAAGGGAATGTTGTCACAGTACTGACATACAGTGGAAAGAAACCATATACATAATTTCTGGTCTGAGTTCTTGAAGTAATCTACAATGGCTGAGACACGGTCTCTGTTGTTGGTCAATGACTGTATCTGATCCAGTGTTTTAGGTTCCACTAAGGCAATGATCCGATCCAGAACGCCACTGTTTTGTTTGCAGAGCAAGTCCACCAGTGCACTGGCCTCCTGGGCCACCAGTGCCAGGATGTCCCCTGACCAGTCCAACATGTCCATTCTCATCCATTAGCTGGGGGAAAATCAGAATCAATAAACAAAGACTCCTTAATTTTGCTTTGTAGAACTTTTTACATCACACAATACTTACTACATCTGTTTCACTTTAAATACTTTTCAGCTACTATAACTTAAGTCTTTGGGAAAAACAATGTTATTATACATTTGTTATGGATGTTGAATGGATGTAGTTAATGTATATATTGTGTATTTTTTGTAGAAGTTGTAGGGGTTTTTAATAAATGGATTTATTAAATACAAAATAGAAAACATTCAATTCTGGTCAATACAGCTACATATAGCCAAAAATGTAAATACACCAAAGTACACACACACACACAAAAGCAATGTAAGATTGTTGAATTTCGTCATGTTAAAGTTGATGGGTGTGAAAGTCTTATCTGTAGTGCATCAATTTCTAAACACTGTCCGTAGATGAAGTTGGCTGATTGCAAATTAATAATCCAACATCTTGTAATGAAAACAAGCCACAGCTCTTAAACACCAGACTCTTCCTAACCAGGACCAATCAAAAATACTCCAGACTATGGTTTCACGTCAAAAATAACTTTTAATCCAAATTCAAACTGGACCATGATGTGGTGTCCTCACCAATAAAGAATCCTTCTAAAATGCATACAAATACACTGTCTTAAACTCTTAGCATCAATCCAAACATAGGCCATACATACATACGGTGAGCGTGATTTCACCAAGTACAACATGTTCCTGGATCAACATCCTTGTTGATCCTGGAACAACATCGCAAGCAACCAATCAGAATTGAGACTTTTCAGGATATATCTATTTTAGGCTTACAATCAGGGTTAGGTGTTTCTACACACTTGTTAATCAGCTATTATTTCACACTGATTTTAGGAATAAATTATGGGCAGGGTTAGGTTTAGGGGTAGCGATTGGGTAAGTCTATATTTTTGGACAATAATGTTGATCCAGGATCATCAAAAGATGTTGATCCAGGAGCATGTCTTACTTGGCAAAATCACAGCGAACCAAACATACATGTGCCATCTCTGAAAAAAAAAAAACATCAGCAATGTTCACTTTAAAAACAAAAAAAAAAACAACTCCTTTAGACTGGGCTTGAAATGACACATTTCCCACCCAGGAAACAGCACAATGTGTGCTGCTGCTGCTGCTGTGCTTGCTATTGCTAACTCTCTCTACCACATGACTTTACTTTAGGAAACCTAAACACCCTAACATCACTAGTGGTAAGGAAGAAAACTGCCCTCAAAATTCTTATTAACAAGCTCATGTCTTAATGTGGGCATTTCCATAGTGTGGGCTGCTTCACAGAGAGGCTGCGGTGAGCACAAAGCTGTGGGCCTCGCCTGGACAAGCCCCCAGTGGGCATGTTTAGATTTGGTGTGGTGTGGCCCTAGCCCACTGTGCCCGCAAAAAGCCAGCATGGGCCCAACAAGGACATGCTTGCAGGGTCCTTTCAGGATGGCACTTATGTTTATCAATGATATTTCAAAGTTATGTTCTCCATATAAAGAATATGTAACTCATGCAAAAGTTTTGCTCAAAAGGTTTCTGTCTATGCCCTTAATTACAAAACTATAATAGAATAATTAGCTGTTTTAGTAAATACGTAGCAGCTCGTGCCCATTTAGTGACCTGCAGGGAACGACATTGCCACTGTAGACATGGAGACTGTGTGAACGCTGAGCTCAAGAACAACGTGCTTTGCTCATAATATGACCTCAGGAGAAGCATTTAAAATGTTCTATATGTTTATAACATAAATTCATATGATGTACTCACCGCTGGAGGCATACCGCATCGGTCCAGGTCAACGGAAGAAAAATGAAACTTACGGATCCCACTTTGGTTTCGATTTCCTTTATACGCGTATTAAATACACATCCTGCAGTGAGCCAGGGCGCGAGACTATCAAACCAAACCCGCTAAAATGCGCTAGTACGTAATTTAATTTTTTTTTTATTTAATGCAAAATATCATTTTAAATCTATCGACGACTGCACAGTCGATTTCAAAGTGTCCGTGACGCTTCAAAAACACGCATTTCATGTCGTGAGAGAGGGCACTTGAGGACACTGACTGGCTTGCGGTGTGCACACCGACGCCACAGAGTGGTGATATAAATCATTGCACCCCTTATAAGGACATCAAGGGAAAATTGCTTTGTGTACATATATATATATACTGATCATATGAGATATAGGAGATATGAGATATGAGTTATATGAGATCATATTACTGAAGGTCGTAAAACTGGATCATTGTGATTCACACAATCAGTTACAATTGCAGTTACAATATAGTCATTCGCAGTTTTGGTTTGGATCATTGTGATTCACACAATCAGTTACAATTGCGTTTATTATGTGTTCTTTTGGGGTTTTGGTTTGTCAATTCAGCGTCCCCCTGCACATGCACAATTATAGAAATAAAACAAAAATGTAACCATTCAAAGTGTAAAATGATACTCTTTTTGATACTCTACTATAGCATACAGTGTGATGTCTGTGATGATATGGCTTGGTGGATTCCCATTTTTTCCACAGCCTCCTGAAGATAACTTCACAAGCTCTCCTCCATCTTCGAGGAGGTAATATAACATTTATGAAAATAAATGTATACATAATAGAACAGAATAGACATTTATTTTATTCTCACCTCAGTGGGTTCTTCTGATGTGAATTATTTTGTTAAATAAATACTATGATGGTCACAAAACGGGGGGAAAAATAAATTAGGCACTGAAATTTGAAATCATAAAACTTAAATTTTTATGTAATTTTGTAGAATTCATTTTTAAATAACCTTTATAACGTACTGCTTTGCAGAGAGCTTCAGAATTAGTTTCTTCTCTGCATATAAGGCATTTACAACAACTGCCACATCCTACAAGCACAATACTAAATGTATTATTTGTGGAAATGGTTCCTAAATAAAGAGCTGGCTTGTCTTGACTGTCTAGTAAGAGCTCAACTCCAGCCACAGCTCTGACAGATGTGCCCTCTGTGGTGGTCCACAAGTGTCTAACTGACACACTCCTCACCTTTAACATCTGACCCTCAGAGAACAGCCACTGAAGAGAAAGTAAACAGTCATCACACTCCCACAAACACACAGGTGCTGTCTGAAATGACAGTTTGTGTGCTTCAACTGGAAAAAAATGTATTTGCATGTTCCTATGGCAGCATAAAATGTTACAGTCATTTCCTCCCCTTTGTGCAGTTTGAATATTGTAATGAGTGTTTCAGTACCTTGTTCAACAAATCAAAAAACATGTTCATTACTTAAAATATATATATATTATTTTGGCTAGTTGCCAGTAAGCATTTTCTCATTTTTGTGCAGTTTGCTTGATGTATTAAAATGACAGATCCTAAACTTTTATTGAAAAACTACAAAAAGACAACTAAATTAATAATATATATATAAACTATATAAATGAAACTAATTTTTTTTCTTGATATGGGGAG
This sequence comes from Cyprinus carpio, assembly GCF_018340385.1. Taxonomy (NCBI): domain Eukaryota; kingdom Metazoa; phylum Chordata; class Actinopteri; order Cypriniformes; family Cyprinidae; genus Cyprinus; species Cyprinus carpio. The sequence goes on from NC_056589.1 coordinate 20,805,794, forward strand.
GTTTTATTATTTGGCTTATTTGTTTGCTTTTTTTTTCTTCACTGTTAAAGTCATGTTTAATCTGTGAATATTCTTTTCAGCAAGCCAGGCCTGCACACAATCACACAAAGTGAAAGTCATTTAAATGTTCTTGCAAATGAGCATGTACAGATGGAAATTATGACAACTGATCTCCAGGAAGTGTTATTAACTCATAGGAAATGACAATTGACTTTGAACTAGATATAAATCAAAAATTGATGACCAGGTCAATTTGTGACTCAACTGTAAAATCCACTGACTGTTTCAGGTCGAGTCTGTATAAGAAAGAACATGGCAATGTTAATTTGAAGCAAGCTGACATTGGTTTTACTATTGTGGAAAAAAAGTGGTTCACATTTTTGTCTCGTTAGAGGCACAAATTCCATGTTAAAATGTATTTTTTTAAAGTGTATTATTTTAATAAGAGTAATATTTTTTAATATTGTAATAATTTAATTGTCTCATTACATTTTATGTTTTTTTTTTTTTTTTTACTCTTTTGTTCAACCCTGTTACCCAAACAGATCAAATAGATATTTAAACAGATCAAATAAATATTTTTTTAGCGAGAGAAAGCCAAGCACCTTCTTTCAAAGACATTAAAAATGGTCACCATTTTGACTTATTTTGAAAAATAACTTCATTGTGATGCTGTAAATGAAATATAAGTGTGTGATTTCTTTACAGCCTGACCGGAAGAAACCTGAAGTTCATACTACATAAACAGAAGATGAAATATAAAACATATGTAGAGCATGGGGTTAAACCACAGCTGCGCTATTGCAGAAACCTGATGGTAATAAATAGAAACTCACAGCCAGCTGCCATATCTATAATTGATGGTCCCTTTGAATACAGCAGACACGTTTGAAATAGGGATGCCTATATTCCTTCATACTCTTTCAGCTCAAACTCACTCTTTCCAGTGGAAAGGTTATGGATTTCTAAGCGGTGGTTGATGTGGGAAATAGAGTGTCATAAGATACAAGACGTAACACAGATGTGGACCGCATAACATGTAAACAAATTCAGGAGTCCCCTAAATCTATATTTCATCATCCCAATGCCTATTGATCACTGTCCCTCTATGCTGGGATATCTGGCATGCTGAAAAGGGAATAATTTAGGTGTTAAATTTAAATTTGTCTCCATTTCATTTATTGTTTTTCATGAATTGACATTTTAGCTTGTGTGCAGTTATTTTTATGCACTTGAATATTTTTGCTACTTCCTTACTAATGACTTAATGTCATTTGCAACCTTTTTTATATTTTACAATCTTTATGTATTACATAAATATGCTATGCTTTATATGAGATCATAAAAACTGACTAAATTGTAACTATTTTTATGGAAATAAAGTCTGGGGTTTTATCAGGTTAGTTTTGTCTGGTCTCTTAGCCTCCTTTTTCTGTGAGGCCTAGTGCAAACAGTTCCTACACTGTTTTTTGTTTTGTTTTTTCTCAATTTCTTAATGTCTTTTTGAGTTTAAATTAGACTAATGGACTTCTGCTTTTGCTCAAACTTATCATTTTCATGAGAAAAGTAGCAATGTATGATTTGTAAAGTCCATAAACAGTTGTGAAACCTGAACGCTCCTGTTTCTATTCATTTTATTACCACAGAAAAAAAGTGACCAGGACAATTTTTAAAACACCTTGTTTTGTGTTCCAGAGATTAAAGAAAGACTTACATATTTGACACAATATAAGGCTGAGTGATGTCAGATTTGGCTGCAATTGCATTATGTAGGTTTTGTGACATCACAGAAATCGCACTGGTATGATTTCAGTTCAATTAAGGTATGTAAATGACATTTGAAAATCTTAAAATTTTAAAAAGTGCCTTTAAATGAACTGGCAGCTTAAAGCTCAAGATTTAAAAAACTGACAAATGAATAAGAAAAAACTTAAATGTAGTTAAAATGGGTGAGAAAAAAGTTACCCTAAGAGAATTCAACTCACATTTATATTAGACTTTTCAAATAATTTTAAAGTGAAATTGGAACAAAAGAAAGTGTTTATTTTGTTTTCACTTCCATTTCCAAGTACAAAGAGGCTTATCTTAATAATGTTAATAATAAAGCTATGTAATCCATAAAATGAAATGATGGCAATGCTACAGTGTCGATAAATATCAGACTAAAAGCATATTTAAGTCTCTCAGAACTATTACTCTGTTAATTTCTGTTCATTTCAATTGCAAGTACCAAAGTGCAGTTCCTTCATGTAAAGAATTCAAAATTCAAAGTGAGGTTCACTCGCCTTCTTTTCATCCAGAGGTCAACAACAAACTCTTCGGTGCTCATTGAATTGCAAATTCTGCTCACAATACGTGAACTCATACCAAACCTCCTTGATAAATATTAACATTTCTCAGGTGGAACACAATTAGAAAAGAACATGTAAGCATGTTATACTTGTATAAACACCATTAGCTTCAAAGTGCCACAAATGCATTCTCCCAAGCACCCTCCATCTATTCATGCACTTAGAACAAAATCAATATATTGCCTTTGTTGTCAACCATTCTAGAACCTTAATAAGATAATCCCATGAATTTAATCCTTGGATCACTCATAGTAGAGCACTTCAAGAAAATGAAGCCCTGTTGACAGGAGCCTATATATAAGAGGATCAGGCCAGGAGACCAATAGCACTGATTTCAGCCGTTGCGGTTATCTAAAGTGCTGTGTAAAAAAAGTCCAGCAAAATTTACAACTCCGTGTCCAAGAGCCCGTCTATACAGAATGTGCAACCGTTGGTCACATAGTCAAAGGACTGGAAAGTGCTACCATTTCCAGGACTTGTAGCCTTCGTTGATAATGTCCAGTCTAAATGGTCAATGACTCTGGAGTCCAATTTTGTCTGATTTTTTTCTGCATCAGTTTGCAACACCCTGTGGGGCCTCAGGTATCAGGGAAGCAAAAAAGGCTTTGAACAACACCCAGGCTGTCCATAGGATGGGTGTTCTAACTGGGGGAACAGGCACTGCCGTCATGGCGGGTTCAACAACACCGGCTCCCTCCACTTCAGCAGGGGGCGGCACCTTCAAAACAAAATGAGAATAAATAAGCACATATATGCCTACACACTCCACTTATTCAAGTAAAACTAATTCTTTTCTCATTTGCTTTCTTAAAAATAAACTATGTCTCACAGGTCCTGGATGTCTATCCTCATTTTGGTTTTGTTGGTTCTGAATGACCTCTGGTGCTGGCTGATTGTGAGGCCTGGCTTTGGGTCTCCGTCTAAAATGAAACCAGCCTGCTGTGTGTCTGAAAAGAGAGAGAAAAAAAAAAAAAACATTAGAATAGCAACAAAAAGGCATTCAGGCCCCCATGAACTCCATTTCCATTAAAATGACAACATGCCACAAAATATACTCTGCTCATTTATACATTACTAACTAACGAGAGGTGGCTCAGACTGTTTTTATGGCAGGTTGGGTCAGGTTTGTAACATGGAGGATGTCACACAATGATTGCTGGAGCGCCACGCACTGGTCTACAGAGCAGTCTAACTGCCACGTTTTGCAGAGATAAAGTTGCAGAAGTTAATTTTTACCAGTCTGAAAACCAGTTTATAACAGCTGGAGATTAAAAAAATAATCCCAGAATACCCCAACCGATCTGCAGTGATATACAAGCAGATGTTTTCTTTCTGATCAGAGAGAACCCTTTGTCCTTCTGCTCATTTCCACTTGCATAAACTACTCATTCCTTTCACATTGCTCAGGAATGCATGTGAGTTTGTACGCTGCCAAATGGCTCAGAGTGTGAAGCTACATAACTGGAGGTGTAATGGTTTTACAGACTCCATCAAGAACCCATTTTACAGATCCCACATTTGCACAACACAATCCACGACACAAAACATACAGCGAAACCAAATAGTCTGATTTCTGAATTAATTACTTCTAAGAGATGCTAATTTTTGTGAGTCAAAAACATACAGCAGAACCAGTGTAGTGCATTTCTTAAACAAATGACTCTTATTGACTGGCTATTTTTTGTGAATTACAAACCTACCAAATCCCCCAAAAATGACTCACAATCCATAACCACAAGTTTGTTTACAAAAAACATTTGGTGTTTAGTTTAAACTTACAGATACATAATAACCAGGCTGCTCATGACCAGGATGAAGCGGCTCACGCTGGAATAGAAGTACACAATGCTCAGGAAGACAGCCAATCGGGATGCGGTGTACACCCAATCTAGCCAATCGCGGTTCATGTCCTCCTCGTCTTCCATCACAGGACCACCCTGTGCATTCATTCGCAGATTCTGATTGGCTCCTTCTGGGTTGATGAATGCAGGAGCTGGGGCATTCTGATTAACTGGCAGGTCGTTGATGGGGCCTTGATTGGGTAGAGCTGCAGGTACAGCAGCTTGATGAGGACCAACAGGGAGTGAGGAAGCAGGGGCGGCCATTGGAGTGGAGGTGGCAGCTGCCATGGCAGCGTGACTGAAAGACACATCACAGCATTAAACACAGTCAGACAGTTCATTCGCAGAATGAACACCAGTGTAATACTCTAGTAGACCTGTACAATTAATCATAAACCAAATCATGATATTGGTTTTTAATTTAAATAGCTAAGTTAAAAAACTGGAAGCTAAAAATATTAGTATTTTTAATTTTACAGTTAATATATACAATCAAGTTATTTTATTATATAATTTTTCTTAAATACTCTTTATTTTACAGGGAAATATTAGAATAGTAATATATTTCTTTTTCTGTTTATTTTTTGTTTAGTAATAATAATACAGTTAAAACTTGTGAAGCCCTACAATCAAGCATTTTAAAATCACAATTTTAATCAGAAAAATCATTCAATTTTCCCCCAAATTCTGCAGCCCTATACTGTAGTATGTCCACGTAGGGTGTACTTACTATTGCATGTAGTACTGGCGGGCATACATCTGCTGCAACCACAGGAGCTGTTGTGGACTGTAAAGGGAGTATGTGGGAAAAGCTGGGTGGGCCATGGCTGCTGTTAAAGGCCTGCAAACGAAGGTAAACGTTGATTAACTAGTACAAAACACTACACACAATTTACACATTAACATGCATACACTTTCTATACTCATTGCGCTGAATTTGAATTTGAAGGGAAAAGACAGGAACTCACATAGACGTATTAACACTAGATCCAGGCCAGGCGGCATGAGCTCGCTGTCTAAGGCCGTCCGTGGAGGGTACAGATGCCACGGATGGTCCTGAAGACTCTGAGCTTTGGCTAGCAGTTAGGGAGGGCTGGGAACTCTGCTGCTGTGTTGTTGTCACCTACACCCAAGATTTGAGAAGGAAGCATATTTGATTTTTGAGTAAGAAGACCAGAACAGGTGCAAGAGACTATGAAAACTTCATTTGAAAACTGCTGCAGTGTTTGGTTTATGCAAACACGGATGCAGAAAGGAACAGGAAGTAAGCAGCTGCGTGGTGATATCTCCACCAAACTGAAACGAACACAAACTTCCCTTGAGAGACATTAGGCCTACAGATCTCAATTTCACTGAACATACAGTAAGCTGATCAAACATCCTGCCTTGAAGCTAAATTCAGGACATTACAACTAATAAGCAGAATGTCTGTTTTACATGTACCACTTAATAAGTCTTGCCACTTGGTAAAAGCCTAAAATAAATAGTAGATGGGAATAACACACCTTGGGTCTCGCTCCAAGTTGGGGCAGCAGGCTGGGGTTTCACAGCACACACCAGGTGAAGAGTGGGCTTAGTCTCTGAAGGAGCCTGTTAAAAAATAAAAAAAAACGTTGAGTTTTTTTAGTACTTTTGGCAGAAGCATGTGGTAATGTGCTTTTTGATGTGGCAACGACATACATCAAGGGAAACATTATTTTGTGAAAGAGAAAGCTTTGACAGATTGGTAAACCACGTGACTGTCATTTTGTTTTGATCTCTGTGCAAACCTGCATCACACTTTTATGGCATATAAGTCTATCAGGTGACAGGCTTTGAACATGTAACAATAAATGTCCTATTTTCAAATAAACATCTCACATGCGAGGCAGCTGAGTGTCTCTAAACAGCTTTGAAATCGAACAGACTACAGCAGGTCATGGTAAGAGGATCAGGCTGAGGATACAGAACAGGAGGTGTTTGTGGATCCACCCATTTTACTTTTTTTTTTTTTTTTGCTTTGACAAACAATGAAAAAAAAAACAGCAGTGTTCTGCCAACACCCCTGCCTTTCAGTACAACTGAATACATACACTGAATCTTTTTTTCTAACCCTGAATTATGTTCCAGGGTCACAAAAAAATATGGTCATGCTTTATTGCTACTCTAAATGTAGCCAAAAGTGATAATCAATCCCCAAAAAAAGGGTTAATTGTTTCTGGTAGTTATTTCTGGATGCTGCTACTGGTTATAAAGACTATTGTAATTTAATTCATTTATTTTTTTTTAATAACCTAAAATCCATATGTATAATTAATGAGTTAGTTAAAATATAATTTTTCAAATAAAATTAGAAACAATACATACAATAAATTATATACAAGACGTATATAATTATATATATTATATATATATATATATTATATATATATATATATATATATATATATATATATATATATATATATATATATATATATAAAATATTTCTATTTTAAATCACTTAAAAATTATATTTCTAATAAAATAAAAAAATTATACGTTTCAAGATCATTACAGATCCAGTTTGTTTTTGCAAAATCAAATTTATATACACACGCAAACATATATATATATAAATACACACACACACACACATACACATATTTTATATGTGTGTGTGTGTATGGATGTTTATGCATATTTTATATGTGTGTGTGTGTATGGATGTTTAATATATTATATATATGTATGTATAAGTAAACTAATAGCTGGAATTTGAATGGTTTTTAATGTCATTGTTGCAAGCAGGTAAAGATAAAATTCTGTAGCAAACAAACAAGTGTAAGATAATTAAAAACTTTGTATACAGGTCTGTTGTTGGAGTCATTTGTCAAACCCTGAAATAAACAGAAAGCATCCCCACAGATGTTAAAAAGACCCTCACCTTTGAGAAAACATCTCTCAGAAGTAGGTTGTCCTGAAGCAGCTTGCCTGAGTAAATGAGTCTTTGGTCTTTCTCAGGCTGTGTGAAAACGAGTACAAATGTCAAACATGGCCTAGAAACTCCATTTACACCATGGTATTTATCTTATGTTTGGGAGAAGTAAAAACATTTTTTAGAGGAAATGCATTCAGTGTATCTCTTCACAATCAAAGTTTGCACACGTACCTACTCAATTTGTGTCCACGCAAACAGTTACACAGCATAGGATAATGTTCTAAATTATTAATTACCTAACAATATGAAAGCAGTCTAGAGACTTATGGAGTGCAAATTCATCTTGTTTATAGAGGGCAAATGAATGTTATTTCCAGTAGCGTTCAGCCATACTGGCTTTGTGTTGTCTGTTGAGGAATGCTAACAGTTCTCTAAGTGTAACACGATATCTATAGGAGAAGAAACCAATCCAGACCTACCTGGGTTGGTGGGATAAACCTTGGAAAGGTGACATTTGAGGTCTTTCACTGTCCAGTCCACGCGCACTCCCTCGATCAACTGATCGCCGTGAAACTGATTAGGCGTCTTAATGACCAGCGAGATCGTCGCCTTATCCGACACCTCAGAATTTTCCATTTCCTTTTTTATTCAAACCAGCTAGAACTATATTAAGAAAACGCATACAATTTCGAAGACTTCGCGACTCGATCAGTCAATAGGACAAAAGACGACAGTGAAAAAGTAGAGGAGAGGTTCCTGATTCAAGAAGTTTCGGGGCCTTGGGCATAAGCCATGAAGTATTTGCGTGTGTTGTTTCCAAACACACTGTGGCCGCCTGTGATTGGCTGAAACGAGCTCGCGTTCAGACGTGAAACCAGTCCTGAAGGCACACGCACTGCGCATGCGCACTGAGAAAAGGCCGTCGGATTTTTTTTACGTTGTATGCTGAAAAAAGTTGTGATTGCATCAGATGGCTCATGTCCTATGCTCTTAATACGTACAGTTTTACTGAAATATGAGTGTATGTTTGATGGTTTTAATGTGTGCTGTAAGCAGTGGTATAGTGGTGCGATAATCTTAATTTATGCCCCCAATTTGTTTTAAGTAGCTCAGGAAAGGATGAACGCCCTGTGTTCTAAACATCGACATGTTAAGCATGTAGTGTTGCATATTTCGTTCTCCCCAAAACGGGCCAGTAGTATTTGCACACTATCACTTAACATCTGCTGCTTGACTTCACGGAGTAGGATCATAAAGAAATTAATATTAGCCAAGGTGTAGATTTTGCAATAAATAATTCAAATAAAATAAATAAGTAGACTGCAGCAATTAACATTTTGTCAGAGCCTATAGTAAATTACATGCTATTTTGTTTAGTTGTCTGTTCAGAAGTGTGAGAGAATCATGATCTCTGGTTGAAAAAAAAAAAAAAAAAAAAAAAAAAAAAAAAATTGTGATTCTCAATTTATCCAGACTGTTTCTCCCATGAGTGGCAAACAGTGATGGGCAAATTTAATAATACACAGTGACGTTGCCAACATTTCAGATGTGAAGGGGACAGAAATGTCAAATTTAATAATACTTTATTTTTTCGTCTAATTTTCACAGGTTTTATTATTATTATTATTATTATCATTATCATACATCTTAATTTTTATTTGATTTTTTTTTTATTTCTGTGCTGGACAATAACCAATAATTCGTAGGCCTATATTCTATAATATCTTTCCTATATTTTCCTGATTGAAAGGTTATGATTTGTTCATATACTACAAACACTTGGTACGTCAGTATTACTCCTACGAGTCCGTTTTGGACTTTCTTCCTCTGGCTTCCAATATAAATTAAACATAGGCTGCATTGAGTGTGTTTACGTCTTGGTCCTGAGTGTTTTAAGGGAATATTTGCATTTGTTCACATGCGATTAAGCTACTCATGTGCTGGACTGTCATGATTTTGCTAATGCAGGACACTACTGACTGATGCGCATCAGAGGGGATATAGAAGTGTGTAGGCTATACACCCGTATACCCTGGACCACACCACTGCAGATTGTAAGGCACATTCCACAAATTCAATACTCTTTGTTGTCCCAAAGCACTTTAGAGGCTCAAATCCCATGTCTTTTTTTATTCGAGACCTATTAAATAAACTGTTTTTAAACATAAATTAATTACCATTTAAAGTAGCTAGTTGAAACACATAAAACGTCTGCTTTAAAAAAAGAAGTATATACATGCATATTGTTTAATCACTGATTTAAGATAATCAGAATAAACAAGGATTCTTGTAAATTAAGTAGAAACTTAATTTGTGGTTTTAAGATGAAGTTGTTTAAATACAGTCATTATTAAAGTAATTATTACTTCAGGAGAAAGTACATAAGATCTAAATTAGTAAAAACTCATATTTTTGAGTATATACTGAAAAAAAAAGGTAAAAAAAAAAATTAAGACAAACACCTTATTTACATTAAAACAAGTATGAAACACAATTTGAAAGTATGTAAATTTGTCATGATTTTTAACGTCATTAATAAGTTGAGTTTCTTTTCATCTGATGTACGTGTGTGAACAGTTTTGTCAGGAAAATGTGGTGTACATCGTCAGCACATTCTCCTGATTGCCTCGGACAAGAAGAACTGGAGGTCGAAGGTCACGTGACACAATCTCTAGCCAAGCCATGTAAAGGACAATAGGACACACCCCTCTTCCCCCATGGGCATCATTCTGCCAAACAAAAAAAAAAAATTAGAGAAAAACTTATAGTTATACCGGTTGATCACTGTTTTGGTTTTATGAAATCTAAATGACAGCATGGCGCCACATACTGTATGAATAACACTTACACAATAATCAGTGCAGCATCTCTTGAGTAATCTTGAATGACTTCATTTAAGCGTATTTGTCAGAGGGACTGCACAAACACAGGACAAAAATGTTTAAAAAGATGATGCATGGCTTATAAAGAAAGTAGGCTACGTATCCGAACACCATCATTTGAAATACCTTGAGCGTTTCAATTTCCTCATTAGACACATCCAGGAGAATTCCTGTGTTCTCTCATCGGCTTCTTGACCATCCTTTTGGACTGAACTTACTCTATACAGAGCTATGATATCTTCAAATCTTTTAATGCTGTTTCAGTAATTTGGGTGTAGAAATACAACATTTGTTTTCATAAGAATATACTTTTCATTAGTTCAAAAGGTCCAACAAAATTTAAGTTTTTAGGTATATATTAATAAGTTATATATATATATAATTAATACATTGCATGTACTGTGATTAAATATTAGTATAGAATTTGTCAATATATCATTAAAATAAAACATACATATACACACTGCTGTTAAAAAGTTATAAATAAATGATGCATTAATTTTGCATTACATATATCAAAAGTGAGAGTAAAGATAAAATAAATAAATAAAATTAAAATAAATGCTGCTGTTTTGAACTTTCAGTTTATCAGAGAATCCTACAACAATGCATCATAGTTTCAACAAATATATTAAGCAGCACAACTGTTTTCAATATCGATAATAATAAGAAATGTTTCTCGAGCACCAATTCAGCATATTAGAATTATTTCTAAAGGATCATGTGACACTGAAGACTGGAGTAATGACTGAAAATTCAGCTTCATCATCACAGGAATAAATTATATATTTTTTATATTTATAAAGAATTAAAATAAGTTGTTATACTATTGCACAATATCACTGTTTTTACTTTATTTTTGATTCAAAATGCAGCCTTGGTGAGCATAAGAGACTTCTTTCAAAAATATTAAAAAAAATCTTACAAACCCAAACATTTGAACTCTTGGTACCATATATGTATATGTAATATCTTTAACACGGTCGTGGTATTATAAAGTGTTGTGTTACCACTAGAAGTATCACAGTAAAGGTTATACATACTCTTGTTTCTGTTCATCAACCTGTTGAGCTTCACCTCCAACAAACACTCTACCTTTGCATCTGCCCCAGCATTTCTTACGGGTCAGGAGGTATGGCACTAATAGTGTCAGACCTGATGACACAATGAATTGTTGTTTTTCCCCTACAAAATCTTTAAAAACTAACACATTATCTGTATATAAATTTAACACACCCCCATCATCAGAGAGCCAATACACATCAATGTTCTTCTTTTCCTGTCTAGTCTGAAATGCAGTGGAGGGCTGGTACATGGCCATTAGTGTCTCAGGGTCCACTGCAATACAGGACATACAAATGTTTTGGCAAAAAGATCAATAACCATTAATAGATTGAGTATTTTAAGAGTTTGGAAACACACTTGATGTATCAAGTGTGGGTGGTGTAGTAGTTGAGCTCCTTGTTTCAAATGCTTGTTCAGTAAATGTCTCAAACTCTAAATTCACTACAGTGAAATTAATTTTCAGAAATTAATTGCACATAAACAGTAGAAAATTGTTAGAAAAGTAGTTCTGAAATTATCCATATCATGTGCTTGCATTGTTTGACTTATTTTAAGACCCTCCTTCAACCGAAGAACACATAGACCATATTGCATAATGCTTCGCTAAAAACATATGGAATGGTCACACACGTTTTCTTATCAGAATTCAACAGTGAGGTAACTGTATGATATACATACAGCAAAATTCCAACATAGTTTTAAATGTGGCTTGGTTGAAATTTACCCCAGTTCTTCTTAAATCCCATCACTAGGACATTAGGCTTTCATCCGACCCAAACCCGTACTCTGGAATAGAAGCATCACAAACAAACATTACCAGACTCATTTTGGTGGGACACCTTCACCAGAAGCTGAATATTGAAATAAACGATGTTTGTTTTAGGTTTGAATATGAAGCGTAGTGTATTATGGGACATGGGTGACCTGCAGTAACATCTGTACGCCGGCGTGAAGGTCATCATCCACTGCAGTGTGATAGAAGGACTTCATGCGGTGCTTGTTTAACCACAGTGCCAGGTGAGGGTTCGCCCTCTCGATAACACACAGTCAGAATGTGTGTTCGGGAGAACAGATTAAAAGTTGTTCACAGATGGAAAGGACTGAGAAATAGTTTGGATATAGTGATTAGAATAATACTTTAAAAGCAGATGTCATGAAGATTGAGTGAGAGATAAACAGATTTGGAAGGGTCCTTGGCATGTCCAAGAAACAATCAAAATAAAAAATATTTCCAAATGTGTTCCGGCAATTATTTTGACAATAAATATTTCTGCAGGGTTTCCACAAAAAAAAAAAAAAAAAATCATTATATATATATATATATATATATATATACATATATATATATATATATATATATATATATTATTTTTTTTATTTATTTTATATATATATATATATATATATAAAAACATATTTTCTATAGTTTTTTTATATATAGGTATTTCTACCCAATGAAATATTATACAAATTTTTAAAGTTATTTACTTGTTTGTCAAACTTTTAAATCTGACTTTTATATTAAATATATTTAATTTAGGTTTTCTATGACTGTTAGAATCCACAATCACAAATCTATTTTTTTGGAAAAGGACATTTGAAAAATGGTGAAAGAAATATTTGTTCCTTACGTTAATTAAATACTTCAAACCACCATTTTGTGTGTAGGCCATCATCTCTTTTCATAACCCTGTTTAATGTTTCTATTCGTAGACTCACTGTTATGACTTCTGCACATATCATCAGGCTCTCTGTTTTTTGTGATGGTGGTGATGATGTAATCCAGGGGGGGAGGAGTAGTGGGGGGAGGACCGAGGAGGAAAAAATGTTGTTTGTTGAGAAGAAGAGATGGTGGAAGTAGTAGGAAGGAGGAAGTGATGAAAATGAACAAGCGAGAATAGAGAAAAAGAAAAGAAGATAAACACAAATGGAACATTTCAAGGGAGCTAAATGGGAAAAAAATCCAGTATATGATTGGTGGTAATTTTTAATATGGTCTTCCACTTGGTTAAAGTGACGAAAGTGACGTGACATACAGCCAAGTATGGTGACCCATACTCAGAATTTGTGCTCTGCATTTAACCCATCCAAAGTGCACACACACAGTAGTGTACACACACCTGAAACAGTGGGCAGGCATTTATGCTGCGGCACCTGGGGAGCAGTTGGGTGTTCGTTGCCTTGCTCAAGGGCACCTCAGTCGTGGTATTGCTGGCCCGAGACTCGAACCCACAGCCTTAGGGTTAGGAGTCAAACTCTCTGACCAATAGGCCACGACTTAAGACCTACACACTGAGACAGTGCCATGTTATATGAGCTGGTTTGCACTGATGAACCCCAGTTGACATCTGAAATGTACAAAACACAAACAATATTTATGCACTAAGCGCCTGATTAAAGCTTGTCAATATTATTTGGGTTAAGCTGAAATGCTCAGTGAAATAATATGAGCTTTGTGAGACAAATTATTTCTGACAAAGACAAGCTATAAAGCGGGTAGGTGTCTTACAGGGTTTTTTTATACAGCACATATCCCAGCAGGAAGATGATTATGCCGTTGGCTATTAGAGCAGCCCACCAGGTTAGGAGAAACATGATGATTACAGACACTACTGCTTCGAGCAAAGATAGGCAGTTGCTATAAAATCGAAAAGTTGGACGCCAGCCTGCTCACACACAAGGAAAATGAGAAAAGCTTCAGTGAGCATCAATATGAATATGGCTATTTTGAAACCTGTGAATTTACAGTAGCATGTACATTTAAAGAGAATAACAGGGAAATAACAATGGGCCTCATTTGCAAATTTCATACAATTTGACAATTTTAACAAGACATGTATAAAAGACCCACATTCAGTAAATGTATAAGAAATAATAAAATAACAATCAACAGACATAATCATTGACTTGTTATGCATTTCTAAAACTCACCAATAGTAGCTATTGAGATAAAGAGATATGAAATAGTGGTCCAAAAAATGGTCACCATTGTACCATGGGGTATAGCAATACTTGGATCCTATGGGAGGTTGTGTATGTGAAAACAATAGACAGAAAAACAAGCTTTTAGAGGCTTGAGTTTCCACAAATAAAAATCTTTTTATTGGAAGAAACATCACTAAGCCCGGGAGCTCAACTTGCCTTCAGATCTCCAGAGATATTAGCCCCCGCAAGGATGCCTGTAGCTGAGGGGAAGAAGATGGAAACCATGCCAAAGAAACTGCCCTCCGGTCCATGCCAGCCGGGCACAAAGTTTGTTGCAAAAATATAGTCTACTGGGCACAAATTGAAACACTTTATGAGGAACATATGGTAGTGTAATCTGACTAGCAATGAGAAAATGAGGATGAAGTGTTATTATTAGCACATTTGTGGAACATATTGACTGCACTGCTCTCTGACCTCGGTAGCTGAAAAATCCTTTGGCTTGTTTCTCTGGAGTGGCTGGTATGATGGTTCCCACAATGTAACTGGCCAAGGAGATCATGATGACCAGAAGAACAAGACCTGGGTCTGGAAGAAGAACAAAACCAGTGCAAACTATTAGGAGCTGAACCAGACAAAATTGTTTAAAATCGATCTGTTTGAGAAACGTACTTTGGACTCCCATTCCATTAAAGCCACTGAGATGGCCGTTTTAGAATCGATTTTGCTACTGATCTTTAAGTGTTTGAATGGTCTAGCACCTGGGTATTTGGCTGATTTACTCTCCATTTACAATCCAGCTAGGTCTCTGAGGTCATCCAATCAGAGACAAGTAAATGTTCAGAGGACTAGGTTGAAACTAAGAGGTGATAGTGCTTTTTCCATTGCTGCACCGAAACTTTGGAACAGTTTACCTGAGTTCATTAGAACTGCTACTACGGTACATGATTTCAAGAGAAAGATCAAAACATATTTATTTTCTTTAGCATTTAGTTAATTATTTTGTGATTTTAAATGTGTATAATCTGTATGTTGTAATTATTTTTATTGAAGGCTTTGATATGTTGTTTAGCACCTTGGTCAACAGTTGTTGTTTGTAATGGTGCTATATAAATAAAGTTGACATTGACATTACCTCCTTTAACCTTTCCATTAGTGGCAACGGCCGATGTGAACAAGCCAGTGATGCCCGTTATAGAGGAGGAGACAAAGATTATAATCCATGTCAGACCTTTAAAGTGAAGAGGAACATTTATTTTAATAGGAATGCTTGCAAAAGCACTGACACACCAGTATACATTACAGTGATTTGTAATTTAATAGTTTTATAAAATCAAATGGGAATTTAGCAGTAAACACACACACACACACAAACACACACACACAAAATAATAAATAAATAAATGATTTGGATTTTCACAGGCAGGGTCACATATTTGTACCCATTTGCAAAAAAAGACATTTTTAAACACTTCAAAAATTAGATGATATGATATGTGTAATATGAAATATATATAGGCATTTCACTAGCTAGGACCATGCCACAAACAAGCTATGAAACTGTTAGTTGAACAGAGAGTTGGGGAAGAGTAAAAAGAGGATGAAGGGGTAGAGGGAATGGGATGATGGTCAGGTTGATCAGGACATCTAGAATTGATGGCTCAGGGTGGGGGTACCGTCTCTATCATATATTTAGGCCAGACAATTAGGACCCCCCCCGATTCAACCTGAAATAAAGAGAATGTGGGATAAGGTTGGCTGAATGGATGAGAAAGGGAGGGAAGGGTGGGTTCGAGAAAGAAACAAACAGTATGGTATGAGGTGACCCAATATATGGAGTTTTCGGGAAGTCAGGTGATCGTTTGGGCTGTGGCCCTGCTCCTGAGCATCTGTTAAATAATTAACTCCATATATTAGATATCTTCATTATACATATATAGGAAATAGCACAGTAGCACAAAAAAGTAAAACAAAACAAACAACAACAAGAAAAACATTCCAAGCTAAAATTTTGCAAGAACAGGATTGTTAGGTTTTAAATGTTAAAACAAAAGAATATTGTTCAGACTTAAAACAGTATTTGTGTACTTTTTGAGTGTCAAATTAGTAGAACATAGCATGAACTTGAGGAGATATATCCAGAAAAGTTAGTTCTGAGATAAGTTTTTGTGCTTTTGAGAAAAGTATTTGTTTGCAGGGTTCACATAATTATATATTTTGTATTTAACTCAATTACATTAATACATTTTCAAGTGTGGCCCCAAATATGTTTTGATATCACTGTTTTTATTTTTTTAAATATCATTTACATATCTGGTGTGGGTTTTTGTGCAAATCTGGTGCTGTATGTAGGTTTGACACTGAGTGGTTGAACTAGGTTTTTTGTACTGGGACTTGTAAACATGATGAGTACCTGTAATGACTCAGATCTACTTGACACTGGTTCTCAAGGACAACTGCAAATTTTCAAAGTCCTGTGTCATGCATAAGAAGCAATATATTATGAATTTCCCTGGGGTGGGGTCTGCTTATGTAACTGAGGGAATTATTTAAATATTTTATTTTATTTTATTATGAACATTTATTTATTTATTTTTGATCTGATGGCAATCAGGACAAAATACAATATTGGCAAAACTTTCTGAACATTGACTTCGAAATATTTAGTTCAGATACAAATGGGCAATGCTTTATTTTACTTACTTTAGTAATAACAGAAAATTATGAATGATTACATGAAACTAACCCTAAACCAAACCCTAATACTAACCCTATAATAAGTACATGTTGTTAATTAACATTACTCAGTGATTAAATGTATAATTACAATGCAACAAGATACCATAAAATAAAGTGTAATGAGAAATGGTATTGACAGAGACAGTTTGTCTTGATCAGAGAATTTTCCAACCCGAAGTGACCTTCATTTTAGTCTCTTTAACTCGCCAGAAGCTCACAGTCATTCCAACTGACAGCCATTTGCCTTAAGCATTGACTGATCATTGCAAAAACAGTACCTCATTAACTACAAGGCTGATGTCTGCCAATGCTTGTGACCCAGGGAGCAGCATCGGGTTAAGTAATTATTTCTACAGAAATTGGTCTGGAGGCCCCAAAGGTGGAGCCTTTTTAGTGTAATTAGTGCAGATTCTAGAAACGTACCCACAGGTGCTATCCTTTAAAGCAAATTTTTTGATAACATTTCTATTATTGGACACAGAGAGCTTAAGCAGAAAACCAGTTACTAAATGGTCATTTTGAAATACCCATGCTGCCTGACAGTAGCAACATTTCCTGCAATAAAAATGAGAAACTTCATCTAAGTTATAATGTTTTATTTCAAATACAACTTCTGTAGTTTTAGTGAGGATAATACATTACTGTACATATGCACATAAGATGTAAGGTCTGTGAGAAGGATGGATGATCTTTTAGGAAGAGCTCCTTTGTTGGAAGCGGTGTGGTGCCACCCTGGTGTTGTGAAATAGCCGGGTTATCGCGGACGTGTGACATCGGCCTGATTCACAACACCAGCTGCAGCACACACACCTCTCACACCAGTCCATGAGGTGTCAAGATGAATCTTTTCCTTCCAGGTCTTCTCCAGGTTCCAAACAAAACAGAGTTTCCATTTGACACATGTGATGTACTGATGCTGGAAGATTTTTTCAAAGATTTGTCTTTGCAGGACAGGTTTTGTTCAAAGGGTGAAATAAAGTTGAAACAGCCTGATCGTTGTGCATCCAGTACCTTGAATTTAGGACAGTGCACTCTAATTTTAATGCAGCAGCTCCAGATGCCAACGGTTAAAAATGCAAAGCAGAGCTTAGAGGGAGCTGGAGCAGACACTGCAGCCAGCCGTGACAAAGCCAACACGTCCATCTGTGTGCGCTACGGGCATTTCCTCCATAACCCACCATCTGCTGAGAATCAATGTCACACAGACACATGCCTACTCTCAGAACTCTCTGAAAGGTCTTTAAACACTCCCTGTCCAGCCACTTGTATGTACAGTAGGTTTGTTACACAACATATATTGTAATGAATGAAGTTTGACCCAACCAAACCATATACAGGGCTCCCACAGATTTTGAGCAATTCATTTCCATGACCTTCGTCATCTAAAAATAATTTCGATTCAGACCAATTTGTAAATGAATTAATCTTGTTAATTTGTAAATTCATTTATATTTAAAAAAAAATAGTTTGAACGATTTAAACAATATAAAAGACTTTTAAATACATTTAGTTAACATGGACTACCAATGAAAAATATTCCATAAGCATTTATTAATTTCAACATTTACTAATACATTAATAAATCAGAAGTTGTATCTGTTAATATTATTTAATGGACCTGAGCTAATAACAAAAAGTTGTATTTTTATCAACTAACAATAACAAAGATGAATAAATACTGTAATAAAATGTATTGCTCAGTGTCAGTGCATTAACTAATGGGAACTTATTGTAAAGTGTTTCTCTTAAAAGAAATATATATGCTAACAAATCATTACAGATTGTGAGTTTTACACTACACAAGCTCTATTAAGAACAATGCGCAGTCAATAAAATACTTCAGAAGAATAGTAAATAATTAGTAAACGGTATAGTCACTATAGGAATCTCTGAATTTTATTCAATTACCATGCCTTTTCCAGCCCCGGAAGGTTTTTCTTTGAGAACCCTGTATATATAGTACACAGATTGTTGGTTGCCGCCAAATTCAGTGACTAATCTTACTGTTAATAATATAATAAAGAATACAATTGTCAGGAGATGTGCACATTGATTGTTTGCACTGGATTTCTTATTGAATTGATCTTGGACTTCAAGAGGGATAAACTGTAATAGTGTATTTGATTAGTTTCATATAGCCTTTTATATGAGACTATAGCTTTTAAAATGAAATTGATATGCAACTGAAATGAAAACTAAATGAAAATGAAAACTGAAACTGAAAATGCAGTACAAAACAATGTCACATAAAATAAAAAAACTGGGGGAAAAAAGAGGTTTATGATAAAATAAATGAAAATGAAACAAAACTGAATTTCATTTTTATTTTATTTCAAATAATGGAAAAAAAACACAAATTTAAGATGACAAAAGTAATGATGGAATGAGGACAATGAAAGACAGCTGCTGGAGAAGGGTGAAGTGGGGAGTTTCAGTTCATTAGGACCTCCATCTGAACCAGTCTGGCATTGGTATCTCCAGCCATCCGATACGGAATCATTCCCGCAAATGTGATCAGAGCCCGGGCTTGACTGCGCAGCAGCTGCAGAGAAAGTAGACAAATGCAACCGCAGGTGGTCACACACACTTGAGAAGAGCTAATCAGGATTAACATGCATCATCATAGTGTGTGTCCAGTGTCCAGTGAATAATGGACTCAGGATTAGCTTTATAGTTGATTAAGCAATCATTTTATCTTATAAAATGTGTCTTACCATGTCTCTGTCCTCTAGGGTACGCTGAGGTCTTCCTGGCGTACCTGCTGCAGCCCCTTTAAGACGCTTGTACTGTGTGAACAGGATATTCATTGTGGCCAGAAGAACCTCTGACAAATTATGTCTTATCTGTGGAAAGATTAGGACACAATTGGAGAGAATGTCATGAGAATAAAGGTCTCTATTCTGGTCATTAAAAAAATTATACAGACTAGATTTTAGTCAACTCAACCAAAAAGCAAAGATTTGAAAAGATGTAATAACATCTTGTTAATTTGGGGTCACCTGAAACAACACAACAGCTTAGAATTTGAAATTACAGCAAGTAGGTAATTTATGATAATACTTTCAGATCTCTTACCTCGTCGCTGAAGTTTCTGAAGGCCGCAACCCGTTCCTCAACACTCTCCTGACTTAAGGGAACCAGCTTTAGCCTCTCAATCACCTGACACAGAATGGCACAAAAATAAAGTTTAGTCCCTGGCAGCATGTGCCCAAGGTCAGCAGGGGTCTTATAGGTGACTTACATCGTAGGCTCGGTCTATGTGGCCGGCGTGGTATTCATCAAAGAACGTCATGAGATCCAGAAGCAGGTAGAAGGTGCTGTCCACAGTCTTCTCCCCAGCTATACCATTAGTACGGTAACTGTGCTCAAGGAATACAAGAAACCATTTTGTGTTCAATGAAACCACAATCTACAAGACCAAAAATACCCATGATGGAGGTTCATAATGGAAGCCTGTTTCTGTCTCAAAATTAAAGTACCAGTCAGATAACATTAAAAAAAAAGAAATAAAGTTGCATTTAGATATAATGTCACAATTGCAAAAAACAGTCACTTTGAAAGAATTAAAGTAAATTTGGAAGATATAAATCACTACTACAAGCAACTGCAAAATATAAAGTCACAATTGAGAGATCTACAGTAACAATTTTGAGATACTGTATACAGTTGCAATTAGGAGACAACATAGTATTTGAGAGGCATAGTAGTAAGATATTGGGATTATGATCAATTATGAGAAGTAAAGTTACAATTGTTAGATACATTTTTTTTTTCATACTTTAGGCAGAAAAGGGCTTTCATAGTTTAAAGAGGTCTTTGTACGAAATGCTCACCGTTCAGCAATAGCCACTGCCATGTTTTTGAGTCGCTCTTTGTTGGACTGGGGCTCGCTGACTTGAGCGATAACTGGACTCAACAATTTGTTCATCAGCTCCAGAACCTTATCAGCGTTCTGATGCAGAAAAGAAGAGATGCTTTAGGCACAATCATCACGAGACTAATGAACCCAACAGCACGTCACAACTTATCTTACCTTGGCTAACTCGTACAATTTGACGGCCTCCTCAAACAGCCCTTTGTTCTCAGCCTCCGATGCCACCTTGGTAATGATGGCCCGCGTGTCTCCGGCAAACTTGTCAATTACGCCGGGCTGAAGGGATTCAAACAAACACTGCTTAGAGCTGAGGAAGACTCTGAATGCACAATGGTGTTGTCAAATTGCACTGAGCATGAAAGGCCAGATTGTGATTTAAAGGCCTTTGAGACAATAGCACATTCTACACAACCCTGTAAGGCTGAACGAACAAAATAACGAACGAGCGTGTGCACAATGACTTATCGAGAAAGAACTGTGGCACGTTTGCTTTCTACAAGTCAAGTGATATTACAACAGAAGCCTCCAACATACCTTTCTGCTTCCATCTTTTTCGAGTCTTCCAAGAAGCATATCGAACTACAGGAAGAGAGTTAAGTATTAACAGAAATTATGTAATGATAATAGCAATTAGTCTGTAGAAACTCCTCCAATGAGCTTGTTTCTTACCTCCCGACTCTCGATGACTAGCTCGCTGACACAGCGCATGAACATGTTTTCTCCTTGACTGTCCTTTTCATTCCTGTGGCCAATCAGAGAACAGTGATTGTGAGTTTTAACTCAGTAAAGTACAGTGATTATGCCATTTGTAGCACGAAAGCACTTGGACCTGCAAAGGAACGTGTTTGGTTTGTGATACGCATGCAAACCCTGAGATAAAAAACCTTTAGAAGATCAACCGTTTCCTTTTTGTAACGGTGCCTGTGAGGTCTCTTAAAACAATGGGTCGAGTTAGCATCGAATTCAGGGTGCATGGAACAGGTTTAATTATTCATGGATCATTCGTGGAAGGTTCTGAGTTATTCATGACACTTTAATCTCTTCTCAGAGGGGGATTTCTCTCAGTATTTTTAGAGAAAAAGACATGACTTACAGTACAGCCACTGATCAAACAGGAAACAAGTTGATTTTAGAACAGGTCTGGTGTGTTATATTTGCTCAAGAGCTGTTCAACATGACTGATTTGAGATCAGCTCTTTCAGCATGTTACCCTAAATGACCCAATAACATCAGCTGGGGTTACCGGAGGAAGTAGAAGTACTGCAGGGCCTCTCGTGGGTCTGTGGACTCAAACTTGCGAGTGTAGAGCATAAGCAGCCTGATGAAGTTGAGCCTTCGCACCATTGGAGGATCTCCAGCCTCCTGACTCACTGAGAAGAGACCAGAAACCTCTTTAGAACAGAAACCGGATACAATTTTTAATTATAACTCATTGATCAGAACTTACAGAGTTGTGCACTCTGGCCTGATGATTTGAGCAGCAGTTTGAGTTCATACAGCACAAGAGCTACATGAACGGCATGGCTGCGCAGACGCTCCACTCGGAAAAGGAATGCTATGGCCGCCTCAAACTGTGCAGTCAGGAAAAGCACCTGGAAGTACAGGAATGGCTGGTGGCTGGCCGAGAAATGGGACTCACCTGCAGAAAACAATTCAAATAATGCCAAACACCTTTAGAGCGTTTGGGATAATCCAAAACCACTTACAGAACAATATAAACGACATTGGGAATGTGCACATGCAAATGCAGCCAGTAAGAATTTGTAACTTAAGGAATTTGAATGCTTCTTTAAGCGAGTAATAGGTCCCACATAAATCTTCCTCAGCTGTGAAGTGCTTAAATAGGCTGTTTCATTTCCATTTGCAAGAGTTGAAATAATCCCCTCATTTAAATTGCCTTTAAAAACTGACGTCTTAAAACAGCATTGAAAAGACCTGCTGTGACTTTGCATGGAGCTTAATGGCAGAGCAGCTGGGAGTGAAGCAGTCTTATCAGCAATAGAGGGAGTCTTAAATGTGGTGTACTGCAGGAGCGGCAGCGAGATAAGACTGACTCATCAGGCAGGTGGAAGAAACTAAGCGGATGCCTTTTTAAAACTGGGCGAGGAGAAGTTTAAGCCATGAGAAAGCAGCACAATGACATACACTTTTATCTGGGCTAGGCACACTGGCAGAGACTGAATAGGGGGGTTTTGCATGCTGACTAACTTCCTAGTCTTTCAAATGCCCATTTAAATATCTTCCTTTAGGACTCGAGTGAATCTAAAGATAAGTGGGAGGATTTATTGGCTGTATGGAATAATTTGACCTGAGTTGCACTCATTGAGAGAGACCACTTGTTTTATAGAGTTGAGATCTCTCCTAATGCATTAAGATATAATGCCTGGATTTTGTAACTATAATATTATTTACAAGTATAGTCAACTTAATCCAGTTTAATAGAAGTTGTTAGGATCCCCTTGTGACAATTCCCCCCCCCCAGTTTTCACAATGTGTTTTCTCGGAATCTGATCAAATCCAGCTGAAACCTGTCCGTCACAGAACAGTGTACAATCTTTTTTTGTTATAAATCAGCTTTGACTGAATATGTGATCCACTTAAAAATGTTGGAAGTTTGAGTAAACGTGAATACTGTGAGTCTCACCATAGTCCTCCAGCAGCTGTTTCTGAAGTTGGGCTAGAGTCATTCTGTCCTGAGGGGAACTGCTCCCGTCCTCATCAAAACACACTTGATTCAGCTGGTAGTGGACACAAAACATGGCTCAAAACATTAGTAAAAAATATTAACTATAACGTGAACTCTTATATACAATAAAGTCTGTATCTGTCACTATATCTGACCTTGAGCCACAGGTAGTCTTCTGTCTTATCGGCCACCTCTCCATGATTGTCGCCGATGTCGCCTTTTCCAATAAGGCAGTAGACTGCACGCTTGTAGGGGTCGGCACTGTTCCTCAGCACACGTCGGTAATGAAGTCGCCAGCTTATTCTCTGTAGCTGGAGACAAACTGAGAAGAACGGTGCAGTTGAATAAATATATATTGAATCCTTAAAGAAATTTACTGGATTATTCAGTTTTGAGATAAACTTGTGCATGAGAGATGAAAAGGGAGCAAGCTGGGTCAAACGCACAAGAGACAGAAGTAGTTACCAAAAACAGAAGAGAAATAGTCCTCTTAGGATGTGATCTAGTTTTTGGGGTGTGTGTATGTGCGCTCTCACCGTCGGTCAGGGCTGTTCATGTACTCCTGAAACCAGATCTTAAAGTCACCCAGCTGATGCTGTGCCCTGTTCACCACCTGCATGGTGGCAGACAGGTCTCCACAACGCAGGCAGAAATAGATCAGAGCCCACACTGGATGTCCCTCCACCTCGCCGTCCTGTTACACACATACACAAGCAGCAGGGTTTATCCTTGGGTCACACTGCGTCCATTTACCCCCTTTTTACTTTCAAGTCTAGAATAAGCAGCTTATTGGCCCATGCAGGGAGAATCCACTGCTGTTATCTAAACTATGGCAAGCCACACTCTGCGCAGTTCACTCGAGAGTATCTGCAGTGAACACATCTAGTCTGTATGATGTAGTGCTGCCTGTGCTGTGTGGTGTGGACACGTTCTGCTGCAGTACCTGCATGCCTGGCAGCGGGGTCGGCAGCTTGATGTTCAGTAAGCTGCATACAAGCTGATAAGTGCCGGGTACTCCACCCAACTGAGCCTGGTGCAGATTCCCAAATACAGTGACCATAGTGTAATTTTTATAGCTGCAGAAGAGACACATTTTTCTAGTGAATAAAAGTACATCCTGGGTTTACTAACTTTCTGGCCAGTGAATTTAAATGTTTATCCCATAACCCTGTTATAGTTAACTAAATAAGCAAAAAATATATATATATATAATAATAGTTTTGATTCAGACTGACTCATAGTTTGTTATATAAGCTAACAGGAAGTTAAGACTTTGATTCAGACTGACTCATATATTTTAGAGCAGTGCACAGAATCAATATGCACAAATGTTCCTGAAATTAATTGTATTAATTCCCAAGATATATTCCTATTAAACAGACAATCATAAAACTGACAGTAGCATAAAAACAATTTTCGTCTATACTGGTATTTTCAACATTGCTACATCACTACTTAAAATTAGTTTGTGCCAATATTATCCCTCTAATCAAAGAGCAAGCTGGATTTTCTTTTTCTCACCTGTTCTCCAGGAATTGCAGGGCTTGTCTGACGAAGGCCATCTGCATGTCTACAGACACTCGACTCTTCAGTGTGTCCTTTGCCGGCACCAACAGAACGTCTGTCATCTGCTTCACCATGAGCCACGTGTCTGACACATTCTGCAAGCACATGCACAAAATACTTTACAGAATCGCTATTAAAGCAATAACCCCACATTGAAGCCAGGCCGAATGCGACATACCTTATCATCCAGGCTTTCAGCTACTGAGGCACAGAGATTTCCCAGGTTGGCTGAAGATGCCCCATTTACTATCTTCTCATTGAAGATATAGATCTAAACGAAAGAGGAAAAATGCAAATGGAGAATGAAGGTCAAAGACTGATTGCTGTCTAAGGCTGAGCTCTCCATAGGTGTATCCACTACGATCTGGAAGTGAAGTGTAGGATGACGAAAAACAAAACAAACAGGATGAAAATGTTTAGAAGGTCTTCGAAAAAGAGCACAAAGATCAGGAAGATGACTCCGCAGGCGATGTGGCGACACATGATTAAAAAAAAAAAAAAAGGCAATAAAAGAGAGATCTGACAAAAAAAAAAAAAGAGAACAAAGGAGGAGAGAGTGAGAGACAGTCCTCCCTTTTATGGACTGATTGGGAGCTTACCCATCATGCTTATTTCCAGCCAATCAATTTTTCCGATCAATCTAGCTAGGCTTGCAAAACACAACACATTTATTCTTGTGTCTAGTTAACTGACTGAAAGAAAAGCTAAGCTTAACTAAATGAAAAGGTATTCTGAGTAACTAT
The DNA here is from genome assembly GCF_018340385.1 of Cyprinus carpio. NCBI lineage: Eukaryota > Metazoa > Chordata > Actinopteri > Cypriniformes > Cyprinidae > Cyprinus > Cyprinus carpio. The sequence continues at coordinate 20,831,365 of NC_056589.1, forward strand.
GAGCCAGTCTTTTTTTTTAACATGTCTTATAACTAAGATTGCTGATTTATTAGTGACCATATTGATGTCATCCAATTCCTCCTCTGTGTGATGTTTCAGTACTTTCTACTGATTATTATAGTGTTATGTTGATTAAGTTCATGCAAGTATTGTTATTATACACATACACAAATAAATAAAATATACAAAATGTTTTATAAAGATTTTTTTTATTTATAGATATTTTGAATTAGTTTTATTTTTATTTTTCATTATATGTGTGCTTATGTTGTATACGCATGGCTTTCTACAAACCTGTCGGCTGTAGGCAGCTTCCATAACGGTCCAGTGCACTGCGTCCTGGAACTCCGACCCTCGCTCACACAAACTGGGCTGTGGGGCACATAGCAACCGTCGTTAAGGCACAAACAAGGATGTCTACACAACAAGACCGAATTAATATTCTATACGTGTGTAGGTGTGCATATGTGCGCCTGTTAAGGCGTGGGTTTGACAAGTGCACAAGCTGCGTTTATCTCGGAGAGTTGTTTTAATCTAAATGCAGCGACCGATGTAGCGTGAAGCTATTGTGAAGAACATAACTCACGCTTGAGAGCACACAGCTCAGTACTGTGTACACACACACACTGAGGAATAGACAGAGAGAGAGAGAGAGAGAGAGAGAGAGAGAGAGAGAGAGAAACCTTAAATTGTAAATGTGGACATGAATTTATCTCTTCCAAAGAAAAATGTCACATGTAAATAAAAGATTTGACATAGATAAAGCATATGGTGCTTTAATTGAAATGATTTTCAACACTCTCTCTCTGTCTCTCTCACACACACACACACACACACACACAATACTCAGTAGCAAATTACATGAACAGCCCGGCAAGAAAGCCACTGAGGGCGTTGTAGTTTGTGTGACTATGTAGCTCGGGGAGGGGGCGACCCAGGCTGGTGGTACAGGAAGTGAACAGCAGGTCACACATGGAAAATTTAACTGCTGTTTAATAATTAAAGCAGCAGGACAGCAGTCAAAAAATCTCCTAGAGCACAACAACATGTGCGCGTTTGTGTCCAAATTCACACAAAAAACAAAACATTTTCCTAAATCTTTTTTATAGAAAAAATAAAGGAAGACACAAAGCATATTCTAAGGTTTCGCCATCTCAAAAAGACTGTCTTTGTTTGCCCTTTGACAGACTATTGTTCCGCTTAAGGACATGAAAGTGATTTTTTTTTTTTGTATATATATTATTTAGAAGAGGATTGCTTGTCATCTTCAATGTTTGATGTTTTCTACATCCTTCCCTCTTACTCACCTCTCCATTTTGTTACAGCAGAAATGTGAGCAATGCTGCCAAAAGAGCATCTATTTTATGAATAATACCCTCTAAAAGCAGCCATTGTCATCCCATCTTACTGTCATATGACTGATTTTTTTTTTACTTTAGTATGCTGTGAGCATATGAATATAACATACTAGATTAAAAGCTAAAAATATATAATATAAATTTAAAAAAGCTAAATGTCTCTCTCTCTCTCTCTATATATAGATATTATAATATCTCTCTCTATATATATATTATATATATATATATGTTATAGTACAAAACTATAATAAGAATATAAAATGAAATCTAACATTTTATGCACACTAACATCTATATATAGCTAAGTCTAAATCTCTATATACACAAACATAAAACTAAAAACTAAATATATATATATATTTGATGTAGATTTCATTTATATCAATATGCTTACATCATACATGAGAGAAAAAATATATACTTTTAATAATCCATTCGGTGATGCTAGTACTGCATAAATGACTTTAAGGCCAACTGGATGATATCTTTAGATAATGATTTGAAATGACAATCAGATTTAAATGTCATTTTCTGAAAAGTACTACAAGAAAAGCTTTTGCTAGATAAGATTTCACTGACACTCAGATTCAGGCCAAATATACCCACAGGCTGGGTGTATCATGCCAACAGATCTGAACAAGCTCCTTAGATGCTAAATGAGAACATGTGTACTTCACGGATACGCCAATTGTGTGAAGTGAGGTTGAATGTGTGCCATTACATATACAAGGGAGCTCATATCATATCTATCGTGCATGTGTATTGGGTGTTTCATGTGGCGTGTTGTTCCTCAGACCTCCACTTCCTGGCTGAAGTCCAGTGCATCCTCTCCAGCTCCCAGCAGGGTATGCAACACTCTCTGCTTCACCTGCTCCCACTGCACCAACATAGAGTCTCTGTGGTACTCCTCCGCCAGCAGAAATGTCTGCGAGAAAGACAGAACGAGTGAAATAGAGGGGACAAGGTACAAATCACACATAAAAAAAAGCATGTGGTCAATGAGAGTAAAACGAGTTGAAACTACAAAGCCTTCTGCAAATATATAGGTTACGCAACACGTGACGCATTAAAAAATAGCTAGCGGAGTAGAAAGGAACAGCCTGGATCTGGGAAACATGCTGTGCACAATAAGTGCTAACGGCCACCACTATCTTCACCCCTCCCCCAATCCCACCTCCAAGGGACAAGGAACGAGAGCTGGGCCTGGGGAGACTCAAACTGGGTCTGGCCCGCTAAAGCCTGGATGTGTGGAGGCCTCGCTAATGGAACTGTGCCGCTATCTGGGTCTGTCTTCACGCCTACTACAGATTTAGCCCGTACCCTGATTGAATCCGTAGACCTTTCGTCTATTTTACTCGGTCCCGGCGGATCGACGTGTGATAATTGCGAGCGTTCTAATTAAAAAGGCTTCTGAACTCTGGAGGAAGAGATTTTGGAATCAAGCATAATGATGGATAGAGTGAGATATTATCAGTCTGACGTGCTGAAGTTAATGGGAATCAGGTAAAACTTCAAGAGTAAAAAACACTCAGGGGCTTTTTGTTTTAGGGGGAAAACAATAGTATATGGCTTTATAAGCACTTCAGGAACTAACTGTACTCCAGATGATTTTGCTAGGTCAAAAAAGCTATTAATCATCCAGCAATTTACTTCACTCTCACTTGGGGTTGAAAATTAAAAAAACAAAAAAAAACAAAAAAAACAAATGCAAGTACAAAATTGGCTTTGGAGAGCAGAGTGAAGAAATTTCTCGCCAGCAACTTTATTAGGAACTGCAGTTTAAATGGTTTATACCAAATTTTAAGAATGATTGTTTGACACATGCTGATGTAAGTGACATGCAAGATTCAAACCAAAACCGTATAAATGGTCTGCTACAGAAAACTTCAGGTTGCTAAGCCTAGTTTTTGCCCAGCTCTCTATGCGTGACTGATATATCCTAAAGAATAAAATTTGTTACATATATGGAATATTCCTCATATTAAAATACAAAAACAAGAAATAATCTGTTTTTCTGACAGGTACCATTATAGATGGTGACTGGCTGTATCACAAATATGACATGAAACTAAATTTCACTGTCATAAGGAATTTATTAAATTCTAAATATATAAATCATGCAAAACATAGTTTAGTGGCCTGTAAGAAATATTCCCACATATTTTAGATAGATAGATAGATAGATAGATAGATAGATCATTTTAAATACAAAGTGTATGGCAAAAATTTGTTTTTGATCCTGCTAGTGAGGGATCTAAATTATCCTGTAGTTCTTGAGGACCCAAAACTTGTCAACCAGAGATATGTTTTGTCACATAGGCCATCTGTGTCGTGAGTGTAACACCTCTTCTTTGGTGAGCAAACTATCCTCTGTCCATCTCTTTGCTGACATTCCTCCTCCTAAGAGGTTTGATGACTAGACTGAGAGGATAGCTAGATGGGAGATTAACCTGGCAGAGAGCAGCTCGCTGCTAAGAAATGGATAATAACAGGTGAAAGAGCCTGTTTTTACCTCACTGACAGAGGCTGAAGAGGCAACAAGGGGAAAAGGGGATTTGACCTAAAACTGAAAGAGCTACAACCTCTGGCAACTCTCAGTAGGAGACTGCTTTAAAGGAGCTTTCAGATGAATTGTGCAAATTTGAAATATTTGGCCAATACGGGATGTAGTTGCACTGAAGTTTATGTTGTTAAAAATCCTGTTCATTTTCTCTACACTGGACAAAAAGACATGGTTTGATCGACTGAGCAAATAAATGGATGCAAAAGGATATAGAAATGTAAAGGAAGATGCTCACCCTGCGGCGTGATTCCTCGATGGCTGACAGCAATGCATTGTCTCTCTCGTTCTTCAGAAAGCCCTGGAACAAGAGACACAGCATGGAGGTTAAACGTACTGCAACCTACTTTCCACGTCTGTTTTTCATGCAATGCAGAGCACACGCCCTCATTGTCTCTCCCATTCTCTCTCCTTGTCTCCATACTTCCTCCAAGATGCAAACGCCACAGGCCAGAGATGGAGAATTGCCATCATTATCGAAATCGCTGCTAAAAATATGCTTAGGATCGACTCTGTGCAAGAACACTCGCCCAAAATGGCCGCTCTCGACTGGTCAGAGTAGGATCAGCAAAGCTTTGGTTCACCACGTTCTCGAGTGTACTAAATATACTGCACATTTAAGAAACACCGCATTCATGCACACCACTTTGTGAACCACAGATTTCTACACATGGAGCGAGGGTATGAAAAAATGTGGTTCAGACTGCTTGGTTTCCACCCATCTACCCACTCTCGGACTACTTGACAGTTAAAAACCAGTCTAAACCCTGACTAGAATGTAAACCACTGGAAATCATAAAGCCAAACAGCTGGTTATATCTAATTATGGGCCATCATCATCTAAAACGTCATCTTTTTTCGATCACAGATGGAAAAAAGCACACATCAGTAACCTCCCAAAGATACACAAGCTACATTATCTGACTGGATGCTAAGTGTGCAGCTCGAGCAACCTAGACGGATGTACTAGGAGTGATCGTACTTGATGTACAGCTGGGTAACGAACACCTCACACACACCTGCATTTGTTTTGATTAAACACAGAACAGAAAGATCCAGAAGCTGATCGTTGAGGACAGAGAAGTCATGGAATGACGTGCAACACACACACATTGAGTGGGGGTTGGGATAGGGAGTGGTACTGAGTGGAAGGAGGGAAGCTGGTTCTGATGGGTTTCGGAGGAGGATCATCAGACCGCTGAAAAGAGCAATATTCGAAGGATGGAGAGAAACGCGACCTCTGAACTGGAACCTGCAACCACTGGCTTTTATTATTACAACAAGGATGGAGTCAAAAAAGCATCAGGCACATTGTCCAGGTTTGATTTTTTACTGAATAAGGTCATGTCGTGAAAAAACACACCACGTTATCGTCAAAGAATGAACATAGATTTGAGATGTTTCCTTGAATTCCTCAATAAAAGTTTTCATTTAAAAAAGTTAGCCACAGGTCATCATTTACACCCTTTTTTATCCAAGTCTTTTAGGATCAAGTGTTTGAAGCCTGCCCTCCCTTCCCCCCCCAATGACTCCCCTTATGTCCCTTTGTCCTTTCCTTACCCCTCGGAGATTACACGATCCCCATCACCTCATCCCAGACTCTGACTGACAGCTGTTAATGAGAATTGATATATTCTGATTTGCGACGTCTAAATGATGCATCTGAATGAAAGAGCCGAGCTGATGGATACGGAGATGTAACCGTGGGTGGGTTGTTTCATACTTAGCAGCACGGTATCTTTCTTTGCTCAGTCACCGTGCCATCCAACCGCTAGCTACAGAACTCTGGGTGCGCCCCCCCTTCAGGCATCCACGCTCTGCATCAAGTACCCAAGAGCCACTAGCTGACAAAAGGCAACACATTTTATATGGATGCATTTGGGTCATGCTTTAACCACAAGAACATGCTTTTACTACATACTGTGAAGCGTGTCATTACATATGGCATTTTTTTTACATTATTAGTCACATCGAATAGAAAAAAAAACTTATCAGAAGAGATCAGATGTGCAATTCATGCCAAACTATGCGTATATCGTTTTTTTGGATGAATATTTTGAATCATCTGACCACAGCAAAATAAATGTGACTAAAGGCTGCATTTGACGCAGCTATACAAAGTGCAGATAACACAAGGTTGAAATGGGAGGTTACAGCATCCCATACAATTAAGCACCCGTGTATTTCTGAGATTCAAGGTGCAGCAAATATTGAGCGAGTTTGGATAAAAAACGGATATAAAACAAAGATAAAAAAACGGTGCATCACGATGAGCAAAGACGTCATTACTATAGGATATACACATACATGTGCAGTAAAGACATTGAAATAAATGCAACAATATATAGAAATTCATACATGTTCATGATGCAAACACCCTGTAGATTTACAAACATTTTGGAAATCAGGTATATAAGGCATTTTTAGCAACATATAGCAGGAATAATTATGACATTTATTGGCATTCGAATCCAAGCTGTACAAAAGACATGCATACATGCGCAAACCGAACCCAAAGCATTTCATTTAAACTCAAACACCCCACTCTAGATCTATATATAGCCATCCATCTTTTTCCTTTCCTTTACTTTTTGAACAATGAGAAGGAGTGAAGGAACCCCACCCTAACCACACAACTTCCTGTGTGACAGACAAGTCTTCATCCTCCCTCGCCATCTTCATCATCCCTTTGGAGAAGGTGGACAGTCTCATCTTTTGGGCTAAACCAACTGACCTGAGGCAAACATACTATAGCGAACCTGTGCCACAATGCATGTGCATGTAGGTGATACTCAACTTATGCTCTGGTTTAACCTGCAGGGAAAGTGCTGCTGAGAGGAGAAAGTGTCTGGGAGCAGAGTGCACCATCCACTGCCCATGCCATCTCCGTTTTTCCTCGTCTTGCAGAAGCGGGCCAGTGCATTTTTTAGGGCGTTTCTTGACCTCCTTCACCAGAGGCCCACACTGTCTCCGCCACATGCACTCTTCTTTACCTCAAGGCGGCCCACCAAGTGGTCCGGAACCTAGATATGAGCCACGAGCAGGGTTACTGTGGGGCTGCTTTATTGTCGGAGGCGGAGCATACCAAGTTGGCCCAGAGACACGGGGGGGGAATCTGAGGAGAAAGTCATTATTCAACCTGATCCATGTGCTTGTTCACCATCAGGTCGTCCACCCTCCTCATCTCTCCTCCAGAATCTCTGCCAGCCTCCTCTTTTACTCTCACTCATCTTCCTTTTCCTTTTTTTAAACATCTCTGCATCCTTCCTTTTTCCTCTTGTGCTAGCGCAATGCAATTATGGTAATGGATCCCCCCACCACACACTCTCCTGATGGCTTTCGACATCCTGTCCAGGAAACTGGGCTTAATAATCCTCTTAAGAGTCATGTTTAATTAGATGAGCAGAGTGCACTGACCAGAGATCAGACTCCACATGTAGAGCTATTTACACTTATCCTGCACCTACTGTAGTGTGCGCTTAGATAATACACTCTGGTGCGAAAGGCATGTGTGGTGGAGAAGATGGAAGTAAGCGGAAGTGAGAGTTAATGAAAAAGATGAGATGCATCATCCGATTTCCGCGTCATTTTTGCTCGGGTTAGTGCATCTTCCTTCCAGTCCATCATTTTAATGTGTTCGCTTTTCATCTACATGAACTCTAAGCACTAAAGCATTCCTGCCTTTGTTCGCATTACTGTTGTGATGTTAAAATTAAAAATGATTTTACGTAGCCTTTATAAAAGAAACACGTGTGTTGTAGAAGAACTGCACATTTCCCACACACGCAAACGCAGGAGACGAGAAAAAGGCAGGAGACTACGCCGCCCTCATCAGCCAGCGTGCCATTTCTTTGTCTTCAGGCAAGCAGGCAGATCAGCAGCCTTACTGGAGCACACACAATATACAATTTACACACTGCCACTAGCTCGCAGGGTCGATGCACATCTGGATGTCTCGGCACAATTGTTAATGGGTTCAATCTCTGAGCACGGCAAAACCTGCAGCATCTTTGTGTTTTATTCAGTAGAGGGTTTTATGCGATTCTGAAACATCTTTTCAATAGATGATTGCAATGGCGGCAGATACATCACGAGCATGAAGATGATAAATGAGGCCAAGAGCAGTTACACAAGTTCAACACAAAAGGGGATATATAAATCTCATAGCCCTTAGAGTCAATCAGAGTTGTTCTGAAAATGCTAAAGAGATTTTCAGCCACACACACATTCAGGCAGGGAGGGAGGGAGGTGAGGTGAGGAAAGTGCCAGGCAGTAAGTGCACTTCCAGTAAGAGACGAGCCGCACTCTGGCAGGCCCACCACAAAATAGTCTGACAAAAAAAGACGATGGAGAGGATTGGAGGGAGGGATAGAGACTGCCGAGAAATAAAAGGAGAGAAGAGATAAGCACGAGGAAAAGAGGGGGTGGGGGTAGAAGACTTCGAACCTTCATCAGAGAGCGAAAACCAAGTGGATCATTACACGACTTGAGTGTCAACAGCCAATTTTCTATTTTCATTGATAAACATTCAAACAAATGAAAAACTTCTATCTTTTATGGTTAAAAAGTAATTGAGGACATTGTACGGGTTACCAACACAGACACATTCTGTTAAATGTCACCTGTACATTTTGATGGGTGTGGCTGAGTGATTGTCCATAAATCTTTTCTGATCCTGTTCCCCTCTCTTCCCACATTGCTTGCTGTCTGTTCTGTAACTCCCTTATTATCAAATGAAGCCAAAACAAATCTTTAAAAAAAAATTGTCATGCTGTTCTTATTGTTTTCCCCATACAGGCTGCAGAAATGGCCTTGTCTTTTACAGCATTTGGATTAATCACCAGTTTAGATCAATGTTTCCCAATCATTACGTTACCCACAGCCCTTCAGTAAGGACAAGTGGCTCTTCAGTAAGACTTATAGTACCTATTTATCAACATAAAACCACAAAAGTGCTCCGTTTTAACTCATATTTAAACCAGACATCATTTAGCATCATCATTGATATTGTTAAGTCCGCGTGAAACCAGAAGTTGCTGCCGACTTGTATATCAGTGTAGTTACGTATTTCCAGCTGAAACGGGAATATGGAATAGAGGGCGCTGTTTTATTTTTGCGCCCCTCCTCTCTGTCTCTCTCTCATAGTGGTTAATGATATTCAGCCCCAGCCGTCAAACTGATGTCATCAGAAAAGAAAGGAATGCCATTCCAGAGCGGAAAATAAATGTTTTGATTTTGATGAAAGATTTCCAAGACAAATTTTTTCAGCAGATTAACTTGCAACGATTAAGTGTTCACATCAAGACTAGCTATGTGTGCTAGGTAAAGTAAATAGTCAATTTTGATTTCATGCGCGACTTTAAATCGATTCACTTAAGTTCCTTTGAACGGCGCAACATTATTCTATGTGTTGAAGTAATTTCAACTAGGATGGCAGGGAAGGACATATCGAGCAGACTCGCCCCCTTTTTTTTCAACACCTAGCCTAATAGGAGATTTTTTCGTTTGCTATCACGCGCGCTCGGTAAAGCCACATTTGACAATTTATGACAGCCGCACAGTCTAACAGATTACCCCTTTAGATGCATATGAATTCAGTATGTTACTAAAGCAAACCGTATTATAATGATGCTGAGGATGTGTAGTTTGAAAATTGTGTCATTTATGTTGCTACATGGCACCAGTGTTATCTCTTCTACTCGTTAGTGCTGTTTGTCTAACCATTCCTCTTCATCTCATCAATATCACTATAAAATATAGCATTCTTGGGTAGAATAGAAGTATGGGTATGGGTCCGCCCTATACATTTTTGTGGTCTGTGGGCGATTCACGCATTCACACATATGTTTCGCTCTGTGCTATCGTGTCTCTGGACCGCTGTCACACATATGTTTCGCTCTGTGCTATCGTGTCTCTGGACCGCTGACTGTCACGAAACAAAAAAATCGATCCGCTCATACGGCGAGCCATGGTCACCTGCCTAATTTAGCAAAAAACCTTAGGGAGCCCAAATAATTTTTTTGGAAGGTGCGACAGAATTAAACCGTTGGTGTTTATTTATTTACGATCGTACTCTATTATTTATTTATTTACCACTCTTACATTTACTACATTGTCACCTGGCATAGTGCATTAATGGTCATGTGTTTATGTCTCATCCTTTCTTCTTGGCATAGCGTTATCAGCGCATTTTATCCATCTTGGAGACAGTGAACCTCTCTGGGGAACTAAAGAGCGGTGGCACGGCTTAAATGTTGGGAGACTAAATGTCTTTTCCAGCTCACGCGGGTGAAATCTACAGCTTTTTCAGTTGCATTCAGTAAACAGTCGGGCATCTGCGACACCAGTATCGCCAGTGGAGCATAAGTGCAGTCACGTATGGCACACTGAGTGTAGCTTGGGCTCTCATCGTACATGAGACGAATTTCAGTAAGTTTGTACTGTTCAGCTCTCTTATAAAATAGCCGATCTTTGACTGTTTAAGTTCATGTTCATATGTTACTATATCTAGTAAAGAGAAGATATTAAATGAAGGTTCACTTGCCCAATTGACTGAAAACTGAAGGGCACTAAAGCGGAAAACGCTTTCCCCGCCCGATCCTGCCCCAATTAAGGAACAAAGCCAAAACTGTATTGTTTAGAATTTCCATTATGAATTGTGGGAATAATTTTAAAGCTGGTAACTTTTTATTAAAAAAGTGACAAATCACACAGCTTTTGCGATTACTCGACGGCAGTGGCACTTCAAATATATAGAAGTTCACACATTAAAAGAACACAGACCAGCGATCTTGGTTTATTGACAGCCTATATTAGTAATTAGTATAAAACGAGAATTGTTAAACTATATTGCCATATATTCACACAGCCTGACAGCTTTACACTGTTCCTAGTTTTGTTTTCAAACTGTGTGCACGAAATAGACGCTGTATTTTCTCCACGCGCTCTTCCCTTCTTACGTCTCTCTCGCCTGCACAGCGGTGAGCTGCGTTTTATCAGCACTGTGTGCGGCAGCTTCTGATGTGCGGCAGCTCCTCCAGAGATGAGGACTGTCTGAAAACTCGCTTTTTCCACCCTAAAACTTTAATGCGGCATCGTCTCAGTTTAATACGTGAACATAAAAGATTTGATCGAAAAACAATTAGGAAAAAGGCATCATACTATTGCCAAAGTTTTTAAGTTATAACATGTAAATATATACCCAGATAGCAATAACACTTGGTCTGCATATCTGGCCCTGAAATTTCCTCTGTCTCTGTCGGTTCAGATCTGGCAGGTCGTTGTAGAATATAATGGACCAGAGCCGCGCCGACTCACAAAACCACTTTGGCTAGACAGACGGGGGGGCTTTTTCCCCTCTACGGGCCGTAATTCATCGGCTGAAAAAGCTGTTGTACACGCGGCAGAGGTCAACACACGTGTGTGGTCGGTCTTGGTAGTTTGTGTGCTATTAAAACCTTGGTTCGGCTTTACCTCTGCACTCGCGTTTCGTTTTATCACCGACGGGGTGCTGCTAGAATGAACACAAATCATCGCATGAGAAAAGTTTTTTTTAGGCGGTTAATCCTGAGGAGCTTTCGGCGGGTATTCGCCAGTGGCGACGCTCAGCAAAACTCACTACACAAAATCAAATTAATATTTATGGTTGCTCTGTCTCTTGGCGACTGTTTTTAGGTCCGCACGTTTGGAGCCTGCAAGACACAACCACACTTCTTATTGCCTCAATTGGAAAGCAGATTATCACTCTGAAGTCATTCGCTATCTGGGATTGCCGTACAGGACTGCAAGAAAAACGACTTGGTCACAAAGCAGCATGGATCATCCTTAGTTGTGTTTGCTGGAACATACACAACGACCCACGTTCCACGACCAAGCCAATAAAAATTTGGACATGAAATCAATCGACAACGGCGGTAACGAACATAAAACTGCTTACCCTCAAGCGCTTATCGCTTCCTCTTTCACAGCGGCAACTTGTTTCAGCAAACATAAAACGACAAGAAACATGCCAAAGTGTGATTCAGATGCTGATGCCTCTCCCACATGGGAGGGGGAGGGGGAGTTAGCCTATCCAACGGCGGCGAGGCTGATGACGTTTTATTCTGCTCCTAGTAACATGAATAAGTAAGCCTACGAAATCACCCAGGGCTGCACTGAACAACGGTATGGCAGCTGACTTGGCTGCCTCGCTGCCGTTTGAGGCAATGATTTGCAGACCGCGTTTTACAACGAAGGAACCTCATGAACTGATTTCGGACTAGGCTTCTGACGCAGAGAACAGTTTAAAGCTCTACAACAAATAGGGGACCGAGTTTTGATGATAACTAAACGAATATTTAATTAATATAATACTGATTATACAGAACTAACATCACAAAGAGCAAAACGTAGTCAGAATATACATTTACACACAAACTGACACACAAAATGCAACTTTCTGGACGCCATTTTTAAATTTTTTTATTTTTTTAGCTCAACCATCACGGAATGGAACGCACATGATTATGGGATAGCAAAGGCAGTGAAGGATACATCTATGCTGCCTTCAAAAATCGATCAGAAAAGAAGGTCGTTCGAGACAGGGAAACAAAGCAGAATTTGATTTTTGAAACGTGCGTCTTTGATGCCTTCCTGTTTTGGAATGCTGCCTTCGGCAGCATTTTAGAGTTTTCGGATGCAGCCTGGGTATGTCGTGATTTTCACAAGTTTGCCTGGGATCCATGTCGCACAATTTGATTTGGTAAATGATTTTATATGATTGCTAAAAATGTGCCCAGTGTGTAGAAGTCTGGCATATATTTTGAATGCTTATATCTTCTAAATGCTAATTTTGTCATTGTTTTGGAGCACACTAGCTTATAGAAGTATAACTGAAGGCTAATTTATCATTCTAAAAAAACAAAACAACTTCCATTTTGATTTTACTGTGTGACTCCCAAAACTGCATATTATTATAACTCTCTCACTTTACAACTGCAAAAACTTCAGACAATCGTAGCACTGTGGCTGGAAAAAACAGACTTCCATCAAGTAGCTTCTTTTCAAACTGAAGCACTCTGAGAAATAAGGAATATGATATTTTATAACTAAGATAAAGTTCTTACAGAGCACTGCTGTAAAAAAATTGCCTCTCTGTCTGTAGTCGGCCATTTTATTTTTTTTAAAGACAATTTTAACTGATTAATATTTTGGATTAGATGTTTTTTTTTTTTTGGCCAAAAATTTTGTCTTCAATATTCTGCCTTTTGTCTAATTAATACAAAGCAAAATTGATATCTCTCCTCAATACTGATTAAACTTTGTACCAAACTCTCACCGCACATAGTCGAGTTCAAAATGCAAAATCTAAAAATGATTTGCAGCACAATAAATAACGGAGAAGTGTCGTCCAGGTTTTCGCTTATGTCAACCACTTCAACATTCAAGTAAAACATATATTAATCTGTACATTCAGGTAAATACATTTAGGTCACTACTTCACAGCAATACACATACGTGTTCACAAAACACATCCTGCTACTTGAAGACCAGCAAAATCTCCTAGAGTCCACTTACATAGTACAATCATCTCACTATGTCGCGGAGGTGTAGACATGGACAAAAAAAAGCCTTAAAACGACTGCAGGTTTAATTTCTGTGGTTTAACGTCCATCGTCTCCCACTGTCTACATTCCTGGTCTGTGAGCTCACTATAATTCACTAAGCCTGTGATATCATAATGCAGTCACCATAAACACCACCCTTCTGTCCCTCTCTGAACCCACATATTTGTCTTTTGGTGGTTTGTGTACCAGAACAGTTGCAATATCTGAATCTACAAATCTTCTGGTATCAACAGCGTCCACAAGGGGGCGTAGTAACCACTTATGTTTCATGAAGTCAGGAAAATATCACAGTTCAAATGTGATTTTTCATTTTTAATATTTAGTTCTTTAATTTACACCAATCAGCTGTCAGTGAAAACACTAAACTCTTAAGATGTAATGCTCTTGGCTGTGTAATGTCAATGTTTGATTGTTGAAACAAGTTTAGAAAATGTAATTGCTTTGTCAAGACTCACATTTTGCCACGTCACATCTCTTGGCCATTAGGCCTGCATTACTCTTACAGATGCATGAATTCAGTAAACCACTGCTACAGCAAAGTCAAATGTCCCCATCAAACTGACATATTATAATCCACCCAGCATAACCAACTTCTACAAAGCCCAAATCAAAATAAATAACAGGGTACTTCAAGAGGGTACACGGTCACGAAGTTTTCTGCAATCTAAGAAGCTATCACCATAATATACAAAAACATGAACAGCAGAAAAACTTGTTGCCATAAAGATAAACGCATGCTGGGAAATGATCCATTGTTTCATTAAACCAACCTGTCCAACAGCATAGTGCAAATTATAAATGGCTGAGTGTGAGATTGTTTAAATGTTTATTTACGCCACTGGAGGCAGTCATGCACGCCTCATCAAACTATTTAGACAACATTGTGCATACACCATCACTTCAACATGCCCAATACAAACAAAGGTTTGGGGTTCAGTATTTATTTACTTATTCTTAAAGGAACTTAATTGTGCAAGGATGCATTAATTAAAATTGACAATTCATCATCCTATAATACCCAAGAAAATTATCCAAATAACCAATCACTGACCCTATAATTGAAAAGTATCATCATTCACAGCCGCCAAGGAGCACACTGTCAGTCATATAATAATAATAATAATACACACACACACACAATACCACTGTTACTGGCTACCGTCGCCCTGAGCACCAAATCAGCATATAAGAATGATTGTCGATTATGTGATCTAATACTATTGAGTAAAAATTCACACCGTCAACACAGGAATAAATTAAATTTTTGAAATATATTAAAAGAGAAAAAAAATATTTTAATTACTCACAATATTTCCTTTTTATTCTTTTTTTTACTGTATTTTTTGATCAAATAAATGCAGCCTCCATGAACATGATACTTCTTTCAAAAAAAACACAAGTAATATTACTTAACCCAACTTTTTGAATAGTATTCTATGTTAAGTCATAAGTTGTTGTAATACTAGTCTGTAACAAAAATTGCTTTGTAAACAATAAGCATCAAATCTGAACTTGTTTATGAAAATGTCTCAAAGCTCAAATGAAAATTGGAAATAATTTAAGATTGAGTTTTAGGATTTAATTATCAAAAAAATAGTATCGTTTGCATGTACTTAGCAAATGATTTCCAAAATGAAGCTAAACTTAAAAATAAAGGAGCCATATTACATTAATTTCAGTAATCACCGAAATCTGATTATGTTGATCTTGCAGACAATACAGTAAAGAAATTAAATAAAACTTATTTAAATATACTTTAAAATAAAAAATGTATGTATTAGACCTGTTACATTAACATTTTAAAATGGTGTAATAAAACTCAATTTTACTGTCAGTGTACATGCATAAATGTAAAAAAGGAGGGACAAGCGAGAGACAGCATCTTCAAAATAAAAAAAAAAAGTGACTTGCTTTTTCTATCTAAAAAAAATCTCCATCACAATGCAAATTTTCAAGTAAATGTACTAAATGTCTTTTTTCATTTTTTACCAGGAGTATATCAGTTCTGAATTATGCTGAACCATTAAAAATTAAACCAGAAACAAGTCCAAATATAAAATTATTCAAATTTGGGGTCAGTAAGATTTTTATTTTTTTTTTTTTTAAAGAAATTAGCATATCATTGCGCCTTTATTCAACAAGGATTACATTTACCAAAAGTGACAGTAAAGATTTCACATTGTTACAAAATATTTCAAATAAATGCTGTGTAACAAAAGTTCATATTCATCAAAGAATCCTGAAAAAACTGAAAATAATAATAAATGCTACTTTGAGCAGCAAATTTCATATTAGAATGAGCCTAAAAGATCATGTGTGACACCTGTAGACTGAAGTATTGCCTTGCTGGAAAAAATTCAGCTTTGCCATCACAGTGAATAAATTACATTTTAATCAATAAATATAATGGTGAAAAGCATATTTTCTTATATATATATATATTATATAATATCATTTTCACACAATATTGCTCTTATAATGTAATAATATAGTATGCTTTAATAACATGCCCGTTTATATAACATTTTCTCCTTGTATTTTTTGATTGCTGTTTAGTTTTGGTGAACATAAGATAAATTATTCTTACAAAATTAATTTCTTTAAAAATCCTACCAACCTCAAACATTTGAACATTTGGCGTAAGTTATTTTCATTGGTAGTGTACATCCATCATAATTAAAGCACTTTGATACCAACAGATGCTACAGTTCAAACACCACTGCAGTGGCTAAATATGATAAACAGCTGCATCTCACTAGATGCAGTGGGAGATATAAAGCATCAAAAGCCCAAATCCAGGGACACAAACACAACCCAAGTAAAACATCACAACCTGAATATCAGTGTCCTTGACTGGCTCAAGAGGCTCAAAATGGCCGCACTTGGAGACTTTCAAGACGCTGGGAGTATGGGATGTCCAGACCCCGAGATCCCAGAGATGGAGCTGGAAGTTTAAAAAAAATACTAATAATACCACTACAGATATAAAAAGTATGCTGACTCAGATGACTTCAAGTAAATTTAAGTGTCATGCCAGCTTTACATGCTGGCCAGACACCAATCTGAAAACCGCTTTTTATCAGCCAGCTGTGTCTTGAGAGGTTCTGGTGAGAGGCGGAACGTAGTCGCTCTCCTGCCTGTTGGATCTCCTGTAGGTTTCGCTCAACATGGGGCAACTCAGACCTGACCTGGAGTCTCTGCCGCCAGCTGTATCTGCCTGCTGTCGCGGAGTTCCCCACAGCCCGCAGTTATCCATGGTCGATTAACCCGTGCCACCTGACAGCACGCACCAAAGAGTATGTCTATATTACATGGTGATATGCCACATCATTTGTCTTCAGTATGCAAGTTAACACAGTAACTAACTGTTCACTTACTACAGCTCATGCCATTGCAATAACACCTAGAAAAGAAGCTCTAACAAGCTTGTGCATTGACAAACCGCTACACTTTGAAGGCCAGTCGATGTCAGGTTTATATGACTGTACCGAAGTAACTGTGGAAATTCATAGAAATTACATACCTTCCTTTTATCATGTTAGCTTTTGGGGATATCAGGGACATGATTAACTAAAATTAATAACGTCAAAATAGAAACATATACATTAAGTATTCATTTATTTTAGCATACTATCATCTTTATGAATGGGACATATGAAACATTACAACACTATATAGATGAATAACTGACTGTCTAGCTTGTGAACAACAGTCACTTGCTAGCAGCAACTGACATGATGGCTGTTGCAAACGCGTCCCCAAACAGACAACCTTTCAAATGAGACTTTCAGTTAACTAGCTAATTAACTCGTTAATTATTTAAGAACATGTAACAACCCACCTCCCTGAATGTTGATCCTTCTACGGCTTATCAAGAATGAATTTCCACTTTCGCCGCTAATGCTAAACAACATCCCCCATCGTGACTCCCGGTGTTCCCTTTGAGAAACGCGCGCTGAGGTTGTTTCAAACTTGTTTTTTTTCCCCAGAGCACGCGCGACTCGACTTGCAACTTATTCAGATGTTTCTGTTGACAATAATTTATATCAGTGCACATTTCTGTAGTATAAGACTGAAAACCATTTGACTGAAGCCGGAAGGTGATGAACAGCGAGTATGATGTGCAGTATGATATATATTGAGTGATGTATGACGTAAATTAAGTAACCCCTTAATTTTTATTTAAAAAATACTAAATTTTACGAATTAAATTTAATTTAGTTAATTTTTTTAACAAATAAATATCTATATAATATAATAGGCCTATTAAATTATATTTAAATAATTACCCACCAGGGAAATCATGCACCGCCATTTTGGGCATTACTTTATTAACTAACAAAAAAAGTACCAAAATACAGCATTTAGACCCCCCTTTGTTCAAAAAGTATTAACTGGCTTAAATTGTTTTTCTAAGTGCATATGCTCTGCTCTTTGCATTTTCATTTTTTTCCTTTGCATCTGGCCCATCATTGAATACTATTTTTTTTTCCCCATCACTTGGGGGTTTATTTTTTCATATTAAATCAACTTTAAGAAGTCGCTTTAAAAAACCTAAAATGCCAAAGATTCAGGTTGAGGAAAAATTCTTTATCTTTTTTCTTTTAATATACTTAATTATCACACTAAGAGGATTTTTTCTCCGTTCCGCATAAAACAAAGTAATATTGATTTTTTACAATTTTAATAACGTTGTTTTAATTTCTTAGCCTAATTTAGTCTTTTTTTGGGCTGAATTTCGCAAATAAATTTTTCCCAAAAACTCTTTTTTTCGTCGCTAGTGACACACAGGACGGGTTTTTATTAAATTAATTTTTTTATTTTTTGGAACAAATGATTCAGGGCTCCCCTCATTAAAATGTTTTTTCCCGAAGAATAGTTTTTAAATTTAATCGATTTAATCCATGACTCTATTACAAAAAACTTACCGCCCCACGACGGGTTTAATTTTACTTATTTCATGCTCTTTTCAAATATTAATATTCAACGTTTTGTTAAAAACACACACAAAAACACTTAGAAATTTGTGTTCTTTTTTAATATTTTTATTTTAAGTGTTTTGTTAAAAACACACCTGCTTTTTTAAAACAGTGTAAAATAAATCTAAAGCATTCAGCGCAGTTCATAGGCTATTGAGGAAAAAAAAAAAAAAAAGTTGAAAGGAAGTTTCATACCAAAAGACGGGCTTTACTGTCCAAAGATACAAAAATGGAAGGAAGGGTTTAAAAACCGAAAACAATCTTGCCCCCAAAACGTGTATAAAACTTTAATATTTCCCTTTACCCCTTGGGAAAAAATTTCAATTAAAATGATAAATACTACTTTAGAAACTTTAACCCAAAATCTTTTTGGTAAGTACTATACTTTTTTAATTTTGATTTCAAAAGCCTACTTTACCCCCCGTTGCGTTGGAGTTCACAAAAAAAATAAAGTGAAATAAAGCCAACACAAAAAAACCCTATTGCAACATTGTTATTTGTAAAAAGCAAAAGAAAAAATTCTTTCCTTTTTGAAAGACATTTTGCTCTTTTTGACAGTCAAAAGCACTTTTGCCTTTTAAATGATTTTGCAAAAAAACGTTCAAAGCTTTAGCAAGGAGGCATTTTATCAAAGATAAAATGGTAAAAACAAGCGCCGCAGCCGAAACAAGCCATTGTGTCAAAAACATACGTTATCATTAAAATACGGGTTGTTTAAACGAGCCAAAAGGGACTTGCTGCAAAACCAAAAGGGGGCCGGAAAGCCCTGTAAAAAAAATTTTTAATTGATTTAGGGGTTTTAAATCAGATTCAATCGTGGGTTTTATTCCCCCTCCTTTTGCCCGGTTTTACACGGAATTTGCACTTCTTTTGGGCCCCCAATTGCAAGTCCCTTAAAAAAAATAAAAAAAAAAATAGAATTTTATGTTGTGAATACGGTGAAGGTAAAAGTAACGCTTTTAAAACACTTAAAAAGAAAACCAGGCAAAGAAAACCCGTACCTGGGGCCCAATCGAAGGGAAAATTTTTTTAAATATCAAAACCCAAATCCCCCGAAACTCAATTCACCCGTCGGAATGAATGGGAATAAACAATGGTTTAAAAATAAATACCAAATTTTCCCCCCATCTTTGAAAATTTGGTTTTTTAAAAAAAAAAAAAAAAAAAAAGAAAAAATTTCCCAAGTGTTTTATGTTGAATTATACTATCGAAATTCGCATGCTTTTAGTACTGTTTTTTTTTTTTTGGTGTGGGGGGTTGTACGATCTCCATTGTTTTTAACTAGCATACAGGATTTTTGTTAGAATTCAAGGAGAACTATAAGACATACCTTTTTGTCATACTTGAACTTGCTCAGTTTTCTGAGCTTCTTTATACAGACTTTAGTTTGTAAAAAAGCAAAGTGCTAGGCTACTACCCTTTTAAATATTAAAATAAGCATGTATTTGAGCATCAGCAAGTTATCATTTAAGCAGACACAGGCCTGTCGAGGGCATCTTTAGAAGATGTTCGCGGAGAGACCATTTTTGCAAAGCTTTATTTTCTGCCATGTATTGTTTGTCAACAGTTTTGTCGATATTTGCACACGGCACTGAAGTGGAAACTAACTGTGACGTGTGTGTTTGAAACTGCACGTGCTCCCCCTGTCTGCACTCGGCGAGGATGCTGGCAAGACTAAAACAGAAGAATTGATTTGCACTCGTTTATCGCTCGCTGTAGACAGGGAGTATTTTTCCATTACC
Organism: Cyprinus carpio; assembly: GCF_018340385.1. Lineage (NCBI taxonomy): Eukaryota > Metazoa > Chordata > Actinopteri > Cypriniformes > Cyprinidae > Cyprinus > Cyprinus carpio. The sequence goes on from NC_056589.1 coordinate 20,851,609, forward strand.
CATCACTTCATTGCGACTGAAATTAACGAGTGCAGAGTGTCTCTGAGGTTTTTGGGGTGAAGATAAATCACTCAAACTTTAAAATACCAAACAAACGCGCATTTATAAGAGTTATGCTCACTCATAGTAGACATGTTATGATTCTATGAAATAACTTAATAATAAATATTCTGTCATTTTAATGGATTTCTGTTATATTCAGTTTAGAGCAAGCTATTCAAAAATGTAGCTAGCCAAACCACTACTGTAAAAGAAAAACATGCTAATATAAGCTGAAAGTATTAAAGGGAATGTATATTTCAATATGATTTTTAATAAATTGTTGTTAAACTTTCCACTTCATTCAGTGCTAGCTTCAAAACATCTTTATCTTTTTATGTTTGGATTCGACACATGAGGGATGAATGATAACAGAATTTCATATCCTAGTATTAGATTCAGTATTTTTTTTACATTCGACGACAGAAACCTTTCCACATTTCCACATACCAGTGAATGTCTATGAATGTCCTACAAAAATCCATGTCATGTGTTTTCTCATTTGCTGAACAACTTCCTCCACAATACGTATGCTTCAGAAAACGTTATAATTACAGTATGATTCGTGTAAGTTAGTTAATTCTTCATGCCAAGCTGCCAGCTTTTATTATGGCCGCTCTATTAAGTTCTCCAATCAGGGATTCCTGCGCGTGCTCACTGCAACATCCTGAAAAACAATCCTCTCCAGGTTATGGGCATCGGTCTGTCCCGCTGCTAGGAACAGTGAGTAGCTACACCCCCTGGCAGGGAACAATTAAAGCTCGCGGCTGCGGTAAGACAATTTTCCATTTAATACAGTTTATAAGGTTGTGCCGGTTGAATGCAATATCAATACTCAAGATATCTCCCAGAGCAATATAAAAGTGGCTCTGCACACGAATTCTGTGTAGCTACGCAAAGAGTTAGCACCCCTAGCCAGCGCATAGAAACTACCCGGCTAACACATAGATAGCATGTAAATTCTTCGTTTTTTAATCCAAATGGCGTGGCACATAGTTAATATGTTCAAGTAGAAAAAACAAAGTAAAAAGTTCATTTAAAAAAATACAGAAATAAAAAACTGGTGAGCAGACGTGTAAAGCTAAAAAGGATTAGCAAGAATAGCATGCTAGCAAAAGTGGCTTCATAATGCCGTGACAAGCTGCCCACAGTTGCTAGGCAACGGAAGCGCTATGGGGCGAGAAGCACGGTAAGCTGTTTATTCTATTACCGACGGAAGAGTAGATGGGCTACAGAGAGCACTGCTGAAGCCTGAATACAGTCAGCGGGTTCGATGTCTCATCCTTCTTTACCCAAATAGGCATTTCAGTTAATGTATATGCATTCTATTTATGTGAACGATTATTTCGTGAAACAGGGACGATTCAGAGTAACATTACTGCACAGTGTTGAGCAGCAGATGTTCTGATAAATGCCTTTAGCTAATAATTGATATGCAGCACTGGTCCCTGATTAGGCTTTTAGTGTGGACAGAATTTTCCAGAAATCCAGAAATGGATCAGAATTTTAACATAATATATAAAATTAACAAATGACCCTAATAAAATAATTAATGATCAAATGAATAATTCTGTTTAAAGCAGTTTTAATAGCTATATTAAATTGTTTTAATTTTGTTTTGTCTTTTGAATTCTATGGGTAAATCATTTCATAACTACTGACAAATAAAAAATGTTTTTACTTCTTGGTACCCCCTAATTATTGCTTTTTGCACCCTTTGTAGTAATTTCCCTTTTTTCCCCATTTCATGATACTGTAAATTGACAAATAACCATTAGAGCAAACTATTTACACATAAAAAAAATGAATATTAGAATTTAAATTTTAGATTTAATTTTCAAAACTCAGTAAATTCTTATATATATATGTATGTATGTATGTGTGTGTGTGTGTGTGTGTATTTTACAATAATGCCGCATCATTGATGGTTGATTGTTTTTTTGTTTTTTTTAGTTAATACTGTGAATGTGTGTTGTTATGGTGTTTCCACTTTAATTTATTTATTTATTTATTTTTTGTATCAGATCTGATCTTGCTGTTGTGCCACCATGTTAGTGCCCATTTTTACTCTTAAACTTAATCATAAAATTAACCCTCGAATGGTTGCCATTGGAAAATACGACGGGATAAACCCATGCCTCACAGCAGCCACACAAGCAGTGGGAAGGTAAGTTAAAAGTATTGTATTATATAATGTAACAATATATTTATATTATATAGCTCATTGTAATAGTTATTCTCCCTTGGCGTCAATAGCAAATTCAACAGATTTACAAAGCATATGTTTTATTCAAGTCAAGAATATCCATCAGATAGCTTGTTTTCTTCTATGAGAAGTGCCATTTTTTTCTCTGACAGTATTTGCTCATCTTGGCAGCAAAGCCTGATCTCATTAGTGCCTTGGTTGTTTGTATTACTATTACAATGGACTTCATAGTGCTCTTAACTATGCCAGTGTTTCTGTAGTCTTCAGCTTTCCCCACAACAACTTTGTTTTTCATTTTGACATGGAGCTTCTGTGTTTATATTCATTTTGAAAAAAAGTGAGAATTGTGAGATATAAACTCATAATTGCAAATAAAAAAATTTGAACTGCAAGATAAAAAAAGATAATTACCTTTTTTATTTAATTTTATTTAATTTTTATCCTGTGGCTGAAACAAGCTTCCAAAGTATCTTCTACATAATATACCTATTTGTGTTTTTTTCCTACATTACCATCAAGTCTAACTTCTAAAAACCTTGCAGGTTTTCTCCATAACCCTCACACTCGAGGCAGAGGACCAGCAGCCCATCGGCTGAGTCAGAGTACCCAGGACGTGCGAATTCTAACTCCTCAAACAAAAACCAGGCCGGTCAGCTGTATGACGGCTGGTATCACGCTGGGGGATCCAAACACACACAGGGACACACAGTTGTTGAGGTCTAGAACACCTGTTGTTAGGATGTTGCATGACAATACTGACATCTTTTTACAAGGAGGTAAGCAGGTTTATAGGCACGTCTCATAAAATATACAGCACATTTTTTAAAATTTCTGTTAAATTAGGGAGTGGTGGGATTTCTTAGGTCTCTGATATCAGGAGATTAATTAGATAGATTAAAATGAGTGGTTCTTATCCAAGAAGGACAGAAAAAAGGTTTGTCATATTGTTAATGTATTACAGGGACCTGATGGGGCCAATGCCATTGTTAGGGGAAACATAGGAGATATCCCGAACACTCGCCATTATTGGAGGAAATTGTTGCTCTGCAAGGCTTTGGAATTTGAGGGAAATGAACCAGTTCTGGACAGTAAGATTATTTTTACTGTTTTCAAAAAATATACTTGACACAAAAGAAAAAGGTTTCATTAGTAAAACCTTTTTTTTTTTTTTTTTTAAAGGTTACTGGAGATAATGTTACGATTCACTTTGCACTTTGTGACTTTACTGGGCGTGTGTGGCGGTTATTGGCACGAATGAGGTTGCGCCATTATACTTTCCATTTGCACTTCATAATGACAAGTTACTGCTATTATTAAATTGGAACAGACCTCCCATGCGTTCTAGCTTCTTGTTGGAGCTCTGTATGTGATACTTGCCATCAGTGGTGTTCAGAGAGGATGAAAACTAGTGGATGAGAGATGGCAGACCGAAAAATGAGGTTTATTTCCTATGACAAATAGTCTGAGGACAGAGCTGCTGCTTGATATTGGGGAAGTACTATTTGGTGATTTTTTTTTTTTTTTCTTATTTATACGTATTGGGGCTTTTATGTGGGAATTTTTGTCTACACTAAAGTGACAGAGTACAGTTGTGACTTTCTGTTCTCTTCTAGCACAACGTCCCGAGGCGCGCCTTTGCACATGCCGGGCAGCAGGTTTGGGTATGCTCTGGACAAATTGAACAGTCGGAGTATATGACCGCACTGCACGCTACTGGAAGTATAAAGGTAGTACATCGTGCTCCATTCAAAAGTAAACCTGAATCAGCAATTCTTCCTAAAACGAGCATGATAATCATCAACATAAATGAGTTGGAAACAATGGTATTGATATATTTGTTCTGCAGTGTAAAAATCACGATAGGAGTATTCATGCCTTTGCTCTTAATGCCGATGGGTGTTGTTGAAGCTCATAACTGGCCCCCCACCCGGGGGCGTTCCAATGGAAAGGTCAGTCTTTTAGCAATGACACTCCATTTTCTCGTAAACAAGGGTTTTGCAGTACTGATCAAATGAGATGATTCCCTGTCTAGATTGATGCTAGCCAAGTGATACGAAACTGGTGAGGTTGATCTTCAACTGGATAACTTCTCGTCCTCTGTGGCTGGGGTTGTTGAAGGAGAATACCGTAATGGATGGACATGATCCAGCGTCTATGCAAGCTCTGTGGCGGGAGAAGGTGAGGTTGACAGACATTTTTTGTAAATGCAGGTCTGTCATTTGAAGAGAAATGGTCATCAAATTTATTTGTGCGGTCCTACAGTACGTTGCGCTATCTGCAGGCCAGTAAGGAAATGCAGGGTAAACTAAATGGATTGCAAGTGTGACCACAACAAAGGGGGGTGGGGAAAAAACAAAAAAAAAACCCCCCCTTAGACAGGGAAGTTGCGCCAACGTAAACAGAACTTGATATTGGAAATTACGGAAACTACGAGAGAAATGCCAATGTTATTACAGACGTTTTATAGTTAAAATGTTATTGATGACATTGATGTTTGGAGGCAGATTGTCAGTTGAGATTTGTTGATTAGGCTCTTCCTGGTGTTTACGGAGGGGGAAGCTAAGAAGCGGTGTAATTCCAGCCAAACACGCAGCTTCAGACAGCATTGTTGTACGAAGAGCCACAGAGAGCCAGCAGAGAGGCCACACATAGAGTATACAACATCTTACTTCCGAATGGTACAGTTAATCCCCCTTAAATCGGTAGTAGCCCTTGTACAACTGCAACTACTTATTATAATTTTTTTGTCTTACGAGCCAATTACAAATTGTCATCTCCGCCGCTGGCCAGGGACAGAGCCCCAAATATACCATGCCGTGGACAAAAAAACACAAGAAAAGTGTGTCCCAGGTAATAATGAATTAATTTCCTCAACTTATTAAAATTGCTTTGCCGTCGTTTAGGTAAATTGAGAAAGCTGCTCACCAATGTAACTAAAATCAGAGAACTGAATTCGTAAATCTGTCTGTCACGGGATCAAATTTTTTATCCTGCATGTCATTGTGCCTGGTGCTCCGGACAGACATGATGTTTTTTTTAAATAAGAACATTGTTTCAGACTATTACTTGGTGCTTGCCCTCCACTTCAGAAAACCATCACAGAGCCGTGGTTGATATTTTGTGAAGGGATTTCTTGAAGGCGAGAGTCACGTGTTTCATCTAGCGTTACACAATCTCTAGTGTGTCCGTGTCCCAATCATTCTCCAAAGAGCATTCCAGTGGACTTTCACCCTGAAAGCCTTTGTGGGAGGGAAGACAGGTAAATGTAGAATATCATGATGAACGCATTGACAGACGTCACTTTATGATTACATTTTGGAGGATCCTTGATTGAATAAACCACATGCTGAAAATCAGTGGTTATTTTAAGTTTAAGATGATAGGTATCATGTAAAAGGAATCGTTTCTACTTTTTTCTCGTCTTCTCATTTACTCAACGTGTAAACATTCCATGTATCATTGAGACAACAGTCCACTGCCTCGCTTCATACATGTATGACCTTAATGTTGAACCTCTCAGCCCAACAAACCCACAGGAAAAAGTCACATTCAGCATCATTGGACAGGACACACAGCGGGTAAAAGCACACACGCTTAAATGGAATGTGGCATCAACGAAAGAAACAAATCTTATTATTTCGATGAAAATATGACCTATGAGGCCGCTATCGGTCTGCAGGTGGCTCTGTGGCATAAAACCAGGAAATGTGGCTGCCTGAGGGATTGAAGTGCCAGAACATCACCCTTCACCATATGCGTGCCGAGGTACTCCGGAAAATTAAACAGCAGCCTAGTTGGGAGAGGTATTTGTTATGTGTGTGTTTGTCACTACTTTTTCTGAAATACTTTCTCTTCCTTGTTCCAAAATCTCCAACCCAATTCTGCCTCGTCAGTTCATCGCTGAGAACAGATGACATTGATCTGGCAGGAGATTTCTGATCCAATCTCTTGCATCTTTTCCTGGCCATCGAACTGACTTACAAGGCTGAAGCTGGACTTTCCTGTCTACTTCAAGGAGCTACGAGCCACACTCACTGCGGTAAGGAATAGCTTGCTTGTCCACCATAAAGATTTCGAAAAATATAATTTATGTTAGCTGGAAATAACAACTTTTTCGCATTATTTTTAGGTGGGCCGAGAGAGTTTCCTTTCAGTGCATTAGAAGCTCACAGCAGGCAATGGCAGATCATTCCAACTACCTAAGAAATATTGCGGGTGAGGGGCTGGAAAGATGCCAGATCCATGGGATGGGGGGGTCGTGATTGGTAGCATCCTAGTTTGGATTAATCAGTCCTCTTGCTTTCTCAGAAAAATGCTAGTCACATAAATGATACTCTGTTTTCTAGGAGAAACACGATGAAACGCTACATTGAGCTGTATGACCTCAACAAGAGATCTGATTAATGAATATAAAAATAAGATCTTAATACTAACAATGCCCTCCTTGCCCGGCTAAAATCAGTTAACCAGGCTCATCCAAAGAGCAGGGAGAGTTGACGAGGTGGGGTGGATTGCACTTAAGAAGACACATGCATGATAGTCAATGAGTATTCCTTAGTTTATCCCACATCACATCACACCATGTAGGAATGGCAAAACACTGCTTTTCCTTTGCTGGTGCTTTGTGCCAGCTTTTATTTATGTACATAATTTTTTTTTTTTGTCAGTGGAAAAACCCAAAAACCAGGTTCTCACTGGCTGTCGGGGATGCCCTCAGAGACCAAAAACCTCAATGATATTTTCACGATCAATGAGGAAGCGATGGTGGGACTGCCTGTCATGAGGAAGAATCCTAGTCCTACATGAACTTCAAGCACAAAAAAGTCTGGAATATCAGACCACAGAGACCCCAAAACTGGCTTGGAAAGTGCCCAGTAACCTGGTGGAAAATAAAAAAAACCTGTATGAGGGGATAGATATGGAATCCAGCCCCCTCATGGGCAACATGTTTTGTGTTAGCTGGAATAACTGGGTTGGGCTAATCAGACAAAAGCAAATCCCATGTGAATGTCTTAGACAAATGCGATAGCCGAAAAGACTGTATTTTGTGCTACCAGGGCAATGCGTGTGTGTGTGTGTAAAACACATCTATTAGTATCTGTATAGAAGCAAGATCTATATATTAAATTATCCTATATAAATGTATCTGTTTTCTTCATCTATGCTGTTAACCATTGAAAGAGGGAGCTGGTTTGGTTTCCGTAATGGAGAAGAGGAAAGTTCCTGGTTATTGGACACGAGTCTAAAGGAGTTGATAATGTCTGGGCTCTCAGGGGAGTCTTCAGCTGCTGCGCGCGGCCAGAAGGCATCCCAAACAATCTCGAGATGTCAAGTGATCAACAAAAGCTTGTTCTTTGAACATTTGTAATTAGAAAGAAATGCGGGGCGGTTGTAACGTGGTGCTGACAGGTCCTTTAAACATGGTTGGTATGAGAGAGAAGTGTTATGTAAATTTAGCATCGTATGGCGGCATTCAGCAGCTGGAAAAAGTTTAAATAGATAGTGGAAGCCGATTGTTTGGACTCTGGGGTTGCCCCCCAAGTGCATATCTTGTCATTGATTCCGTCCTGGTAGCGCCTTCATCTGGGTAAGGTGCATGTAAATGCCCGTTGAGGGGGAACACGTTAAGATAACTTCTAAAGCACGCGACTATAAACGCGCTTCGCAAAAATGTGGGGCAACATGAGTGCACACTGAAAAAGAAAAGCACGGCGCGACGCTTATACGTTGAAGGGTTTTAAAGACGCGAAAGGGCTTTATAAGTTTGCATTTTCAACTCCGAGGCAGTATTTAGTATTTTTAAAAATATCTTATCCAAAGTGTAATTGTATATGTTTCGATTGAATTTCAAATGTTTGAATTACACAAATTTGCCTAACAATATTGTATGGTGGAGCTAAGTTGATTTTGAAATGCATCTTAACGAAACGAATGTTGTGATTAAAGACCATACACCGATTCATAGAGTCGCTGTGCTCATAGGTCAAATAAATGACTAGTGTCAATCGAATGAAACCAGATATCTGTTCATCAAAAAAAACCATGATAAAAAGTAGTAAATGGTTGTATGTTTGTACTTTGCGTGGAAATAATGCTTAAACGTTTCGGTGTGTGTTTTAGTACGGATTTATAGACACGACACCTACTTTGCGTAACGATGTTAATTTACAGAATTGGAACAAACGAATCAAAAATTTCGAAGAAGCAGGCTTTTATCATCAGAGTAGGAAGTGTCAGCGATCTTTCACAGATTCTCTGATTGCAGTCCTATCATTTAAGAGCGGATGTTAAGGGAAAGGAAGTCCTTATTAAAGTTTCTAAAAATACAAGAGGTATTTTTGGGGGGTGTGCTGACCACATGGGATTTTGTTTTTGATAAGCATCTTTTTTAAAACTGGGGAGAACTTGAAAAAGTTCAGCTGTATTTAGGCAGTTCCTGTGGATATTGCAAACGAAAGATAAACCAGTTAAAGATTCTTGTCATTAGTTATCAAACCATTTAATTTTACTTTGAAGTGCCAGGAAAGATTTTTAAGTTTGCAAGTTTATCACAGATGTCAGGATGTGGATCCTGTTATAAAATTGTTTATGATCCAGTTTCATAGAAGTATGCGGTCCTGGCTGTTTATGGAGCATAGCTGTTGGTCAAGTAAAATCCTGTGTCTCCTGTTGTTTCATGACATCCAGGATGACTGAGGTAAGTCATACTCAGACATATCTTACGTCTTTAATTGATTTTTTCTATACATTTCTGCCATATGTACATGAGATATGTATATGAGAGTCACGCCTTTTAGTGACATATCTCCTGTGGGACTTTGAAGACACCTTCTTCAATTTGACACAGTGGGTCAGTGTGAGCGTATCCCAAAGTAAAGTTAATTTTTATGGGTGGACGCAGGGTTTATGTGAACATCGACAATATGCTGGCAGATGCTTGAGGGCCTCCAAGAGGTCAGTAAGGATCTTTTTGTTGGTGATATCATTGTCCATGGCAAAAACCAAATTCGCAGACGCAACAGTAAGCAATTGGTGCACGATTTCTATTTACGGACAAGGGCTTCTGCCGTCATGTTACATACCGCATTGAAGCTCCACCTTCAGATGCCAAGAGGTGGGAAAATTTCCCCATTGATGGATGTCTTTCCTTACGAGACATTTGTTTGCTGAGGATCTGCCTTCAGCCGACTCGGCCACACGAGGGCCTCCCTACCACCTTTGGAATCGTGCGACCGTCGGCTGCACCCCACCTTCAGGGCTTCAACCCCTGATTCTACAGAGAGATGATGGTGGTGCACAGTTGGACAGTTCCCAAAGGATTCTGGCTCATGTGGAACCTTATGCAGGACCCTAACCTTCCGTGCAACAGCAGTCAGGTATCCCACGGTTTTCCTTTCAGTTGCGCGCGGACAAGAGCGGCAAACGGCTAAGAACAAGGCAAAGGCGCAGCTTGGGAACCACGACTCTGCGCTGACACAGTGTTGGGCCCACTCCTCGCCACTGCCTGTCCTTTTGACATTGCCTTAACCACAAGCCCGGCCAGGGCACCCGGACCCCCTCCCGCCATCCTTCACCCCCTCCTGTCCCTCCGCCAAATTGGATAACCCTGCTGCGCACATTTCCCCTTCTCTTTTGCCATTTCGTTCCCAATTACTGGCTGCCGATTTAACCTCCTCCGCGGGACCCCTACCTTCGCACCCTGCCCGCTTTCCCCTTCCCGCGCCCCTCCTTTCCTCCCACCCCTTCGTCGTTCCCCCGCTTTTTTACCTTGTGGCCCCCTGTTTCTTACCCTTTCTCTATTTTCGTTCCCTCCCTCGGCCCCTTTGGGGGACTTCTTCGTCCCACACACCTGGGCCCTACTTTAACTCCCTTCCCTCTGCGGGCTCCCCCCCTTTACACCATGGCTATAATTTACCTTAAATGAGGGAACAAATTAATAAGTTGCGGGAACTATTTCTAGCCAATTTGTGGCCACAATATAGGGTTGGCCTTCCTTCCGTGATTGTTTATTTTTTTGGATGTTGAACTGCTCTTTTCATACAATAGAAAACATGTAATGACCTTCGCTGTCAATTCCTCTCCCTGAAACCCCCCACGTGTTTGTGCCCCCCCTCAGTCTTATCTCCGTGATTTGAAGCCATGTCGAGGTTTCTGTGCGATAATTTACGTTATTCTTCCCCTGCCACCTCTCGTTTCACGCCAGGGCTTTGGCATCCCCCCCTGGGCGTGTCCGCACTTGACCCATTTGCAATAATCTAAATGTCTGTCAACATTTCCGGTTTGGCCGGCCCATGGCGGACTTAGTGACCGATGACCAAACTCTTCATTTTTGGGGTGCCACCTATCCCTTCTCCAATCTGTTACCCACCTTGCAACACAACACTCACATATGCACCTACGCTTTGCACCCCGCTTTTGTCGGGAATGGTTCTTTCACACACTTACTCTTTGTCCACCAAGATTTTTCGTCGTTCATGGTTGTATCACAACCTCTTCTAGCCTTTACGCCACCATTCTACATTTGTTGTCTCTAGGCTCCCCCGGAACCTCCGACCCTGATTTTGTCTGCCCCCCAACTGCCCCACTCATGGTTATGTTGACAATTCAGTGTATCGTGCGTCCACGTTCGGTATGGGGCCAATCTTCACTGTTTATCGTCTTTAATACTACACTTGCCCTATTTATCCAACGCACCCCCCTTTTTTTTCTTTGCTTCGTGTTTCTGTCTTGTTTTGGATGGGATTGCTGTCCCCTTTTCGGCTTAGACTACAACTACCTTCCCGACTGATTTGCCCCCGTAGCCTGCTGTCAACATGCACACCACTACTACTGCCCTGTTTCCCCGTCCCTCCCCACACTCTGGTTTTTCCCCCCGACAAAGCGCCGCCCCTTCTTTTCCCCCATCTTTATTCCATCCATTCTTTCCCCTCTATTTTTTGTTGAAACCCCCTTGTCACCAAGTTTTTACTGGACACACCCTGGCCCCAATTATGACGTTACCCCCATTGATCCCGATGTCCGTCGATTACTCAATGAGAAACCTCCAATCCCCAGGTCCCCGCCTTTTGCCAAACCTTCTGGCGCTCTGTTCCCAACCATTATCCCAGACCATTTCTGATTTTATCTCCTTCCCTGCCACGGGGTCTTGCTTTCCCACCCGAACCACCATGCCTGCTCATGGTGATCATCCTCGTCCCTGTTCCCTTACCTTCCCCAGCAGTACCCACTATTGCGCTCCCAAAATCCCCACCATTGCCATATCATTGTTTCGTAGCCCCCTTTTTTTAACCGAGGCTACGACCCCTTCCCAGAAATGTGGTTCAATGTCCCTGCCTTCCACCACTACCCATCCTTTGGCTGCTGGGGCGCACATTACGATATAGAGGACTCCACTACCATAGCAGTACTCTGCGGCATTCCCCTGTATGGCGTTTGTCCCTTTCTAATCCCGGATCCTCAGGAACATCATTCCCTCATTCCGATGCCAACCCCCCTCGGCTCTTAGTTGCACGCGGGCCCCCAGCCAAACACCACTTTGATGCCAAATTCCGGCCTTCACTGCTCCTGGCATTCACACACCACACACCTCACCTGCGATGGGGCCGGGCAATCAGCCCATCCGGGCCACACCCCTCCCTCCGTAGTTGAACTCTCTAACACCCACCTCACACCCTCGTTTGTTCATGTCCTTATTGACATGGCCGGTTCCACTTGTGCCTTTTACATCTGATCCGCGGCCCTAAGAGTTTTTAAAGTTTGAAAAGCATTGCATTTCAGTTTTGGAACTTCACACCATTTTCAAAAAAGTCCCGGTTGTATTTAGATTAAAAACCCTGGCAACACTCCTTTGTGAACCCTCAAACCATGAAGGGGCCCCCTACATTGTTCGTAAATATTTGTACACACTTTGTATATGGCTGGGCATTACACCACATGCTTCTTGTAACTTATACTCTTTGAACGCTTCTTTGTCACTGTGAAAACAAGAAGCAAAAAAATAAGGATTCCATATCTGGCCCCCATCATTAAACCAATGTAATACTTTGAAGCTTATTTTCACTGTGAAAAAAAAGAAAAAAAAAAGACTTCCTATCTGCCCAACAGAATTGGTAAGAAACAAGGCACGAAATGTTAGCTAACAGTGGCAAATTTTATATTTTATCCCCTGCCAGAACTAGGATTCTTCTATATAAACTAGCCCTTCAGGCCAAGAGTGTCCTTACCACTCAAGTTCAGTGTTTTTGCTTAGTTCCTCTAATATTCAGGGTAGTTTTTTTGAAAAAACAATAGGGACTATCAAATATCATTTAGCTTTTACATGCGTCAGACTACACAAACGAGTTTTTACAAACAATTTCAGTTACGAGAAACACAGTCCAAGACCAGGCTTCGTGGGGAACATGAAGGCACTATGTTCAACAGCATCTTCCTTTGTCAATGACCAAAAAGTAAGTGGAAAATATATGTAAAAAAACACCATGATTGCCTCTCCAACACAGTGACTGAGACGTCACTGTAACAGAAAGCTATAACTACCAGGAATTTATAGCCTGAAACACCACACCATCCAGAAAACTGAACTGGGATGTGGAATGAACCAGAGATAACCTGGAGCTTGGACAGCACACGTGGCTACGTCTGGCAAAGGAAGCCACAAGCAATGAACAGAGGTTAAAGGTGGACAAACCATCTACTCTTGTGAACAATACTGTTACGTCACTCTCGTTAAAATCCTCCTGAAAGTGGTTCAAATGTAGACGACTTCGCTCCAGGAAAACAGTGGAGGGAACTGCTATAGTTAGAAGCCTCAAGGGCTGGTCAAGAAAACACAGAAAACTCGTATGTATATCAGCAGTACTAGGGAGGAGTTCCCTAGCCTTCAGCTTGATCTGATATGTTACTGTTAGATGATAAAAACAATGAACAAATTGTGTATGTTCAATTACAGATCTGTACAGCATGGGACATGAACAGACCATGGATACAGAAAACATCACGTTTACTTACTGACAGAAACAAAATCGGTAGGGGGGGGGGGGGGGGGGGGGGGTGGGGGGGGGGGGGGGGGGGGGGGGGGGGGGCGGGGGGGGGTGAGTAACAAAGCAAGGACAGGAAAGCTTACAAAGCAGTTACAAAACCAATCAATCATTTGAGTTGCTATGTTAATAAAACAATTCAGGGGAACTGGATGGATCAAATCAAAAAGGGAATGCTCTTACGATGTGAATTTAAAATGACAGGAAAGCTAACTGGTTGTTCTTCTTTGGCTTCGCGTTTTTTGGTCAATTCAGGTGACAGAAGACAAATTTCTGCAGTTAAGACTTTAAAGATTTTGACTGAATAAGGTAAAACGAACTTCACCTTTTTCTACTGGGAACAAAAAAAAAAAAGATGCAAAACAGAATTGACCGCATCCAGCGGGAAAGGAGACAACAAGGATGGGTGGAGGGCCATTTTCCCTCTCGAGTCAGAGGTCGCAACTAGCTTTGAAAATCCCGATTGCCACGTCGAGGTTCTCTCCCCCGCCGTCCTTTCTCTCTCAAGACTTGGCTATTAAAACGTTTCTCAGTGGACAGGAGGAATTTATCAAGTTAAATTAGGTGCAATTTTAGTGGCAAATGTTCCAAAACTAATGCGCTCTACGAAACAACAAAACAATAACAGAATCAAACCATTAAAGTGGCTGTACGGTATTGAAAATGGGAAGTTAATCGGTGATGTTGACTTGGTATGAAATGAGTTGATGTAATCGTTATGTTGGGTATGTGAGCCTTGCTTATGTGCCACAAGAAATATTTTGGAACAGCACTGGAATCCATACTGTGCTAGATTGTGCTGGAAACACTTACGTAAATTGCATACAAAAAAACACACTGCTGCAAAAGTTTGGTCCTCCTTGACTTTGCTTTCATCCTTATGAATGCCGGAAAGCAAATGGAAGTGGAATGTCATGTGTGTTTTTGGGTGCAAGAGGAGAAATATTGTTCAATAATTTGCCCTTGGTGCATCTGTGTATGGAAATTTTTAGAAGGTTAGGCAAAAAAAGAATGCACAACATATGCTTGTGTGGAAAATGAAATTCACTGTGCATCCAAAAGGAATAAAACGATTCTGAACTTGATGCAGATTTGGGTTGAAGCTTTGGGGGCAGAGCCAGGTGTTTGCATGTTTATTGGGATATTATGAGGCTGAGGGCAGCCTCCATGATCTGATTAGAGGAGGAGGCGGACCGACTTGGGGGCCTCTATTAGGATGTAAATAAACTCCCAGCATGTCTTGCTTTAGCGTGGGTGATGGCAGCAGTGAGTGAAGGCACACGCTAATGGTTCAGTTCAGATGCTCCTGCAGGGCTAGATACTGTACTGTGGGCCACGGCGACTTCCTCAGTGGGCACAAGCTCGGGCACGGGCCAGGCTACTTGGACAAGGGTGCTTCCGTAGAGAGTCACAGAAGCTCTGTGGTTATTCCTGCCTGACCTGTACCCAACAGCAACATTATAGGGAGATGAGATCCAATAGTTCAATGAAGTTCTTGAGTTGTGTCTGCGAGGGTAAGGGGTGCATAATGATATCATGACATATTGGTTATCTGCCAGTATTAGAGCTTTTTAAATTTAAAAATTCAGTAGCAGGGCATTTTGTCATAAGTCGAGCATAAAATGACATTGCGATGGTACCCCCCCATGTGGGCATACCCTCTGAGTGAAACAGCTTCTTAAACAAGAAAGAACAACAACTTATTGTTGCACGATGGGGGCAAAGTTATTTTTGATAAAAAGATTACAAATATGATGGTGCAGGGATAGACACGTTATACTAAATACTGGCAATAAAAATGGACATTTTGAGTTCATGGTGACTTGACAGTGCATGCCTGTTTTTCCCATTTTACAATTTAACATACCTTTGCAGGTATCTTAAGCTTCCTCTTATAAAAGACTGTTCTCTTTGAATAAATCCCTAAATGGCAATATCCAATTTTTTTATACGGTACATTATAATGTTGGGTGCTGGCCTAAATTCACTAACAGCATTTAAATCGTGCTTGATTTTTATTGGTTTCTTATTTTTTTAAATGTCTTTAAACAACATATTTCCTAATAGTGGGCCATTAGTAGTTTACTGGCCATAACATGAACACAATAATTATCTGATTAACTGCAATCAGCCAGAATTTTGGTTGACTTTATTTTAACGAGTAATATGTACTTTATGTGTACTTATAGTGATACTACCTAAGGAAAGTACATGGTGATACCTGGGGTAAGTGTTTAAGTTCAGGGTAAAGTACGCTAGTGATTAGGCCAGTTATTTTAAATTTAATTTAATAAGTACAGTACATAGCACTGTATGTACATTCGGAAATAGGAATGTAAAATAAAAGTGCTATCCACAATTTTAATTAGTAAATCCCTAGTAATTAATAATATTTCCCATCAAATATGAACATAGCATCAACTGCAAAACAGCTGTGTGAATAACAATCTACCATTGAAAGATATTATTTATTTTTTATTTAAACAAAAAGTAACCTGTTTTTATACAGGACTGACTAATTAAAAAAAACAGTACCCGAACACAGGCTAACCCAGTCACATACTCCATATCCCTCGTGGTAGTCCAAAGCAAAAATGTTGAACCGAAAGGGTGTGGTTTGTTTGCAGGACGATGGCATGCAGAGCAAAATTAAATCAATTCATCCGAGCAATTATAAACAGGTTTTCATTTGCAGAGGGTGTCCCTTTTATGCTGTTAGGGCTTTAATAAAAGGCCATGTGAAAAAAACCCAACACATATAGGAAAAAATAAAAATACCCAAATACAAAAGCTCAATTGTAAAACTATATCAGACAATACTACTATATAAAGAAAGTATTAAAAGTAACCTGCATTATTGTGGCCCAAGTTTTATATATATTGCTCCAACTGTGTCGCACAATTGTTTTTCCATGGGGTGTCCCTAGCAGCTCCTGAATGTGATTCCCACTGAGCTGCAAAAGGCAAAAAACATAATTAATTAACACTCAAGAAACAAGTTTATGAATTATTAATTTGTTTTTTTTTCAATTACAGTAGTGATAACATTACAATATAATAGGCATGTATCTAACACTATTAGGGATATGCCGTGGTTCAAAATAGTATAACCGGTTTTAATAAACTTTTCTTATACGCTAATACAGAATGAACATTTAAATACAATAAAGCACTAACGAAAAATATATAAATTTAAAAGTTTTACACAGATTAAAGTGCAAAAAAGAACTATAAAGATCCAATACGGGATCAATTTACAATACGACCTCATTATGTTAATAACTAGCCCTGTTAAATCTAAATATTTCAGTATTTCATGCTTGTGATGAACAATCTGATAGCAAATCCAAAAAAATCTGAATGGTTATTTAACTCTATATTTAAATAACATTTTAGCAAGTAAGTGGCAGCTGCGTTATTTATGGCGTTCCAGGGTAATGGGTGTATTTCGCAGTTTAGCGCCATCTCTGTTAGAGAGCGAACTTGCTTTCATTCAGCAGTTAATTCAATGAGTTCCCCCATGTTGCTCTCATGTGTGTTACTCAGAGCTCACATTTGTCTTCAAGCATTCAAAATTCTGCAATAATTAGTTAAATATAGAATTAGTCTTGGTATTTTAGAAGTACACAGATAACTATATCTGTGACTATTCAAACTACCAATGATATTATTGCATACCGAATACCGGCACATGTCTATACATTATGTATGATATAAATGAGGTCCAAGACTCACTTGTGTAAGTTGGTCAGAATGCAGTCCTCCCTTTGCGCATCTGCCCTCTCTGAAACACAAATTTTAAAGAATGAGACAAAACACAAAATGCACAGAGATCAGAACAGAAATAAAGAGTCTAGTTCTAGACAGGTGTGATGAAGACAAGACTGAACCTTTTTTAAGCTTGAATGATAAGAGGAAATCTTGAAATCACACCTTCGTGGTCACGCTGGATGGACATCTGAATCCCGGGAGGGGATGGAATTAAAGGGCAGTTATTCTGACATGTCTTCGTGCTTAACTAAAGTGGAATCTGATACTCAGACCACACATGCTGGCTAAACACTGACATAATACCTTAAGAAAATGGAGATGCGCACATATTATCAATCTAATAATGGCCTAGACTGCAAAAACCCCCCCAGACTGACTATTTCCCACCACAGCAGTGGTCCAACTGAGGAATTCAACCAAGTATTTACAATGCTATCAGATTACATAATAAAATCAAAGCAGAGAAATGAGACGTCTGTCCACATGTTGAAGTTTATGACCCACACAGGGTAATGGTGTGCAGTGACAAATTTTTTGACCCTTGGAGGGTGGGTTGCTAGATGTCAAACAACAGTATATCCTGCGAAATGATATAGGTAAAAAAAACAATGCTCCAAAGTTAAAACTACACTACACTAACACGCATGTTATGCGAGTAATTGTAGAAAAGGATACTCACCACTCCCAGTATATATAGTTAAAAGACGGTAGTCCATTACATTTGGAAACGGGGACTTGCTTGTGAGGGCGAGGGTGGAATGGTAATGCTCGGTCATTCTGAGACATACAACAAAAGGAAAAGTTTTCAAAACAGAAATACAATTGGAGAGGGAATGTGCAGGTTTCTATTTGAGAATGTAGCTTGCTCATATCGGAGAATAATTGTGCCGTGTTTTGTTTAAATAGCTTGTGGGTCATTACCTTATACCTTTCCTGACTGTAGTAGAAAGACCTTATGTGGGAGCCAAGTCAAGGGATGCACACCAACACATTCCTGACAAAGATCCCCAAAGTAGTGGGTGTTCTTTTCTCAACAAGCATCGGCCCTCTCTAGGGTACTACAGCCCGAAACAAATACAAGGGCCACATCCTGAGAAAGTACAACCTAACACTTAGGACACTGAGAATACAGCAGGCATTGCCAGGTATAAACAGACAAAGGGTTTAAATATTCCATTTTCTATTTAATACTGGCATCAATTGGATAGTTTTAGTTGTGGAAATCACGGCAGAAGCAGCAAAAATGGGTTTTTATGTATGCCCTGAAAAACAAACAAACAACCATCAGTTATGTTAAAAAAACAGCACACCATGTACAGTATTTAAACATACTTTGTGTTCAACTATTTGGGGGTCATAAGGATTTTAGTTTTTGAAAAGCAAGTCTCGTATTCTCACCAAGGCTCAAAAAATACAGTAATATTTGGAACTAATACAATAATCAAAAATAATATATTTTTTAAATCTTTTAAAATAAAATGTATTCCTGGGCTATCAAAGGAATTTCAGCCGTTCATTACTCCAGTCTTCAGTCGTATAGAAGTATTTTCTACTGACCCAAAACTTTTGAACAGCAGTGTAAACAGTAGTACTGTAGTCTTAAAAATAAACTGTTTATTTTTTGTTTAAGACATTTTGGTTCCTTTTATGATAAACGATTTTAATAGTGAGTTAATTTTCAAATTAATATTATATATTAACAGTAAAATGTTTGATAAAACGTTGATAACCCTATGTATTTTGCTATCCTAAAATGCATAATTACATAGTTGCAGTTTATGAATTGCATTTGTTATTGTTTTTCTCTGCTGTCTGTGAACAGACCTGCAATCCATTTTTGGGTCACAGCCCTCCAATTGAGAACCACTGAACTTTATAGTTCAACTCACACAATACTGATTACCAAGAACATTTCCAAAGAATGGATAATAGAATCTCTATAAACATCTTTGTTAAGATCAATACATCTTTGATTATGCCAGCTTTATGGTTGATGCTATAGTGATGAAATAAACCTATGCTGTTTGTTTATGTTGGTGATGAATAACAATCAAACAATAATCAGCACAAATGTTTATTTATCCCAGAAGCACAAATTACTTATGCTGATTTGTTAAGCACTGCTTAACTTTGGGAATAACATGTCACGATATGCGTTTAAACACAGAAGCATGCCAGAAAACAAGAAACTGTTGCTTTCATCAAACAAGACATATTTATTAATGTCATATTAAAAATACAGAAATTAGAATGGAATTAGGTTTGATCAAAATATGTTATTCTACAAGAAGTATTTGTTTGTATCGGTTTCAAATTACAGGAGGAGAGCGAAGACGAGGGCAGAGATGAAAAAGTTCCTTACGAGTATCTAAAAAAATATGTTAAATCTAATTAATTAAAAATTAATTCATTTTAGGAGTTCACAGGAATATGACACTCTTTGTACTTAGATGTACAGTATGTGAGGTGACCATATTCTTTGCAACATATTAATACTTTTTACAGGTAATTTTATTAAAAGGTGTGTTTAAAATGAATTTAGTCACATGCATGCATGTTTATTAGAACATAATGATTAGTTTTATGGATTTGGGTTGCTTGTAATACCTGCGGTGAGTAGACGAAGTTTGAGACCCAGCGGTCCCGCCCCATCTCTCAACACCTCCACACTCTCTGCATACACATTACCAAGGTAACAGGCCAGAGGCATCACCGGAGCCCTGTGAAGAAATATATAATTTATAATGATCGCTGCTTGAGTCAATGCATCCCATGGTGTTCTTAACAAGTGCTTAAACTGAACTCAGAATTAGAGGTCCAAGGTCTCAGACTTTATGCAGATTAATGCACCCCTGGGCCACATAAAAATTACAAACAGACATGCAGAGACTGATTTTGAACTTCAGGGTCTTTAAGTAAACACATCCATACTCAATAGTATGCAGCTGTAATTATTCATTAGTGGTGTTATGGCATTTTTACATTCATACACAAATACCAATAATCCAACACACACGCACGCTCTTACTGGTTTCTTGGAAGGTTGTTTCCAGGTACCCTGTTACATCGTTTCAGTGGCCCATGGGGACTCTGCCGGGAGGCCAAGCCATGGGCTCAAAGTAGGGCTGTTTTTCTCAAGGCAAAACAAATAGGAGTAGAATTGGTGTCTCTGCCTGGTGTGCTCTTTGGTGAAAAAGATGTACTCATCACAGTGCGTATGTTAGATAAATTTATTACCTGGGTCATGGGTTATTGTCAGTATCTAAAACTAAAGCTATTAAAACATTTTTGTTAATTGAAGATAAAGCTCAAAAAACACACATATTAGATTACCCACTAAAACGAATGAATATTAGACATGTTGCCTGTGGCAACTAACGGAAAGCAACTAAAACTGAACTAAAACTAAAAGTGGAATAATAACAGAGCCAAATACCATTAAAAAAAAAAATAGAGCTAAAATAGTCATATAAAAAGATAAACTAAAAATGTAATAAGACGATTACAAACTCATAGAAAATCCCTTAAAAAAAAAAAAAGTACCCCTAACTTTAAGTAGAAAACTGACAATACAAAAAGAAAAATTTCAGCTTATTCAAAATAATAATTAAATGCAAAAGAACAGAATAGAAAACTATAAAGAGTATGACCTATAAAAAAAATACCCTTGAACCACACACAGAGTATCAACTTTGGTTACATACAATCATTTGTATTTATCTTGATTTACTTAATTTATTTTTGCAATCATTAGACATAAGTAATTAGCTTTATATGGCTTTTGTCATATAAACAATCCCAGATAAAACAATTATTTAAGGCGAGTTGGCAATTTCCTACATTGTCTGTGCAATAGAGAAAAAAACTATGAGGCAGAAGGAAGGAGCATACACTAACAAAAGAACAGCTGGAAATCCCATGGTTTTACATTTAGCCAGATGCAATATGTTGAAGTTTGTGTGCCAAGGTATTCTTTTGAAGTTCCATCTAAGTAATACCCTGATGTCATGTATAGTATGGTATCTCATCCAGAACCATGGGATTCACAATCTACTTAATGGTACAACAGTGTTTGATCAAAAGTAGCATGAAACACAGAGAGCAAAAATAGTACACCTCAATATTTAGGAGCTCTACTCACGGAGTCCAGCTGGAAGGAGAATGAAAGCCCTCGGAATTTAGGTGGAAGAGTGCGGGCATGAGTAGATGGGGAGAGACAACAGAAACCCACATAAAATTCCACCACCCAGCAAATAGGGGTCGGCCAATAACACTCGACACACACAATAAAATTTTCACCCTCTGGCTGATCGACCAAAAGACTGATCAATCGCTCAAATAGTAGGTGTATGATGAGAGTTAACATGTACTCCAATGTAATGATACGGAGGCATGCACATTTTACATGTCAGTGGGGACAAAGAAGTTATCAGTAGAACAAGTTAGTAGATCAGCATCTAAAAAACATGTCGAAAAAGCTTAATTCTGGGAAAAATTTGCAAACTTAGTGTGGCTAAACAATGTCGTCGTACCCAGTATATTCAGTTTTACGTTGCTCAAATCGTAACACTTCGAATTCCACTGCAAAAAACCACAAAACTGACTCAATTTGCAACGATAATATAAGAAATAAACACATTTTTTTAGTAGCCCTAAAACCACACCACATATGTCATTTCTCACCCTTCAAGTCTCTGATTGCAGGCGTCAAACAGCAGTTGAATTCCATCCTGAGTCAAGTTGAGAATGGAGGTCGTGGCTGAGTGGCATCTTGTTTAGATGAGTAGGAAACAGGTCCAGATAAGGATACAAAACTCAATCCATCATACATACACTGCCAGGTGCCTTAGATAAAAAACAACAAACAAACACAGACATCATTGACAATATAACGAGTAGGCAAGATCCTACTTGTTTCGCTGTAGAGGCACCACCACACTACGTCTGACTTGTTTGATGATTCGGCAGTGTTTCTGTAATATGGAAATGGACCTGGGCCAATGGCCATCCCTGGAAAACAAATCCAGGACAAACAGTTCAGTTTACATTAACATGATGACGAAAGAAGTGGCGTCAAACAATGTACAGTGGTGCTTAGTAAAAGCATGATAATAACAGGGCATAAAACACATTATCATAAGGGTAAGAATATAAAACTTGGCAATGTTTATAATAAATTTATTATTAACACCGCATAGCGAAGTCCTTCCAAAAGTAACATTGAATTGAAAGCTAAAGGGGGCCAGTCACAACCTAATAGATTCTTAGCTTGTTATGGTTCCTGATATAAACGTGCCTAATAGTAATGTTATCTGCTTTTTAATAGATGATTTGATTTTCTTAAGATAATTTACAAGACAGTTAACTATTGTTTAGATTATTAAAACAATATGTATATAACCAGATAATTGCCTTGTACACATGTGCGCATGTGCACTGACAATAAAGTTGAATCTAATCTAATCTACTCTAATAATAAACTCATACTATTTATTTCCCATGTATCCCAAATACATGTCAGTGTGATGTCAAGGATAACTTTGCTTTGCAATAAGTGCCTGCATTGCATTTTAAAACTGTCATGAAGAATTACAATAAAACGTTGGTGTTCTTTTAACCATTCCTGGCATCAGCCTAAGTCAAAAAATCAATTCACTGTAACAGAGGACCTTTTTCAGGTCAAGTGAACCTGTGAAAACGTGTAAAAAGAGCACGCCGCTTGCAGTTATGAAATCCAGATGGCAACTGATACTAATACCAAAATTGAATGGCGCGTCCGCTTTTCAAATGCGGCACGCGAAGCTCATTTCAAGACAATGGCCATGATTACCTAAAAAAGCAATCGGTCACTGCATCTCCGCAACCACTAATGCGAAATTCCAATTGTTGCCTTTCCCAAAACGATAGCTCAGGAACGACCTCCCAGATCCAGCATTGGCCCAGGGGGAGACACTTGGGCGATATCAACGAGGGACCCTTGACTCGAAGCAGGATTGAAGTTTTCCCTCTCGAAATATCTTGAATGATAACACACCGTTGATTTTCCAGCAGATACAGGTCCGATCATATAAGAAGCTAATTATGTTTGGTTAAAAAGTCTTCCCACACTCGTTTAACAATTACCCGACAGTTTGAGTGACCACACGACCACCCTGCCGTCAAGATATGTCCAAAACACACATGTGGCCTGCAAAAGCAGCTATACAATGCATATCACACGCGTCACCATGCTGACTACCATACAACACCCTATAAAGCACAACAGATAGACACTTACAAAGCACGGATATACAAAGGTCAGTATACACAACGTTTAAATAACTTAAACCAAAACTCCCACTATTTCAGTCACGCGCGAGCCTGATGTCAACCACCCAGGGAATAATTGGTCCTCAGCGCTTGCTGCCCCTCTTTATCAACTTCAAATAAGCACAAATTTATTCAAGACCGCCCCTTCATTTATCTATACACCAATATGTAAGGCGAAATTAAGTAATTTTTAACAAAGCTGCTGTCTGCTGCTACAACCCACACGCCAAAAATACCAACACTTTGATCGGGACTTTGACTTACCTACACTGACATCACATAAAACACTTACGCTACTGTAAATATTCACCGCCGCACGAAGAAACCATTTCGTGTACCGAGTACTTCACGGCATTTAAGCTATTTGTGGCCAAAATATCGCAGGTCGGAATAAATCAAAACATGCACACATCAGACTAGCCGTGACTGCACGAGCCCTCGCATGACGGTTGTTTTCTTTCTTTCCGAAGATTCAACCGCAAGCAGGGGCCAGATCAGCACTTATCGACCCATCATCTCGTTTCATACTAACGCGTATTCTCCGGGTTCCGTTGCAGTCTTGGCTTGCTGGATGTGGCGCACTGTTATATGCAGCTTTAATTTTCCGGTTGTCTCTGGAGTTTAAGGATTTGCTTAAGATGATAAAGAAAGAAAGCCTCCGTGCCCCCAAAGCAACTTCCATCCCACCCACAAGCTGATAGTTCACCTTCCTATGACCCCGAATCGAGCTACCACGCACTTCCTGGCGGCACAAATTTCCAAAATAAAAAGTCCAAAGAGCGTCCGCGACAGCCTCCGATACAAAAACATATAAATGCAGCACCCCACACAAAAGCCAAGTGGTAAAATCCACGGGTTCACGCTTAGGCAAAATATAGCTCACTGCAACCAAATAACGTAATAAACATTCAATTAATAAAAAAAAAAATCAAATAAAGGATTTAAATACTTTGCCAAACTATAAATATGGTCACAAAATAAACTAAACTACCAATTAACCCCCCCCCCCAAAGCCGACCTATTAAAAATTATATAAAAACTCCACACAATCGAGAGCAAATAGTTCCATTTTTCTTTTTATTTTTTTTTAAACAATTTTGTCAGTAGCGACTCAATTCGTTACGATCAATGTGGATATTTTCTATGTTGATGAATCACCCTGACATTTTTGCCCTCCGCTACGTATGATCACCCCTCTGCGTATCCCTTGCGTTCTGGACCGAAATCTTTATGCTCGCCCAGTCGTATCTTTGCTCACACCATTTATCTTACTAAATACACGATGTATTACCGCCAAACAAGTGTTTCAAGATGTTGATACTTTAGTGAACTTTATTTTAGTCTAGTCAACTCACTAGCAGGCTCCGAAAATAAAACAAAACGACCACCCTTCCATTTGCTTTAACTGAATTACAATCAATAAATGCAATGACTTAGTCAGAGTAATTATAGTCACAGGCCATATTTAAATTTTGACAAGCACAAAAACGAGCTTTTAGGGATAGAAACTGTGGTGTGTTTTATCAAACATAGATTGTTCAGTTGAAAAACATATTACTTCAGTAGACTTCAGGTCGACAAAACACTCCATAAACAGTGCATGGCTTTGTGTGTTGTAAAGTCTATCCCACACAGCTCATTTTATCAGGCATAAAAAATTCAGTATGGCATCTACCCTGATAAGGTCTATTAGGCCCTTAATGTGTTTTGTAACAGGAAAGATAAAGCAGTAACTGTTATGAGCAGGGACAGATCTTTAACTATTTACTTTTTCTTGTTCATTCCAGCCTAAGGCTAGATCGACGCAGCTAAAATCAAAATATGAGCTGTGGGCACGCACAGAAAAGGCCCACCAATGAACACAATAATTTGCAAGTTATAGCTTAGAATACTGATAAAAATGACCCGATGGGTCCTTCATTGAAGGCTCGAGTCCGCGAGTACCTTTCATTACAGTGCTAGGTGATGATTTTCTTATTTAATACCATGTCTGTTTATTTTAATTCAAAAACATTGCCATTAAAATGTGATGTGAATGAAATGACTTGTTCCTCTGGTGCTGACTATTTTGCTCTCCATTAATTTACATTTGTTTGTGTTTGTGTCCCTTCTGTGCAGTATAGGACCTACAGTTCAGTTTTAATTTTAGGACACATGCTTATCTCGGTACAAATAAAACGTTTTTCGTGTTTGCATGAAACATTGTGTGTATATAATAGTTGCCTAAACAGAAGAATAGAAGAATAGAATAGAATAGAATGACTCCCGCGTTCCAAAAGCCGAAGAGTCAGTGATTTGAGAACTACCTCCTAAACTGTTTTGACTGAAAATAAAAAATATATATCTGTGTATACAGTACTAATACTTTTTACAGATTAAGTTATAGCTCCTTAGACCCTTTTCTTGATCAAATGCCAATTATATGTGCAGTGCATGTTATCTGAGAGCTTGTATATATAACAAAAACTATTGTTTGTTTTATTCTATGCCCCATGCTGTTGTGTGTCGAGCCACTCCTGTCCCCCTGTCTTGTCCCATGGGCCCTTTTTCCGCAATTAAGTGCTTGTAAGTCGCTTTGGATAAAAAGGCCCTTTTCCTGCAGTGCACCCCACGTCCAATATACGCCTATTATATTTTTCCCCCAGTAAAAAATACTTTTACAAAAGACTGCATTTATTCACATTTGCCACAAATGATGACATGAAAGACACCTTTTTGCCCCTGAGACCTTTTATGATTTGACAACCTTTAGCTCTTCACCTTTTGTGAATACTTTGACGTTCGTCGGCATCAACCTTAGGTCAGACTACAAAACTCCCAATTACATTTGTGGCCACATTGTTGGCTCTGATTTTATTATTGTGTGTGGTAACCAACTTGCCAGGGTCTGTTTTCACATTTTGTGTTTTGTTTTGATCTTCAGATGGTACATGATGAATCAACCAAGGAGTACGGAATTTGAACAATGTCCAGAAGGTTCAGACATGAAAACCCAGAAAAATCTGTGTCTGCTTGTACAAACAATCTGAAACCCACATTTCTCTCCTCGGGTTTTGTGTTCTTGAAGACAGATTCACTGATGAAAATAAAGACAACTGAAATAAAGTTAACCGTTTTAAGAGCTATATAATCAAGGAAAAACATATCGTATGTGAAAAACACCACAGGAATTTATATACTGTAATGTACCTTAGATCAAACACAACACGGCAATGCGTTTTTAGAGCGCACTAGTGACCGCAAACAAAAAGCGTTAATGGCCAACTAAACAATATGGGAGGTGACCGGTTATGAAAATGAGCACCACTCAAATAAGATGGCAGACAACATCTGCGAGATTAAACAATCGTAACTGTAGGTTGAAAACCTATGATTGTCATAGATGGCGATGTTGCCGGTGCGTCTGGCTATTATTAGTACTGAAAACTGTTAAATGAAATACAAAGCCGATGATCAGAGGGATAGTAGCAAACTCAGTTTATCCACAGACAACCTCCAACTGCGTAATGTATCACGGACAGCTTGTGTGCACTGGTAACGTTGTGATATCCCTCTCTGTACACTATATACAGAATACATTACCTAAATTAAAGCATCAATGACATAGCAATCCACATTAAAATAATACAGCTTTATCCTATACGTCTGCATGCCAATTTATCCTTATTTTTTTGGATCTCACTGGGCTCTTTCATCCTTGTTTGCACACTGATGAAATATTTCGGATAATCCAATAAAGAAAGATATACACTGTAAAAAATGGTCTTAAACTAGCAGGTGCGGATTCCAGGACTTAATGCGTAAAAAAAGTATTCAAGTCATATTCACAAGCTTATGTCTGACGCATTTTACAGTGGTGCAAATTAAATTCTATAATATTAATACAAACCGAATCTTTTTAAGTTGTTATTTTAATAATGCCTTTATAACCACAGCCAAGTGGTTGGCAGACCATGTATTAAAGTTCAACAACTCTCAGAAAAAGTCACAACCCACAAATTTATCCCTAAAGGATATAAAAAGTTAGCGCATTACTGCGTAAGGTATATTTGAGCACTTAAAAGGTTCAATTTAATACCATTTGAAAGAGTACCTCCACCCCCCACCACATCTATGAGAGCTCTGTGACTTTTTGATGAGTGAAAAATAGACACAAAAACATGGTGGGAAGGTACACAATGCTAAAAGCACTACTGATAAGATAAAAAACAAACATAAAAAAACTCCAGTGCCCGAAGTAAAAACTTTTAAGGCAAATCTAACTAAAATTGGATGATTTGTGCAGGGGAATCTAAGAATAACATAGTTTTTCAAAAAAAAACACCAATGATAAACGTAAATTCACTTCAATTGTTATTGTTACTTACAGAAACATTACAATTTAACAATCTTTGCTGTCAATGTACATATCGCCCGTCAAATTGATAAAATCAATTTTAACAACAGTATGTAATTATAAGATAATTCATATGTTTTCGAACAACGTTTACCTATTATAAACGGTTATGGTAAATCAAGTTATATTACCATGCAAATTTTAAACATTATACTTTTATCATAAGACATTGCCAATAGTGATATTTTATTGGTAGAATTCAGATCCATTGTGGTACAAACAAAAAGACCACGGTGTGATCACAGAATCAAGCTGACGACAATCATGAATCAAATTAGTAACTACATGGATTATAGTAAATGAATGTCAAAAACTGTGGTGTCCACACAATCTGAGTTACAAAGAAACGAAGTTATTTCCTTTTACCTGTAGCCCTGCTTTGTTTTCTTTTCTAGCAACCCAAGCAAACTCCCAGAAAGAGCTCTGTCATGTTTGCTTGTTCTCTCTGTGCGAGGAACTTCAGCGTTAAGGGTGGGACGTGATATTTCAAACATCAGATCAGTGCGTTTTATGTATTGTGTTGCCCGGAAATTTTTTCCAATAAACACAGCTTGATTCGACTTGGGTGGGCAGACTTATCAACAGAACTAATTCTATAACACGAATGAAGGAATAACCGAGCAACAATACCACCATTGGCTGGTAGGCAGGTAACACGCGCGGGAAGAGATAGAGAGACTCGAGGCCTTTCTGCAATGAACATTTAATTAATGTGGTGGGCTGAGCTGGACACAACGGGTGTTTATTCATAGACAATTTATTTTCCAGCGCTAAGTCAACATAAAACAGCAAAACGGAGAACAATTATTTTAGATTTTAGACTCATGAAGCGGACACATAGGGGAAAACCCGGGGTCGATCTCTCCAGACTGGAACTGTCCTCCGAAGTCATGAGTTTATACCACAGCCCTGTGCCAAAGCCGGGGTGGCTGCATCGGCTCTCACTTTATCGATATTACTCACCTGATCTATGTTTACGCGCGGCGAAGTTGGAGGCATCATTCCCGCTTGGGATTCGCGTGCAAGCCGGCAGGAGCCCTCCGCAGAAACCTCTCCTTACGCTACATGCGCGCTCATCGCAATTGGCAATTAAGAGAACGCGCCGGACAACATTGCGCGCAGCACTTTGAGCGGGATCTATCAGTTTCTCATGGCACCGCTTCCCCTATGTACCATGACAACAAGCAGGGCTGGCAGAACTCGATCCGCCACAACCTTTCGCGAACGACTGCTTCAATCAAAGTGCCCAGAGAAAAGGGCACGCCGGGGAAGGGCAGCTACCATGGACGCTGGACACCAAATGCTGGACATGTTCGAGAACGGAAACTACCGGCGACGGAAGAGAAAGTGCAGGACTCAGGAAACGGGAGAGATTTAAATCTGGACATAAGAGAACCCCGAGCGACGACCGACCCTGAACTCCAAACTTCTTCAAAGCGCCCATTTGGAGAAAGAGTCACCGCTTAAGGACTCAGAAACAAGCAAGCGGCAACAAGAAAAACCTCCTCAAAGAGATCTTAACATCCACGGGAATTTAACTGCACCCAAACAAAAAAAATAGCGAGGCTAATGTGGCGCAGCACGGCGCCTCCGACTCCACAAAGACTGGGTTTTAGCACCCTTGACCACAGCGGGCACACTTAACCCAAAATGCTCGACGCCATGACATGCCAGCACAGTGTTCTCTAAACAATCGTAAATGGCACAAACGCTGGCGCCTTTAACGCGCGAGAGACGCCGGTACCGTGACGTAATGACCTTGGAAGCGCGCAAAACTGGAGACGCCAAATGCCGCAGAAACGAATGCTCAGACGCAGCCTCGAAAACAAACAGACAAATCGAAGGAGTTTAGCATTGACCGTATTCTGTCCAAAAAGGAGAACCAGTTCCAAAGAATGCGCGGCGTTTCTGGAGGAGCGCAGGTCGCGTGTTTGGAGGAGCGCGGTTACGCACTCACGTCGTCGCTGATCGCGCACGCGCACCCACAGCTGTACCCGCGCGGACTCCCGCTCTGCTCCTACCTGTCTCTCACCTGGCCGGAACAAAAGACTGAACCTTCAGGGAGAAAAACAGATGAGAAATTATTCTTTTGACGACACTTTTATGGCTTGACGAATCCACAGACCGTAGCACAACCCAGCAGTTTCAACCAGCTAAAAATTATTAACGTGCAAACAAAAACAGACCTCGTATAGCCTATCACATTTAACACCACTAACTCCCTATCAATCAGCGTTCAGGCGCTAAAAACTATTATTATTTTCTACTAGCTATTATTGTTGTCGTTGTGGAATTCAACATGGGTGGGCCACTCTAACAGAACAGTATAATGTACAGTATACTAACAGTTAATTCTAATTATCTGTGTATACTATGATCAAGAACGTATCTTTGTCTGTCTTTGATCAATGATAAATGATAATGTTATATGAACAAGGTTCCTCTCAGATTCTTGGCGAAATCGCACTGTGCCCCCCCCCCCCTGTTGTTTTCTTGTCCTCTTATCCTTACAAATACAGATACACAAAAACTCAAACCTGATTTACTGCTTAATGATTCATTTGTGGAAAGAAAAGAAAATGAACAAGTTTGTACCTTGTACTTTCAATTTGTATTGAAATTATTTTAAATAAACAATAAGTATGATAAAACCTTGTTGAAATAAACATCTTCAATTTCCCACCAAAAGAACCTGATATACTGTACTGTATATCCATGAAATATTGACTCCAACTCAACCTGAAACCCTAAAGAATCCCATTTTTATATAGGTGAAATTTATATCAGTAAGAGGAATTTACAAATTGTGCTTTCTTTAATATGTTTTACTTAATAAAAGAGCTTTTTGGGCAAGTATTTTATATAGTCATAATAATGAATGAACAGCGTGTCATTTTTCTATATAGTCCAAATAGCTTACTATTTGTTTACTATAACTGCTAGGACTATACATTAATCCTCATCTGTGAAACTGATCTACCACATGTTATTTCTTGCCACCATATATAGCCATAAGTGAAGATTGTTGAACTGAAAGTGCTACAGCCCTCACTGAGTGCAAATCAGGAATGCTTGTGGAAATCAATAGCTTTCCCACATTCAAGCAGAGGAACTCACATCCACAAGCATTTCCTGTGTATAGGATTCTTTTGGTCAGAAGTGTAAATAGAGCATCATCCCTTCTGAAGGCTTGTAGAGAGAAAGAGACTACATCTCTCAATCTAGCTGCCTCCATTCTGTCCTCCTCTTCACAGATGGGCTCCTTAGATGGAAGCAGTGTGGGCAGGACTCTGCTGGACCGCAGCCCTGAATTTGCCATGGCCTTATGAATACTGCTATCTCTAAAGTGATCTTTAAGATTATAAAAGAATGTTCTTTCATAGTCAGTGGAAATTTCTTGAATGACATCAGAGGATACTGGATGAATTACATGACTTTAAGTATGACCTTCAGTACGACCTTTACTGATATAGCTTTATTGCATGTAAGTGCTTGCATATTGTTTAGTTTTCTTTTGCTATTTTATTTTTCTTACATAGCACTGTTAATGCATACAAAAATATCTCATTGTCTATATCTATATTGCTAAAGATAATTGTGCCCTCTAGTGTTATAAATGTAGTTGCAAAACTTGCCAATCCTCTCCAGTGAATGGGTGCCGTCAGAATGAGAGCTGATAAAAACATCACAAAAAATCCACAAGTAATGTAGTAATCTGCAAGCGGTGTTTTTGTAATAAACAATCTATCATAAAGGCGTAAAAAAAGTCAGTCAGTAAAAAAAAAAAAGTTGTCTTATTTGAATCAGGAGAGAAATATGCACTGATCAAGTACAGTTTACAAGCAAAAACAGACCAAAACAGTTCTAAACAATATGCTAGTGGGTTTTGATGTGAGTGGACATCAAGGGATGGACCTTTTTCCATGGAGGCAAGCATTGATATGAATAATTATGGATATTATCATAATAATATAATAACTGGTGTTGTGTGGATTACTTGTGGATTATTGCTTTATCTGCTCTGTTTGGACTCTCCTCTCTGAGGCAACCCAATTCACTGCAGAGGATCCATTGGTGAGCACAGCCATTTTAAAGTTGAGAACATTTTCAGCAAATTTACATTTTGGGGAAAGTTTTTCCTTTCAAACATACCAGTCTATGTGTTTATCAATAGATTGTCATTTCCATTTCTGCACAGATCCAGTTAGTAATATAGATGGACTGCTAAATGTCCCTAACTGCTGGATTTCTGGCTAGACCTTTTTTTTTTTTAGATTGTTTGGTAACCACAAGAAACGATCCTATTGCAGAAGGCACATGTTCACCTCAGCAGCTTGAAGCTGATGGCCCCCCCCCACAGAGCTGGATGTGAATTTCAATGACCCTTATTCTCCGTTTGTGTTTCTGTCATTCTTAAGTATCATAAATGTTAAAAAAACAAGAAAGATTATCTTTCCTAAATGTTAAAGTGTAAAAAATTCACACCCCTGAGCCGATCGCTGCCCTCATTTTCATTTATTTTGACTGCAAATAGAGCAACACTTTCCTGTGGCCATAACCCCAAGTGCTCTGCTGTGAGAGGTGCCAAATAAAGCAACGACTACTAAAAGCAGAATTTTTGATAAACATAGTGGCCTAATTAAAAAACACAAACCATATCTTTCTGTTCCACAAACACAACCATATTGTTTTGGCTGACTTAAGGTAATTACTGACCTTCTTTTTTTTGTTTACTGAAAAATAACAACTCCAAACATTGATTCAGATTCCACAAACATTTGTTTTCAGACCCCAAGCCTTAAGTAAAGTAAAATGCTTCTGACAGACTGCCTTGCAATGATTTCAAAATAATTTAAGGGATAATGTTGATGAAAATCAGTACCTTTTCAGTCATATATATTTCCAGTTTAATATTTTCAAGAATACTAAAGTAATAAGTATATTTTGTGTAAACCAACATTTTTATGATTTTAACATTATCATCTAGCCAATGTTCCTAATTTTTTACTTATATATTTTACCACGTTAATTTATGGTGGTTAACAACCCAACACATTCAATAACCATGAATCCAGTTGTGAAGAGGTCAGTGAGCCATGGTTCAAAGCTTGGATCTCATCTGAGACAGAACTGACAAGGCCTGATAGATCAGACAGGGGTCAAATCAAGAAAGAGAGAAAAGAAGCCATATTGCAGAAGCATCATCACCCTTGTTTCATGCACATCACATCTCCAGGCAGCATTAAATCATACCATTTCAAACCACCGACATCCAAAAAGCTTGTTTAATCTTGTGTGTTTATTAATATATTTTCACTCCTAGCGTCAAACAAACTCAGTTGTCCAAATACCCTCTCACCCGCTAATAGGAGCGGTGGGGCGCTGATGAGTGTCTCGGATTGATGGTCTATCTGGGAGGAACATTAGCTGCTAATCAAGTTATGTTTCCTGGCGCTCTATTTGCATGCAAAGAGCACAATATGCATGTTTGCTATCAGGTTCCCCTGCTTATGAAACACACTCATTACATCCAAGTCAGTGCTGCCTTTTAGATAGCAATGTAAGGAGCCACTTCAGAATGCTTAATTAATCTCCGTTTTAATATGAAAAACAGACCCTTTCACCCAGTAACAACCAAGCTTCACACCCACTTCACAGTTTAAGTCAAGTCCAACTCTATTTTATATAGCAAATTAAAAGCAATTCATCATAATAATAATAATAATAATATGAAAATATATAAAGATAAATTATTATAAATAAATAATGCAGATAAAAACAGTTAAATGAAAGGAAACCAACCCCAACAACACACAACAACAAAAAACTACTGGCCTAAACCTTATATCGAGTTTAGGGCCTAAACATAATATTTCTCCCACCCATTGCCTGCCAAACAACAAGATCCGCACCACATGCAAGTAAGCTTAACTTGAGGTAGACCTAATCCAGGCTACCTATGAATCCATATGTACTGCCTTACAACCAAACACTCTTTTTATCATCAATCCTATCAATGTTTGACCCTTATTTTAGGAATCTGAGGTTTATTTGACTTTCATGCCCTCATTTGGCCCTTTAAAGGCTGGTGATTCAGTAGAGTAGTTCACTAAATGCAAGGCTGGTGAGACATACTGTAGATGATGCACGAGTGATCCTCATATCAACCAAATGACGCAGTCATAAAAAACACAGATGGACACCCGCTGCTCTTGACTCAAATGTAAATATTTGCTCTTTGATTTGGAATGACGTCATTGAAGTATTCGCTGATGAATTGTGTGTGTTACATATCTTTTCAGATGCCTGACTGAGAAGCTGTAATAGGAGGTTAGCACAATAAATATCACTCTCACCCGCACATATGGCCGCACACAGTAATTGATTACTCATGTGAATCATACCGTGAAAATACAATTTTGGAGGGAATAACAAAGAGCCATTTAGAAATAAACTTTCAACTGTTGTTCTATGTGCCAAAACTAAATATTAGACAGTTATAACCATCATCTCAGTGGATTAGCCTAGGCACCAGCTGGCTTCTAGGACATGGTCATTTTTTCCTCCAGTTTAACTCGAGTGGACTAACAGCTGGCTGAATGAACATTTTTTATCTCGATTTTCGCAATAGCCCACCCTTGTCCTTGCACATTCCCATCTTTAAAATCTAAACTAAATCAGAAACATACTGTAGGCCTACACATTATTGAGGACCAGCAGTTTCAACTACAATCTTTCAGGTGTTTCCTTGTTTAAGCACACCTGCATTAGTTTTAATTAAATGAGTGGATTTTCTGGTTGATTTCAACAATTATTAATTTATTGCTTAATTATTCTTATTATTATTATTTTGCAGGTGCGTCCCGCGCCGCTTCTAGATAAAAGCTTTAACATTTTCAGATTGCCGCAAGCGCACCCGCGGGTCAATGTGACAAGAACCAACCAATCAGCTTTCATCCTTTCCCGTAACAACATTTGAAACGCTCAGCCAAGATGAAGGAGGCAGCTGATCATAGCAGTACAGGGATAGTCATTTTAAATAAAGTTTTTAGTATAGAGCTACTGCAAGCGATTTTTAGTGCTGCAAATCCATTTATCCTTTGCTGAAACTTCCGCGGCTTCATGGAGAGCGCAGGTGATGTTTGCTTAGCAGTATTCAAATTCAAGTGTGCACTGTTGCAGATGTGTTGTTTTGTTGCTAGGCCTATTGTTTTGTATGTTGTAATGGCCTTTTTTTGTTTTACTAAACGTAAAGTTTATTTTTGTAATGTGTTTTTGTAAAGTCATAATTTTGGTTTTTATAACATTGTTATATTTTTTTGTTTTTAACTGCTCGCTATTTGCAATGGTTACTGTTAAATATTTTCTTACTGTGTATTTTGGTAAATTGAATAAAAACCAGAAAACTAAAAACTAACCAAAAATAATAATAATCAAAATAAATAGCATAATAATTATTCAGATTTAATACAGAAACCCACAACAATTAAAAACAAAAACATTTCAATGTATAGGCCATGTTTTAAATACATAGATAATAACACATGAGATGTTCAATGCTATATACAATTAAACCTACTAAAGAGATGTGATGCGAGCAACTTATTACTTTATAAATTATTTATCACGTATAAAACACACTATTAAAGAAGGATATTATGTTGTATGTAATCATGTTATCACTGACCCCTGTGTAACTCTAAGAAAGCAGACCTTGCAGACAACAGACATGACATCTGCTACATACTGTCTGCTAGTGCGATTATCGTGAAGACATGTGTTTTCACAACGCTTCTTAAAGTGAGGATTTATCGGAACTTTTTGAGCAACATAAGCCATCCTGAGAACAATCGTTTCAAGTTCTAAGAGCCAGATGTGCCGGCCAAATGTCGTCTGAATGAATATGCATGTCTACACAGTACCTTACAGTTGTGTGTACGTGTCTATGAAAGCTCTCAAGACCCATTAGTGTGTGCTTGTGGCCCCTGTCACAGACCACCCGGCGGTCTGGTTCACACTTAGCCTACGGGGAGAAACCTGACTCCTGTTTAGACTCCCATGGAGGGCTTGAAAAGTGCACTGGCCTCAGAGGTCCACTCCAACTGACCGACTACAGCAAACTGTCTGCACCCGGCCAGCCAAACATCACACAGACACACTAACAGTGTGTTCTAGCATTGGGGTTCAAACAGAGACGCTCTTTATGAATGCACAAGAGGATGTATATGTGTTTATGAGATTCTGTGATTGAAAATGTGTAGACAGAGATATTATGGAAAAACATCAGACTTACTGTCAGGAAACAGAGCCATTTGTGTTCCATTTGGGTCCCCCTTAAATTTCAACCCTTAAACATGTTCAGTTTGAAGTGGTAGGCACAAAACCTGAGTTGAAAGATAATGTCATGGGTGGTTAATATTTTGATATTAATATAATCATATTATCTATCATTATGTGATTTATTTCACACCAAAAGTAAGATTTTCTGCTTAGTTGTCTATTAAAATTATGAATTCGAAACAATAATGTAGCACTTCATGGTTAATAACAATACATAACTTGGGAAGACTAACCACATAGGATAGGAAGTTATAATCAGACATCTGAACCAAACAGTTTCGGGCTCCTATTTGACTTTTTTTTTCTTTGGGGGGAACCCAAACTGTTTGCTTTGCAACAGGTTTGTGTTCCCCGAGAAACTTCATTTACAAAACTTTTGCTGGTAATAGAATTATGATATTGGAGGAAAAACTATTTCAATAATTTTGCAAGCAAATGCAAAAGATTTTCACAATATTTTGGTAACTGAATGTCAAAGCTTTAAAATATAATTTATAAAGTTTCATATTCTCCCATCTTTTTTTTTTTTTTTTTTTAACACAACATGTCCCCTTAGGGGCTGTGTTATAAATATACAAAAAAAAGAAAGAAATAAAGAAAAAAATAAAATAAAAAATAATTCTCACCATTTCCTGAGAACTACACATAGACAGAATGAAAGAGAGAAGATAAAAAAATGAGTCCAAGAAAGACCAAAAAAGAAAGAAAGAAAGTGTAGAAGGATGTGATCAATCACTAACTGTTCAAGATAAGGAGAGTTTGTCCATTGTTTGATGGGGTCTGGGATTAATTAGCAGTAGTAGAGCTCTCATTGTGAGACACCAGTGCTTGGCCTTTCACAGCTCATTACTGTGTGTCCAATCAGTGCAGGCCAGTGTGACTGCTGTTTATTTATCCACACAGCCAGCCTCAGTTTTCTTCACTGGATCGCCTTAAATACTCCCACATTGAGCTGAATCTGCACAGACATATTCAGCAACACATTATCAGGCAGAGAGCACCATCTTATAATCATCTCTTATTGTTTTCTCAATTATTTTCAATAAGAAATGTTTCTTGAGCACCAAATCACCATATTAGAATGATTTCTAAAGGATCTGACACTAAAGACTGGAGTAATCGCCACTGAAAATTAATCTTTGCCATCACAGGAATCAATGAGCCTACATTTTAAAGTAAATTACAATAGAAAATGGTTATTTTAAACTGCAATAATATGTTCACAATATCACTGCTTTTACTGTATTCTTAATCAATAAACACAACCTTGGTGACCATAAGAGACCTTATAGGTTTTGCTTGTTAAGGATGCTTTCATACTCCATAGCTGAATCTACAGTACAATGAGGACTTAAAAGATAAAATGCATCAGGAAAAGAGAATTATGTTTTATTTTATTATAAACACTTCACACATTAGAGACAGGTCAACACCTCTCTTGTTGGTTTCCAGGTACGTTCCAAAAGGAAATTCAGGGCACTTGGGAAAAATACAATGCAGACCACTGAGCTTACTATGAACATAAATTTACATAGACAGCACAATATTAACATCATCATCTGAAATGCAAAGACCATACTGGATCCAGCACATTCCTGTTACAACCATGCGTTCATGTACAACACATAAATAAATAAATGCCCAACAATCTGACTAGCCCATATCTAGCATCCAATTCCTCATTATTGTGTGAACAAAACAATCTGTATTTACAATCCAAATATATTAAATTCAGTTTTTCCTCAGATGGAGGACATATGATTCAATACAAGCTCTTGAAGACCCCACTCAGTGGCTGACATTCACTTCCGCAGATCTTCAATCGAAGCGGAGGGTTATGTTTGCCCTCTACTGGCTTGAAATGTAATTGCAACAACAGTATAAGTAGATGGTAAACAATAAGTAGAGTAAGTAGATGGTAAACAATTTGTATGCATATCATGCACTAAAGACACAACACTGTATGACATCAAAACAGTACATGATACTTTTCTTTAACTTACTCTAATACGAACCAGGAGCATTATCCATTCAACACTAAACACATCTCATGGCAGGGTGCACAAACTTATGAGCGCTACCCCAGAGATCATGGAGGATAACAGCATGCTGACACAGGTTTGTTCGCACTAAAATGGGAAGATCACCACTTAATATATACGAATCTAAAGGCACTTTAAACCGGGGAACAGACATAGTTCCAGTCTCCACATATTATGAGGAAGTCACAAACAATATTAATACTCAATTTATCCATACAGGAAGAACACAAAACCAGAAAAGTGCAATAGATGGGAACATAACAGGAACAGACCAGTA
Source organism: Cyprinus carpio (assembly GCF_018340385.1). NCBI lineage: Eukaryota > Metazoa > Chordata > Actinopteri > Cypriniformes > Cyprinidae > Cyprinus > Cyprinus carpio. Next base: position 20,890,025 of record NC_056589.1, read on the forward strand.
GAGACTTCTGGAGAGCAGATGGACTTATTGGAAATATTGACTAATAATGTTGATACATTGATATTGTTGATATTGATCTAGTGAAATACTGATATTATTAGAATATTTTTTGTTCATCATTTGTCATTGTATTTGCTCAAATGACACTTTTAGTACTATAGTTCTGTACATAAAAGTAGCAGGAAAGATATGTGGAATATTAAAAATGGTGATTTGCATCGTGTTCTCGTCATAATATATAATACAGAGTATATATTGTATGACAGATATTGTGTCTTATGATGCCTGAAGGCTCTGAGCCATATTGCTATTCCAGGGTATATGCAGAATTTTTTTTTCTTTTTTTTTTTTCCACATTGTTGCAGTTTGAACCAAATTAAACCATTTTTATACTACAGCTGGACACTGAAGGATCATGGGATGTGGCTGATCTATGCCAACTATTTTAGTTGCATTATTTCTGCACTGGTTGGTAAGGATAGTGGTAGGACTTTGGGGTGATACCAGAGACAAAACTGTTGGCATTTGTGGAATACTGATCATTAGAGCTTGAATGGATGTGCTGATGTGGATGGCAGAGTTTAGATGATTTTGGATATTCACTCTGCAGCCATCTGCTCAATGTGGTCACACAGCAGCTTGTATTGCTCTGAAAAAGCATAATAAAATGTGTGAACCATATTTATACATTCATTATTGTTCAAATATTTTTTTTGACAAAAAATAATACTTTTATTTAGCAGTGTATTAAACTGATCAAAAGTAACAGTAAAGACATTTATAAGTGATTTCTGTATCAAGTAATTCTGTTCATTTGAACTTATTTATTCATCAAAAATCCTGAAAAAAAGTATCACATTCCATAAAAATATTAAGTAGCACAACTTTTTTAAAGATTGCTAATAATAAAATGTTTCTTGAACACCAAATTATCATATTAGAATAATGTAATAATGGCTGCTAAATTATTAAACACAATACTTTTTTTTTGGAATGGTACTGTAATTAATGACACAAACCTATAAATGTAATTCCTTTTTATTTTTCATTTTTTTTCAAATTTGGAACAGAAAGCTGTAAAGTGACATTACCTTCATCCAGATTCCAGAAATGACTGCCTGTTTCTTCAGGAAGTCATTGCAGAGTTTCTTGTTCAATCCAAAAGCCACCATGTTATGGGTGAATGTTCTGGATAAACAAAAGCAAATATTATGAGTATATGAGCATATAAAACAATGTCCGAAAACATGCAGTGAATATTGTTTGTTTGTTTTTTTCAGTATTTTTTTCATGACATTCCAGACCAATGCCATGCGACTCACCCCAGCTGACCGAAGGTGATGTTCTCATTGAATCTGGAGCTATCATCTTTCTCTTCCTGGGTCATATGGCACCACTTTTCTCTGAATGTACAAAAACAAGGCGGTCAATGATATTTCTCTCACTGCTACTTCTCTCATCATGCATGAGAGACCATCAACACAGAATCTTTCTAAATGTTAAAGCTCGCTCAGAAACTTTTAACACATCACGACAAATACTGGGAGGTTAGAGAGTTAAAAGGTGTAAAAACAATCATACAAAAGAACAAATGTGTATTAGCCATTCATTGGTGCTCATGCAAAATCCAACAAACATTTTAGAATAAGGTTTAGTGAGCAGTCAGCTGTAGCCATGATTCACAATGAGTTCGAACAACAAAAACAAGACGAAATTTAAATAACAAAAAGCATACGAGCAACACGGAACCACAGCATAATGCAGCTCTCGAAACAGGAAAAAATTCTCAGGCAACAAATCAATGCATTTTTCCATGTGCAAAATGTTCCTTTCCTAATAATATACTAATTGTTTTTTATTACACTAATATATAACTGTCTTCTGTTCCAATGATTTTTTATTGATTTTTTTTATTTTATTTTTTTAGCCCGTTTTATCACCTACTAGATGAAAACTGTCTGAACACTACGTAAAAGTAATAAAAGTGACATCTCTCTTTAACTAGAGATTTCATGACTTGATGAATCATTTATGTATGTAGCACAAACAGTGTGGGATGAATTACTGGTCAAAGGTTAATACTTACGGCTGGGGATTTGACAGAACCCCTAACGCCAAGTATGTCCACTAGTAATACATATACTTGGCTTTGTAAACACCTCTAATAAAGCTGTTCTTGGTTAGCAGTTGACGTAGCAATGAATAGGCACTTGGATACAATAGACTCTGAGTACATGCAATGATACAGCAAATAATGCAAAGGCAAAGAGTGAATACTGTGATCTCACTACTTCTCATTTTTCGTAAAGTAGATCAGTGGTTCCCAGCTGGTTCCAGAACACAGATTTTTACAGTAACTCCAAAACAGTCCCAAAATTGTTCACGGTACAAAAGTAATCAAAAGTGTCCTTGTTAAACATTGCAATGTATTAATATTATGGTTTTCAATAACGAGGACATGTCATGCAACCTGTCCATGCTGGCCAGATGAATTTGAAATACCATGCCAAAATACTGTGTTTGATTGGATGCAAGGCTTTTGAAATCAACAACAAAAGCGTGTTCTCTTTCCGTTTAAAACTTAATAAGCCTATTTAATTTACTATACTACCTACATGAGTGTATGGTTGTTTGTATTGCTGTCAGAATAGATATACAGTACAACTCACTTTTATGGCACAGCTATTAGTATTTTAGTATTAATAAATATTTTATCCGCTTAAATTGTGCAGTGTAGACATCATGATAAAAAAAGACAATGCAATACGCCTTAGGCAAATATGAGTCAGTGCTTTTTTGGAGGACCTGGTTTCCGTTGAGTACTGATGAAAATGTTATCAGAATGTTACACAGCTTCCTGACTGGATCCTGCACTGAAATATATAGAGGTCTCTCACTTTTTTTGACCCGAGAAATATTTCAGTCAGCTGAATATCTTTATATATAAATGATATATAACTATATATATATATATTACTGAAATATTTTAGTTCAAAGTTTGGACGCTAGATTTTTTTTATAGATTAAAAAACAAAAAAAAAAAATAATTGTTGATATATATATATTTAATTAAGACTGCTGAAAATGACGGTTTATCGTCACAGGTCTGGAATATCAAAAAAATCCCCTGATATTTCTTTGTTTTCTACAACTATGAGAACCCCGTGCAGAGTGGAAATATATTAAATGTTGGCCCAATTCTGTCAGTGTGTCATCCTTTTCCTAAACTCCCTCCACTTTCCCCTCAACTTATCCTCTGCTCATCTTTCACTCTGTTACTCTCATTTCATTCTAACTGATCAAACTGTCTCTCCTCTCCTTTTTAATCCTCCTCTTTCTTTGGCTTTCCTGTCTCTATCTTGCAATGTCCAGAGCAGCAGACGGAATGAAGGACAGACCTTTCATCTTTCTCTTCCTCAGCCGTCCGCCTGCGTGAGGCAGCAAGGCACAGGGAGATAAAGGGTTAAAGTCACATGCAGAGAGAGAGAGAGAGAGCCACAAAGAGAAAGAAAGGCAAGAGAGGATGATGAGCAGATGAGCAGTGTGGAAGAGTAAACCACATGAGCACAGAGAAAGACTTCAGGTATTTCCACTACAAATACAGTGTAAGACTGTCATATGCATCGGGCGCACAGTCACGCACCTCGGTAGTTTATTTCAACATCACTAACAATCTATCAAACACAAAGTAAACTCTCGATCTCTCCCTCTGGCTTTAACAGACACACAAACAAACACGCAGTCTAACAAACACGCAATCTTACATGTGCATTAGGTGCCGTTGCAAAGTCTGTTTTTGTTAATAGCACGATATATCAGGAGAAAGAGAAAAGAAGCACTCTATAAAAAGCAATAAGAATTACAGGGTACACTGTGAAAAACCCTGCACTCTCTCTCACCTCGTGGTGGGGGATCTTTTATTTCTCTCACAGTGAACAGCATCGAAAAACGCTGCGTTCCAAAACCTCAAAGTGTGCCTTTTTCTCTCACAGTGGACAGCATCGAAAAACGCTGCGTTCCAAAACCTCAAAGTGTTCAACACTCAGCAGGACCTTGTCGATAACCCAAAAGCCTCCTTCTTTGTAGGCTTCATGTTTGCAGCAAAAATCAGTATTCTTAGTAAATGATATTGTTGCCAACAAATCTTGATACAGATATATGTGACAATATTTGAAGATTGGATATTTGGCTTCTAAATTTAAAATCCAAAAGCTTTGCCATCACAGGAATCAAATGATAATAAAAAGAAATTTAAATAAGCAAATCATATTAATAAAAATAATAATAATGAAACGGACTGGAACAATACAAAATCCAGTTTCATTTCTTATTCTTGCATGAAATATGATTATAATGTATTCGTTGACTGAATATGTTTAAACCAATGTAACAGCTGTTTTAAACAACTTAAGACACTGACAGGATGCCACAAATGCGGTCCATAAAAAAAAGTAAATAACATGAATATTTAATAAAAATGCTGATTATGTAAAAAGGATACATTTTCAGAAATACCTTCAGCTGTTAATTTGAATAATTATAACTGACAACCTACCAAATGGGCTGCTGTTTCAGGTGTGTGTACAGGTAAATTTTCTCCTCTTCTTTTCTATCCGGGGAGAGAGGGGGAGAAACTACAGGGTATGCAGAGATAAGCACAGTTAATAATTCAAACACCTGCAGTACACATGTCTACAGAGACACTCTCTGTGTGTTAAGGGTCTTGCTCAACAGCATAGTGGTGGAAGCTAATGAATGGTTTGGGTAACCAACCCAGATTCTTAACCACTAAGTCACATAATCAGTATACATAGAGGAAATCCTAAGTGAGACATCTAAAAACTGGTAAAGACATAACAAAAGATTGTGAGAGGAGAGAACTAGAGATTAAAACACAGTGGTGGTACATCGTAAACTACCTGGCGTTTTGGTTTTCTGTTCAGCAGGTGTGTCGGTGTCTCTGAGGAGGACAGAATGAGAACAGGATGGGTTTGTGAACAGCAGAAGCATCACTAATTAAAAGAGTGAGTAATAGCTATGACAGAAAATCACCCACTCATTCTTTCGGCCCAAAGGCCCTCTCAGTTTACTCTCCAGACCCCCAAAGAATCCCTTAACATCAGTCTTAGCGGAGGTGTTCTTTAGCAGTCGCTCTGCGATATCCTTCTTTCCAGAGAGCCACACCTTTCCACTGCGCAGATACGAGTCGATCCCCCCGCTGGGCCTCTCCAGCAGTTCTGCGGGAGACAGCTGGGACTTACCTGTCACACACACACACACACACCACACACACACACACACACACACACACACACACACACACACACACACACACACACACACACACACACACACACACACACACACACACACACACACACACATTAATTAGAAAAGTAAATGAATTTAATCAGAAGGCATTCTATGCAGTCACACACTGTGTATATTAGGAATGGGATTCTCTTTAGGCACTTCACAATTTGATTTGATTCCAAAACAATTCTTAACATGACAAGGGAACCAAATTAGCAGTTTTGCACCACATGATACATAATAATTAGGAAAAATAAATAATTAATTGCATTTTTTGAAGAATTTATTTAGTGAATCACACTACTATTCAAAACTTGGAGTCAGTAAGATTTTAAAATATATAAAATATGTAAATATATAAAAAGATATTTAGGCTGCAATTACTTGAACAAAAATAAAGTAAAAACTGAAAAATTGAAAGTATTTTCTATTTTAGTATATTTTTTTAAAATTCTATTTAGAACAATCTATTTAAAATGTAAATCTTATGTAATACTGTATCCCTTTACTGTCACTTTTGAACAAATAGCTAAATGCATCCTTGCTGAATAATTATTATTAATTTTTATAAAATCGTATTTGATTTTGAATGGTATTGTATATGCACCTAGTCCCACATCATTAGTTTTTATACCAGGTCATATAAACCAACCTCCCTTGAAAACACATTAAAATGGCATTGTAAAATTTTTCCAAAACAATAAGCGGCAGTGCCAGTAATATCTGAGTCATAGGCTGTAACAGGAAGTGAGAGGAGGTCTGGACATTTCTTTATCAGATTCTTACATGCTTTACAACATCACAGTATGCTTGCTTAATATTTAATGGTGAACTCTCTTACCCATGTAGTAATATGTGAAGCACATGGTCATGAGGTGTTTGGCTGGGCCATAATCATCCACCTGGTGACATCTGTCAATCAATCAAAATATGGGTCACATGTGAGTCTCACACTGACTTGCCAAGAGTTCTACAGACAATTGGTAAATTTGCTCTTAACCAGTTTGGTTTGGCTTCCATGTAATGTCAAACACACATCTGAGATATTTATCGCTGATGTACTTACTCAAATAAAACAACAGCGAAGGACTGCAGCCTGTAGAACGTTTGTTCACTTACACATTTGGAGTGGCAGCGCTGCAAACACAAAGCATTGTTATCACCACAACTGTGTTTGTTGATGCACATTTTATTGCATGAGTTTTCTTTATCTTTTCGAAAGCGATTGGTACATTGAGTCAAGACTGTGCTTGATGTTTATAGCAAGGTGTATTTTAGGATACCTATGGCCGAAATTTATTTTCACAATGTGGTAGATAACCAATAAATGGCAATTATTAAAATAATAGAACAATCTAGACTAAATAAATTAAAACTAGAACACACAAAAAACAATGATTTTAAAAGCATCTCAACATTATAAGATTACATTTAACAGTGTTATTCAATTATTATTGTTATTAAAGATTACATTTTTTTTTAATATTGGCCAACATTTTTGTTTTTTAAGATTAAATTTTTTTTTGTTATTGAATTTTTTCAACACATTTTTCAAACAATGGGTGTATAGTTCACTTCATTATTTGGTATTGCTTAACAAAATTCTATGTTGCAAAACATTGTGCTGCTTAATACGTTTTTGCAGGGCAATTTTAACATATTTTGCTATGTTTAGTATGTGACCGAAAAAAAAAACAGGCTCTTACTGCTGCTTTTCACACATACGGTGTTGTGAACTCTCTCCAACTTAAATAGAGGTGAAGAAATGAAATATGCATCGTTTGCACACAGTGGTGGTTTTAGTGTTACATGCTATTACATTATTCATTCATATTTTGAATTAGCTTATACAGTGCCCTCCACTAATATTGGCACCCTTGGTAAATATGACCAAAAGCTCCTGTGAAAATAAATCTGCATTGTTTATCTTTTTGATCTTTCATTTAATAAATTGACAAAATTCTAATCTTTCATTGAAGTAAAACAATTGAAAGTGGGGGGAAACTCACATTATGAAATGAATGTTTTTCTCCAATGCATGTTGGCCACAATTATTGGCACCCCTAGAAATTCTATGAAGAAAATATTTCTGAAGATATATTCCCATTTTTTTTTAGCAAACCAGGGTGACTAGGAGCATGAAATTGTCCAGCCATGACATCCTGTTCCACAGGATTATAAATATGAGGAACACAAAGGCCAAATTCCCTTAATCTTCAGCCAGGACATCCTGTTCCACAGGAGTATAAATATGAGGAACACAAAGGCCAAATTCCCTTAATCATATTTCTCATAAAGTGTAAGAAAAAGAGTTAAAGCATTGAAAAAGCCCCATTTTCCACCATCAAGGCGATAATTAAGAAGCTCCAATCAACTAAAGATGTTACAAATCTGCCTGGAAGAGGACTGTATGTCTATATCGTCCTAATGCACGGTGAGGAGGAGAGTTTGAGTGGCCAAAGACTCCAGGGATCAAAGTTGGAGAATCACAGAGATTAATTGAGTCTTGGGGTCAGAAAGACTAAAAAAAACAAACAAACATGTTTTTTAGGAGGGTTTTAAGAAAAATCCTCACAAGAAGCACCAACATGGAGCTGGTAATCTGAAGGATCTGGAGAGATTCTGGATGAAGGAATGGTCTCTGATCTCTTGTCATGTGTTCTTCAAACTCTTCCGGCATTACAGCAGAAAACTCAGAGCTGTTATCTTGGGAAAAGGACGTTGCAATAATTGGGTGCCAAAAGTTGTGGCCAACGTGAGCTAGAGAAAAACATGTATTTCATAATGAGATTTTGATAGGTTAGAATTTTGTGAATTTTTTGAATGAAAGATCAAAAGGAATAAACGATGCAGATTTATGACCATCACCATAATAACTAAAAAAAAATAAAATGTTTTGAAATTGGAATAGAAAGATGCAGTGATGGGGTTTTTAAAATTGCTCAGTGTTGCTGCTTTCATACCTGCGCACTGACATATTTGGCAAACCACTCCCTCCCTTTGCCGTTCTCTCCAGTGCACAACTCTCCAAAGTGAGCTTTCTCCTCCTGATCAAAGTCCTCCCTGAGAGAGGAAAAGAGAATTAAAAGAACCAGGAGTAGCAGCAGGAAGAGAAAGGGACAGGGAGAGAGTACTTCAAACAACAGGAACAAATGCAAACATACACATAAGTTGACATCTGACTATAATTCTGTTTGAAATTTCTAACTCATTCAAGAGAACAGTTCACCTAAAAAAATGAAGATTCTGTCATTGTTTACTTGTTCTAAACCCGTATGACTTTCTTACTGCCATGGAGAACAAAAGTATATTTTCAATACCACAAAAGTACACAGTCACAAAGGGTTGTCAAGCTCCAACAAATACAAAAAACCCCATTAAAGGCGAGGGTTGTAGTGTTTTTTCAATTACAAAAAAGTACACAGTCACAAAGGGTTGTCAAGTACAGACTATCAGTTCAACCCTGCTCCAACACAATCTGTCTGTAATTATCAAGTAGCCCTGAAACACTTGATTAGCTGCTTCAGGTGTGTTTGATTGGGGTTGGAGCTGAAATCTGCAGGACAGTAGCTCTCCAGGAGCAGGGTTGGAGACCCCTGCTCTAAGCCTTCTGAAGCAATACAATAGCTCTGTCTAAGGAACTGATGGGGAGACTGTAACTCTCATTATTAGATATGGATAAGAATGAGAATTTTGCTATAGATCTTCTTCTGTGTTCATGGCCGTAGTTTGTGGAGCAAATCACCTTCCATGGAAGAGCTTTGCCACGTAGGTTTTCATGAACGCTCTTATCTCCGTCTCTTCTGCGTCCTCAGTGCTGTGACTGGAGCAGGATGAGGACCGTCGTGTGCTCGATGGGTGCGATGGGGATCCTGTGTCCTCGTTGTCGCTGTCGGCCGATTCGGTGGCATCACTATCTTCTTCTCTGTGGGAAGTGTGTGTGGGGGCCATTGGTTCTGGTAGAAGAGGCTCTATGGTGGCGTGGCTCGCAGGCTCAGGGAAGAGAGGCTCGGATGAGAAAAAGCCTGTCTGACTGGGAGGTCCAAGAACAGAGGGAGCTGTCCCTTCTGGGGGTGAGTCAAAGTCTATGAGGTTGTTCACCACGGCCCCCTCCATTCTTTGTTATGGGGGTAATTCAGTCACTAGGTGAAATTTGATGATGTCAGCTCAAAAAACTCACAGAGGCAACCGCTGTTTGTAGCTCCACCGTTTTGTCACAGCAGCTGGACCCAAGGAAAAAAAAGCAGCTTTAATTTGATAAATGAATATTACATTACTAAACCTATATTTATTATAGTTTGTGGTTAAACTTCTTACTTTATTAAATCAAAGATACAATAAAAACAGTAATACTGTAATATTAAAATTTAAAATTATGAAAATATTTTAATATTTATAATTTATATCTGGGATGCAAAGCTGAATATAAGCGGCCATTAATATTCAGAATTCATTCTAATATGCTGATTTGGTTGCTCAAGACACATTTCTTATTGTTATCACGGTTGAAAACAGTTCTCGTTAAGATTTTCTGTGGAAATTGTGATTCTTTGATGACTAGAAAGTTCAAAAGAACAGTACTCATTTCTATTTCAGCACTGAAATAGAAATCTTTTATAACCTAAATGCACCCTGCACAAAAAAAAAAAAAAAAAAAGGAAAATAAAAGTAGGTACTAATCCTTAAAAAAAAAAAAAAAAAACTTACTGACCCCAAACTCTTGAATGGTAGTGTATAATATATTTGTAACATTATTTTGTTTATTATATATAATTATATTATGTCACATACAGATATTTTATTAATTATAATAAATGTTAATAACTGTAATAAATATATAACATCAAGCATTCAAAATATTTTCATGAAGTGTAACATTATGGGAGAGTACTTTAATGTCCTCTTTTGTGGTAAACTTCCCTGCAGCTGTGTTTATACAGACTGACCACAGCATTAAGCAACACAGAGTCCCTCAGAGCCTGTCAATACGATGTTACATTATGAAATCCATTGCACAGTTTATGAACTAGTTGGATCATGAAAGTTGTTTTTTGGCTATCAGTTAAAATTATCCATAAGTGATAACCAACCTAAAGATGCAGTGGACCTTACAAGGCTACCAGAGCAGCAGCTTCTGTAAGTCAAACCGAATGAAAACAATATATGAATTCTGCATGAAGAAGAACAATCATTCATGCTATACTTGAATAATTTTTACAAGACTCAAAAACAACACCCAAACCTACATCCCTTTAGGCTTTTGACAAAATCCTGAGAAATACATTAGGACTGAGAGGGACGGTTACATAATGCAGAGCTGGAGGAGCGTGACTTGGCTGGCTAACGCACCCACAAGTGCATACACACACACACACACACACACACACACACACACACACAACACCACACACTGTGACCAGAGTCTGAGAAAGTGTCAATTTGCCACCGCCTATTTTCACACTTATCTTTGAGAAGCACAAGGCAGAAAAAAACAGCTGCATGTTGGGGTGAGCGTTAACACAAATACCAGACTCCTACACATGGCTGCTTCTCTGGGAGAGCATGTTCTCTTGCGTTTCATAAATTTCAGCATTCAAGAGGGTAAATGCACATGCTGCAATATTCCTGCCTCCCTGCACTGGAGCACTGTCCCCTTTTTACTCCATCCATCCTTCAAAATGCCCCTTCATACTGAGGCTCGGGGCCCAGTGTCAGAGTGACGGGACACAGATGAGCTGGTCCACAGATTTGAGGGGCTGAATGGGTTAGGGTCACAAAAGCAGTGCAGTGATATCAGAGTCAGCAGTGCAGAGAGAAAGATAATTACATGTGTGATGAATGTCTCGAGGTTGGAGATATTGGGTTGGCTTGTGTGCAAGGTCAAGTCGGTCAAAAAACTAGAAAACTGGTAAGCTAGAACAGTGGCTTTTGAATTAGTTTTGCGTCAAGGCCCAGATGTTACATTGGATGTCAAGTGGTGACCCAACTTTTATCACACAAAACCACACAAAAATGTTCATAAAAGCAAACACTAAAATTAAATTAATATTAATAATCTAAAAAAAACAATCAATTATAATTATATGTCTAAAAATATTATTAGATATTAATAATTAAATAATTAAAAAAAAAAAATTCAAGTCAGGCAACCCATTTGCCCTGTCATTTGCCTAATTTAGGTAGCAAGCAACAGATGAATTTGTGCCAAAATACAGTCAAGTTTGATTAGGCACACAACCTTCGACAACCAAAGCATTTTCTCCTCCCTTTATTAATTTATTTTGCCATCATATCTATGCACAATTAGATAAATAAAATTATTATTATCAGAACTGACCTGTAACCAACCCTTTGAGAACCACTGAACTAGTTCAGTGATCACTAGTTTATGCATTACGAGCAAAATGCAAATATAGACTGATTCAGATTACATGCTGTAGTAAAAGTAAAATTGAGAATCTGTGGTAGGAAACAAAATAATTACTAACCATGCATGATAGTGATACATTACAAACAGATCAGATTTCGTCTGGATTCAACAATCATGCAAAAGCTTGCAGAAATCTTAATCGGGAAATCCGAAAGGTTTCTATGTATTAATGGTGTGAGAAAGTGTGTCTCTGATGTGAAAAGAAGGCCACAGAGAGGTTAATTTGAGGCTGTTTCATTTATATCATTATGCAACATTTCCTTCTATTTCCTCAAGGGAAACCTCATGGTATCAGACACTGTGAACTTAAGAATGCCATCCTGTACAGGGCTTGATCAGCTAGCCGCTAGCCGCTGAGTGATCCCGCACAACCAGACACATAAACAAATCCTAAAAGGATCAATGCTTCTAACCAGAGAGCATCAGATTCAATAAAAGTCACATATAATTACTCTTTCCTGAGACACTGCACAGAACACACAGACTGAGAATTGCTTCTAACACTGTGCTTTTCATCAATGGCCTGCACTTGAATAGGACATGAAAAATTATCCTCGGCTTGGCTGGAAACAAGAGCACTCTTATCTCAAGCCACTGGAGTTTAAAAATATGTAGCCATGTTCATGAGGCCTGCAGTCAAGCCTGGATGCCAGGTTTATCTGACTAATGCTGTTTAATATGACTCAGTGACCAAAATGCAAAGCACAATGTCTTGTCATAATAAATTGATGGGTTGTTACTGTAAAAAATAAGGAAACCCCTAACAAATGCTTGCAACTAATTAACAATAATTATCATAGCATATAATATTTAAGCATTTCATGATTTAGGCTACAGATGACAGGTTAAATTACAGGGTTATTGTGGTGAACTAAAACTAAAACCACTATTAAAAACATTGAATTAAAATAAAGCTGAGATAAAATAAAATATAAATATTAGATAAAAACTTTAAAGAAAATGATACATTTTGCCTTGGTATAAAATTAAATAAAAGGTTTAAGTTGAAGAACTAAAATGACTAACTAGTAATAAATAAAAACTAATACACTAATCTTAAACGAAAACAGAAAAAAAAAAAAAAAAACCTAATTAGTAATGTTTAAAAATGACAACATAGCAACTAAAGCCAACTAAAAATACTGTTTAAAAATAATAAATAATGGTATGTAAATAATACCAAACACTGTATATTATTTCACAATGGCTTGACCTCTAAATATACAGTAAATCAACCACTGATCCAGCCTGAGTCTTTTTTTTCACAACACACAAAGCAATTTTTCACAAGACATTGAAATACTGTGTAAGTCAGAGGGCTAATGCAGTCCCAGACAGTAAGCGGAAATAGAAAGAAACTGAGAAGGAACTAGACTCAATGTAGCTGCAGGTAATGCCATGGATTTCTCTATTGAAAACCATCTCACTTCTGCTCCAGTGCTTTAGACCTTTTATTTTACTTGTCTTGAAACAGGGCCTGTCAAAATACCAGCTTATCAAAAGACGAATCACTGGGTCCATCAGAAACCTTTCCTACAGTTATACTGGCCCTATTTTTAGCCACCATTACAAATGCATATTTTCATTAGCACAAATTGCATAACCCAAAATGCATCAGCATCTCTGGCTGCTTTTAACACTGATGAAATAAAATAAGCGCAGTCACACACACACACACAATTTTTTTTCATTTTTGCCAACAGTGGATGTGAGCATTATTTGGAAATTAGGCATTATAGGAACACACTATAGGTTTCGAGACATAGGAGCCATGTTCTCAAAGCTCTGATCATTCATACTTTCTTCACGCCAGCACTCTATGGATCAGTTTACTCTTGCAAAATGAAACCTCCCCCTCCACCTTCTTATTGTAAACAACACTGTGCAATCATATGGCACACTTTCATGAGGAAAATGCTGGAAGTACGCGCGTCTCGTTCATTCCGTCGCTAATTGCATTTATATAACAGCTCGCGCATATATTTATACAGGCATCTGCCTGCAGCGTAATGAATATCAATAGTGATACTTTTTTTTATTAGCACGCCATGTTCATTCGCGCTACGTACATGACAATTTCATGATGGACATAACAACACCGGTGTTCGAACTGTTAACGTCAAGTCTCCTAATAAAGTCTCGTAAGATGATACTTACCCTGGATGTTCCAGCTGGAGCTTCGTCTTCCCAGCGCGTAAGATGCACAGGCTGCGCTGAACTAGGCTGAGTGTGCGCATGCGCAACATTATCAGAAGCGGACGGGGGAATCCAGTGACGTAGCCTAGATGACACGTGACTGCACACTGCGTATTTTTTACTGTTCACGTTTGATGTTGTCAGTAGTAAACACACCTTCACGTTCTTTATTAGTATTATTGCATCAAATTATTAAGTAACACAAATGGAAATATGAAAATTTTGATAAACGGTAACACAATTTCCAGAAATAAATATAGCCATAATGAATAAACAAATTTCATTGGTTTATATATATATATATATATCTATATATATATATATATATATATATATATATATATATATATATATATATATATATATATATAGCTGCCTATATTATATACTAAATGTTTTCATATTTCAATATATATATTTGTTTATTTCAATATGTGTGTGTGTATTAATTTTCTTTATGTCTTGTATGTATTTATATTTATAAATATTTACATTAACAATAAAGAATTAATAAATTGTAAATAATATAGCCTAGTATAAGTATATTAGAAATACTGAAATACAAAATAATTTGATTGGCAAGATTTATTATTTATTTACAAACAAATATGTATTATTTATTTTATATTTAACGTTATTTTATTTTATTATATAGTCAAGATAAAATATTTATTTATTTGGATTTATGTAATATAGAAAAGTGTGCAGAAATCTTGTTGCAAATCAAGCCGCAAAAGGTTTCTCTGGGAACAGTTTCACTGAGACAAAGAATTATTTACGCACAGATGTATAAATATGCTTTTGTTTATAGTAGAAGCATTGTGCTTATTGGTGAAATAACTAATTAGGCTTTGCGGATTGCTGAAAGCTTTTCAGGTCATTCTTCAGTGAAAAAGCGCAGCTTGTCCATCTTCAGACCCTGTCCCTCAGTTTGCTGCAATCCCAGGTTCATGTATTTATTAGACTTGTCGTACACAGGCCAGTTCACCAGATTGGGACCATTTGGTGAGCTGTAGAATTGAAATAATTATTTACGGAATAAAAGATAATCATTAACTAATGCTTTGTCCTGCAACTGATGTACCACTTACCCAGTACGAATAAAGTTAGCCCAGTATCCCATGATAGTTCTGCATAGCTGGTTTTCTTCCTCAGTGAACATTTCTGTAGATGATTAAGAGTTGATATCCATAACCACTTCGTCATTAGCATTTTCACTTTTGTTTCAATCATTTGCCGCTTCAAACCCCTGGCATAGCAAATTGTCCAGTACAAATGTGCAGTATATTTATAATTTGCCTGGATGAATAAGTTCTTAGATCTGCATACCCACTTTGATATGGCCATCCCAAAAGCAGGCCCCAAACACAAATACAAGCTCATCACCATGGTCAGCTTTCACAAAGCTGGGTCTGAGATCTTTGTATATACTTGGCCGGTGCTGGAACTCATACATATACACAGGGAGTCCAGCATCTGTGAAGTTAGAACGTAGAAGGATGGGGAAAATAAAGCAAACCAACAGTAAAACATCACTGATTGTGAAATATTACCAGTGAAAGCTAACCTCTGTAGTAAGATGCAGCCCTAATGGAGGGAATCACCATAAATAAATCCCCCAGCATCTCAGTAAATGCGTTGCGAACGTCCTCTGGAGTTTTAGCAGTTTTTAGGTATTCTTCTGCTATGATTTCATTGACTCCTGACGTCTACGGAGACAGAATGAAGGATTGATTACACGTATTCCACCTAGTCTCCTAAATGATATTTTGTACTTTGTTCACTAGAGGGAGACAAACACTAACAAAGAATTAAACCAAGTAAACTCATTTGCATTTTAGTTTCTTAATCACTACAAATGATCTGGAAAGAAAGAAGAAAAGAAGTTGGGTTTTACTCCATCTTTGTTAAAAATGTCCAACATTTGTTTCACTACTTTTTTGTCCATCCCCTTTACCCAGTCTTTTGAAAATAAAGCCTGAAAAAAAAGAGCATGTGCATTACTATTTAAAAATAGTCATAAAGGTTCATAGACCTTTTGTTTCATTTTTCCATTCCATACAAAAATGTCCGATACTTGCCTGAGGGAGGATCCATCCAAATTCATGGTTTGTTGTTCCGACAAGAACTGGAACTTTCCGAAAAGCTTTGCTCTTTAGTAAATCTTCTGGCTGAGCTTTAATAAATTCCCCATCCAGTGTTGCTCCAGGGAGAAAGTGTTGCTAAGAAAGTAATTTGGTCTAAAAAATTATTTTATTCCCTTTTCAAGCTGAATATTTGCTGAGAATATCACCAGTAGATCTTAGCTTTTCATTAACTTAACTTTTCATTAACTATTGGAAAGCATCTCCTTTCAAATTCTCTGCTCCTACCTTTTTAGTTGCATTGATGAGTTGTTCCTCAGTCAGTTCTTTTATGCATTTGGTCAGCACTTCATTAGAGCTGAAGTCACATTCAGTAACATTTGCTACCATCTGGTCAAACACATCAAACATAATCAGCTTTTTTCTAAACATTGCAATAATTATCTTACAGTAGGTATTTTCAATGTGCATTTTCAAATGAGGCTGAGCTGAAGCTTTTTTGTATTGATTTAACTTTTGGGAAGGATGTTTTTGTACTTTTTTAATGTATTGTTTATATGTCTAAATGCTGAAACCATAATGCCTTCGTGAAAAGAAATAAAGACAAAATGAAGCGAACTGAGCTAAACTTAACGAGGCTCTAAAATCCTTGACATCTGACATAATTCTACAGATTCCCTATAAGGAACCACTGAGCAGTACACATTTATTGTTGCATTTGGACTAAATACCTTGGCAAACATCAGAGGGTCTTTGATGGAGTGGCTGGGTGTATTTGCTACCCCACTCTGAAAGATGGCCCGCTGAAACAGACCCATGGTCATTGGTGACAATGTCTAGAAGAACATAAGAATACATCTTTAGAATGCACTTGATCCTTGCACTGAACTGTACAGAAAATCTATTAATGGATAAGATCTTATGTTGTTTTAACAACTTGTCTTTCAGCTATTCTCTTATTATCATATTTCCAGGGGAAGCCCAATGAGACCATAATAAACCTACTTGGAACTTATCTTGTTTTGTAAAGACTCGTCAAAAATCATAAGATTAATTATTATTGATTATACCAGGCACATTAATAATTAATATGCAACAATAGAGAAAGATAATGAAGATAATGCTGCTTTTAAAAACATTTGCTGACCAGAAAAGATGCACTGATTCCTCCTGCAGACTCCCCAGCTATGGTGACAGACTGGGGGTCTCCTCCAAAACTCTCAATGTTTTGCTGCACCCACTGTAACGCAGCAATCTGGTCTAGGAAACCCCAGTTTCCTTGAGCATTCCTATCTCCAGTGCTAAAACCAGAAGCATGTGTTATTATAACCCACTGCAGAAACAGCTTCAGTATGAAATAAGAAGACTGATGTCTTTCTTAAGGGACAGCCTGCACAAGTAGTGCCCACTTTCTCCATCATAAAGGAATACCTGAAGTATCCTAATATTCCAAGTCTGTACTGAATAACAACAACAACTATGTTCTCATAGGCCACTAATGGGGATCCGTCAAATGCGCAAGCACCACTCATGAGCAGACTTCCCCCATGAATCCAGACCATTACCTGTTGGTTTGCATAAATTGCTTTTGTTAGAAGGGCTGGGGAAATTATCAATAAAGCATAATAGAATAATTTGTAAGTTAAAGCGCTGTCCTCTAGTTTAGATGAGAGAAGCCAATATTCAGTACTCACTGGAAGTTTATCTGATTCTGATCTTTGAGAAGGAGTGTAAACGTTCAGATACAAACAGTCTTCTGAGACTTCTGGTGGTGTGAAATCCAACATCATTGATTTTAACATCATAGACAGCCAATCTAAGTTTTGAACGCATCTAGAATACAGCAAGAGAAGGTACACTGTAAGAAATGTTTGTCATTTTAATGGTAAAAGACTCTTTTAGACTCTGCTACAGCTATGGCAAGTTCCTTTATCATGAACAGTGAAAAACTGTAATAGATCTAGCGGGACATTACAGTAAACAATTAAAATGCTGTTAAATGTACAGATTTTGGAAGTAAATATGAAAAGTTATGTAATTTACAGTGAAAAAACGTAAACTGTTCCCACATTTGCATCACACTTTTGACACACTTGGCGCTTGGCATCTCATTTTGTTATCAGTTATGTACATTTGGGCTTCATTTTTTTATTTTTTATTTTTTTTGTGTAGGTTTTTTTGTTTTTTTTTGTGTATGTGTGTTTTAATGTGTAGTTTTTTTCATGTTACCCTGTATTTGTGCATGACACTGTGTGCACCTTCTATATTAGTACCTCAGCTAATGGAAAGGCTAATTTTGTCTCTTTTACCACCTGTATTGTTATGGTGGTTATTAGTACATTATACTGGTACAAAACAGATTTTTTTATTTTTTTTGTTGTATTATTATTATTTTATTTGTTAATAAATAACAGCTCAGTTCAGTCTCATATAACCTCAAATTCTGCTACCGTATTTATTTTGTATAAAATAGTTTTGACCATAAATTTCACAGGTCTATTTTTTACGATGTATGTATATTGTATGTCAAGTAGATATATAGTTATATAGTGGTGAATAAGGAATTTAGTACATGTATTACATATGTAACAGTTAATTTAATGAATATAGCCTTGCTCACAGGAATGGGTGCTGGGTGGAGTTTCTTATGCCTTCCCATCCCTGTACAGGACTAGGTGCAGACAGGCGGAGAGGGCCAACAGGTGGCTGGGCAAAAGGAATGCCCAAATACTGCTCCACCACTTTTTCAGAGCCTTTAACTTTCATATATTGGCCACGGATACTGCCATGCTTTAGAACAACCACCGGCCCAGAGTCTGTACAAAAACAAACAAATCTGACATTAACACCCATTCTTTTATACAAATGATTAATCATATTATATTATATATTCCTGTCCAGTAACAATACTCTTTCAAAAATTCATAAAATAGATAATTAAGTCAAATTTTATTTCACTGTATAATGTTCAATATTATTTAAAAAGCAATATAATATAATCCAATTCTTACCTGTCTGTACAGAGGCTGTCCAAACAGGTGCCAGGGTCAAGCACAGGCAGAGCAAAACTTCTTTTATCATAGCTGTTCTTAAAGATGGACACAACCTCTCATGTAATGAAGAGCTTACAAAATCAATCACTCACACAGGCTCTGTTACAAAATACTGGCCTTTAACCTGATCCTATAAAAAAAAAAAAAAAAAAAAAAATCACCTGATACATGTGTACAGATTCCTGTATTGAGTATTTTAGAACTCTAATCTAACAAACATGTCTGCATCTCTGTGTTCTGTACCGACATGTTTGTTAGATTAGAGTTGTTACATTTATTGGTGAAGTGAACCAAACACATAAATCAAAATTCGAAAAAAAAGTCATACATTTTGTATTCTCAGCCATTCTCATATGAATCATTTTATTTGCCAACACAGTAAATTCTTCAGTCAAATGGTTGATGCTGTACCCAGTGATAAAGTGAGTGCTAATGCAGATGGTAAAAGAGTGTCACAGAGGCTCAGATTCTTCAAAGGTAGATTAATAATTCATGTCTTATGAAGCTGAGTGAGAAGTTAAAACGCTGTATCCATTGACACTCACTCGATTGCCTCGTTTTTTATTTTTATTTTTTTAAATAAGCAGTTGTTTGAATAACTGGTGGCATAACGGTCATCAACCCTCAACCTCGAGAAGCATTGGTCTAGAAATAGGGGAGGTACTGAAAAGTGATTTCAAAATAACAAAGAACAAAATGTGGCTGCTGTGTTTGTCCTTGAAATTCCCCTTAATTTCCATTGAATAAAAATACCTTTCTACTTTAGTTGAGATTAGTTAATTTTTTCATATGACACATTCTAGATTATGTAAAGTACCTTATCATACTGTACATAAACCATAAACTTGTAAAATAGTAATTTATAACTTTTATTATTTTTTATTATTTTATAGTATTTATAATTAAAAGCTTAGACTCATGTTTCTTCAAATCTATGCGCACTGCTCATTTGGTCAAATTATTTTTTATTTTTTATTTTAATTGCTTTTATTTTGATATTCTAAATATCTTTTTTACATTCTTTAAATTGTTTATAGTTTTTGCACTATGTAGGCTTGTGTGTGTGTAAAAAGTTTTTACACACCTAATAAATATAATTTAGGGTATGGATAGATTGGACTATGACCAGCATCCAAAAGACAATTTTATTACTAACTTTTTTTTTAAACATTGGCTAAACTTCTAAAAAGGCAGAGTGCTTTCCACACTGTAAACAAGTTTGTGATAAATGCATTTGAAATGGGGTGTTCAAAATATAGACTATAGTTTATTTTCCGTGCATCCTACTTTAGTTTTTTTGTATTATGTCATCATTTATTGTCATTATAAATGCATAATCCTTTTTATTTTAAATGCTGATTTCATCATGTTTAATCATGAAAGACATGATGAACAATGTTCCTCCAACATCAAGATTAACCAGGTTAGACATTGATCTTGTAAATAGTATTAAATAGTCTGCCCAAATAGTTTGCTCTGAACCTTCTAAAAAATCATGACACAAAACAGAACTAAAACAGAGTTGCTATTATTTGTGGTTGCATCACAAGTTCCGGGTTGTTAACATGACATGGTTGATGTATTTGACACATATTCAAATGTTGTGGCCTGAGAGGAATGTATTTACTAAGGAAGCTCATTGCAACCACGGTGGCCTCTTCTGTGGGGCATGAGATAAGCTTTTTCGCTGGTCACTAGATGGAAGCAGTGAGTTTTTGAGTAAGTCACAGTGCCAGCATCTGTGCTAAGAAAATGGTACCAGCATTCTTGCTTTTTTGGTAATTATACCATGATTGACATCTACAATTATAAAAATGTTGTATTTCAGTAATCACCACCCAACATTTACTTGGAGATATTGGTCATCATGACCCCATTTACAGTAGATAAATAGAATGGAATAATATTTACTGATTCCTCTGTGAGGGGAACCGCAATGTTGCAGCAGCAAAGCAGAGTAGAACAATAAAAATGCAGAATTAGAATGCAGAATTATATAAAATAGACAAGGAAAAATAATACAAACCAAAGTAAAAGATTTTTTTAACACTAAATATTTAGCATATAAATTATTTTTACATAAAAAGTACAACGATGACAGATTAATAATAATATTTAATATCAATTAGATCTGTTATTGATATTATATAGAATTGTGTTGTTTGTATTATTTAAATATATTTACATATATATTTTTAACTTTTTAAATTATTTATTTTTATTATAATTATGTATAATAATACAATTATTATTTTATTTAATAATATTAATTATCTATCTATTTATCTATTTGTCTGTCTGTCTGTCTATATTAGTTCAATAATAATTAAATATTATTTAATTGATTAGAATTTTACATTTTATAATAATAATAATTATTAATAATTATAAATATATTATAATAAAGTATTATTGTTATGTGTATATATAATAGTTTATATATAATTTATGCGATACAAAATTATAATACTTATAATATAATTATAAAACGAGCAGAGGTAAATAACTTTATTATTTTTTAATAGCCCCTTCCAGATTTTCCGTATACGCTCATCCTTAAGAAAACTGTTTAGCATGCAAACGAGGCACAAATTGCATGCCTTGCTTGGATGGAAATGTGATGTTTGTGGGATCGAGAGCTTGCTGGGAGCGCGGGCGCAGGGAGCGGCGTGCGGCGTGCGGCATGGCATCATACGCAAGGGGCGTGGCGGAGGCGTGTCATAACATATCAGCGCTACTGTTTCATGTGTCGATCGAGCTCTGTTGAGAACTGCGCTCTCTCTGTGCTTCACCGGAGTAGACATAAACAAGTGATTAAAAGCTAAAGGTTTAGTTTTCTGCAGTAGCATACGCGCTGTCAGGGCTACATCGGCAGATTTTTCTGTGGCTAACAGAGAGGATAGATCGCTCTTCTGGGAAGACGTCGAAAAGTAACTAAGCCTCACTCACTCGGCCACAGGTAGCTGTTTCGGCTCTGAATATCAAAGTACAGGTCATGCGGGTGTCTTCGGACGGACAGAGAGCTGTGATCCAGTGCTGCTGTTACTGCTAGTGACTCCGGTGGACTGATCGCTTTTGCCGCAAGCTGAGCAGGAACGACGGAATTAAGCATGTCCCGAAGAAAGCAGAGCAAACCCCGGCAAATCAAACGTAAGCGTCTAAAGTTTCACTAGTAACGTTACCGGTGCTGTTGTTTTGAAGAGTGTCTCTCAGTTTGATAAAGTGTGACATTATTCATGACTGGATGTCGTTGGTTTTTGAGCGCACCGTTGTCACGCTTTTAAACAATTTCGTGGAAACTGACAAGATCTTTCTATTAACACGAGGCACGCTCTAACGTTAGATGTGCGAGCGGTCTCTTCAAACAGTCCTTGTGTTGTAATGGTTTTAAGACAGTAGAAAAATTAGAAATGGCTATATTTACTTACAATTGCCATAGTAACCAACATCTTTTAGCACGCGCGGCTCGTTTGGTAGAAGCGCGCAGCACATGTCAACACTGCTGAAACTCGCGCTTTATTTTTCAAATCCAGCGGCGATAATTGTGTGAAATAAACCCGTAATAGTATTTTAGTTTTTAATTTCGTAGAAGTGTTTTCGTGTGCTCCAACCGAAGTGTAACCCTGGCTTCCTGTTTAATACTGTTGTGGAAACGTCACTGTTCTCTGAAAAAGACGATATAAGCTCAGATAAACAGCGATCCGATCTGAGTCGAGATAAGGATTAAAATTGGATCTTTTATTTGTTTTCTGTCTGTGGCTGCACCGAGGCTGCTGTTGCATTTTCCTCCGGCTTTTCAGTTCTCTTTCCAGAGATCAGACGTCAGATAGCACGCCCAGCTGATCTCTCCACATGATAGTGGATTACAATTGGATCTTTTTTTTCCATCCATCCATTTTAACCCTATAATGTTCACGCACCATTAGTTGGTCTTAAAATGATATTTTAATGCTTGCATGCAAGATATGAAGCTCAGTCATTATTTTCACACCATCTTATTGCTGCAAATCTGTATGACTTCTACTTCTGTGGCACGCAAAAGGAGAAATTTTGAAGAATATGATGGTTGCTCGTTTCCATTTAATGACAATGAATGGGGACTGAAGATGTAAAGCCCTTAAAACAACACAAAATATAAAAGTGGTCTATGAGACTCGTGCACTATTTCAAGCAATAAGCGACACTATCCTTATTTGTTTGTAAATAGTTGACACAATTCAGAAAACCAATCAGTTTTTGGACTGATTTGGTTCTTGGTTCATGACTCCATGAACTGGTCGCAACCGTTAACAGCTCACTGGAGTGTAAGATTGTTAGTGAAAAACAACTCTGTTTCTCTCACAAAGCAATCATAAGGCTATAGTGCTCTAGTCTTAAGTTATCAATCACTTTAATTATACTTTTGAGATGATCATACCATCCTTTTTGAGACTTGACATCTTCGTTCATCGTTAATTGTGTTTGGAAAAAAGTAACCGTCTTTTGACTTCCGCTGATGAAAGAATGTCATACAGGTTTGGAACAACATGAGGGTGACAGAAATTCATTTTTGATTGAAGTAGCCCTTAACATCCAGAGGAAACGCTGTGTACGTCGAGCTCGCAGCATTCTTAAGGACTCCTCTCACCCTGACCATGGACTGTTTAACCTCCTGCCCTCCGGGAGACGCTTCAGGAGCCTCCGGACAAGGACCAGTAGATTCAGGAACAGCTTTTTCCCTACAGCTGTCTCCTTGCTGAACTCTGCCCTCTGACACCCCCCACACCATACACACAGACTCCTCCCCCACTTCATCACTACATCTGACTGATTTATTTATTTATTTATTTACAACAAGCAAAAACAGCAAACCTGCTATTACTTGCACTACTGTCTGTTCATCCAGGAACACTGAATAACCCATTTGCACACTTAAATATTTTCTATGCACTTTACTTTTCCAGTGCAATAGTGTAAATTGTTCATATGTTCATAGTTCTGCCTATAGTGTACATACACTTCACATATTTAATCTGTATAATATGTTCATAGTACACCTATCTGTATATCATGCTGATTGTATTTTTAAATCTGTAAATTTTGTCCATAATACTTATCTGTATAGTTATTGTACATATTGTAGACCTTGTATATTCTGTACTTACTGCTTATTGCACTTCTGGTTAGATGCTAACTGCATTTCGTTGCCTTGTACCTTACATGTGCAGTGACAATAAAGTTGAATCTAATCTAATCTAATCTAAAACATACATTTTGTAGATAAATTCATAAAGTAAAAATCAAATTCATTGACCCTTGCCTGTCCCTCTCTTTCTGTGAAAAGAACCAGCAGTGCTGAAAAGTCGTTTTGCTCTGGTGCCAGGCGCTGTTTCAGTTCTTCATCCAGAAGAGATGCTTTCGGGCGATAAGCACAGTAGCAATATCTTGGAGGTTGAGTTTGAAAGGGCTGCTAAAAAAATAAAAATATTAATGCAATTCAAAGGCAGAAAGCGACTCTTGAATAGGAAAGAAAAATGGTCTGATAAGGCAGCATTAGCATATGCCGCTGAGTGTAAATGGACGGTATCAAGGTTTATTTAAGTGACTGGAGAGTTATATGAGCACGTTGGCCAGTAATGCTAATGACCTGCTGACCCATGAAGCCGTTCTCTTAATTTAGATGTCTTATTTGATATAAAGCTATCTCTGGTTGGTTTCTGCAGAACTCTTTTTCTTACCTAGAGGCAGCTGCAAACAGTAGAACCAGCGTTACTACTTCAGGCCAGTCATAGCTGATGTTTTGAACAATTCCGAATAAACATTCCTTATCTTTCCTGAAATGTTGAACCCGTGAAGATTTCATATCTGTTGGCTTTTGAAGTACACATCGCAAGCTCCACGAGTCCCCCAATGACATCCCATTAGGAGTAATGGAAAGGAAAAGTATCTGGCCCTATATCACCCCAAAGGTGAGTCGCTCCCATTACCAAACATAGGAACTCATATGGATGTCACATTGCTCCTCTTATCTTACCTTTTTGCATATGTAAACGTAAAGGCGACACTGTATAATAAGTGTGCGATTGCATTGTTTGTTACACTCTTGCTGGAAGGATTACAATCCTGGCCCCTCCAAAAGAGGTATCCGGTATCATGGAAGACTGTGTTGAGAGGAAATATTTTTGTGTGTCTTTTTGTGCGTCACTCTCCCATTGGTGAAGATTGTGCTGATAGATTATCCATCCCTCCCTGATGGCGAGATTAGCTCACGGCCTTAGTGGGGCCACATCCCAGGGCTTATATTTTGGCGGTTGAGATGGGAGACAAGATAGGTGAGGCGGTGATCTCTGTGGAGATAGCCCAACGTTGAGGGGGGTGGGGACATTGGGATTATAATTACATTTGGCTGAAGCATTCTCATCTTTGTCATGTTTGTGTTGTTGTTGTTTGGGACTGGCTGGGTGTATCTCTAGATAAGTTAAAAAAGAGAGAGAGAGAAAAGCAGATAAGGGTAGAGTAGGATGGCAGGGCTGATAAGGGCTGGGGGAGAGAGGCAGGAATACAGAAATGGTAGATGGATGTATGCTGCGTTTTAAAAGCAGCTGCCTCAGTGAGATCACAGAGGCTGATAAGCGAGCCGTTGAGATGATTGGGAGATAACAGAGAGGAGATTCTCACAGATAACAGCCGAGTGACATCATTCAAACGGTTCAGAGGTCGGCATGAATTATTCATGAGCTCCCAGAATTTGGCGTCAGCAGCTGGAGGATGTTTGAGAAGCCCGGGCCAGACAATGCACTTGTTTGAGTTACCACCTCCTGTACCTTGGGCTTGCACTTTTGAAAGAGTGGACAACTGATGGGATCTCTTCCTGTTTTTGTTGAAAGCATTCTCAGAGCTTTCGCTGCTGTCAGGTTCAGCGTCAATTGATATTCCGCCAAAAATACTGAAAAGAATGAGAGATCACAGGCTTTCGCACACATATTTTCACACATACCCACACAAGCTGTTGCGTCCTGTTGGTTTTGCTCGTGTGTTTTCCTTCTTTGTTCTGCTTTTAGCTCGATGTGAACTTTTGATAAAGCTTGGGGCCTGATCACCGGTATAGATAAAGATCGCCAAGTGCGATAAGAGTTGTTATCAGCGCAGAGCAGGCAGGAGCTGAGGCTTTGCTGCAATAACAAAGCTCCACGTAAGAACAGCAGGGCCCTGGACCCTGGCAATCAGTTCCAGCCCTAATGTGATTAATGTTGTTGTATAATTAGATGATAGGTGTGAATGCATTCCCCCCCGCCCTTAGTTACTCCCCCACCCTCTCAGTTCCCACCCTTGTGTTTTTCTCCTAACAACCGTTGTGGTTGATTAATTTAATTAAAACTAATTCCACATATTACTCACTGTAGATCTTGTGTTAGATAGCATTGAGATGCATGGTTTTTTTTTTGTTCATCGATGTTAATCTGCAGTGTGCATTTTGGTGAAAAACAGCAAAAAAAAAAGTATTCAGCTGTGCGCCTTGCAAAAGGAAACAAGAATGTGGCGTCAGCAGTATGGCTGAAATGTTGATTTGCAGTGAGATATTAGATACTGAGTGATAGTGGGTGCAATGAACACTGTGAGAAAGTTATAAAGTCTTTATAATGTGTTGCAAAACCAAGGACGGTTTCATGATTTTGATAAAACATGATCATCAATGATTTCTGGTATCTGTTAATTTTTAAAGAAGGTTGTCAAGGTCTACAAAGTCCTGCTTTTAATGATTATTACTTAATAATGCATCTCGCTTTTGAACTGTGCTTATAGATACTAATATTATGGTAAAATGAAGACAAAACAAATTCTTTATATTTACACTACCATTCAAAACTTTGGGTTCTGTAAGATTTTTAATGTTTTCGAAAGACGTCTTTTATGCTCACTAAACCTACACTGAAACCAGTAATTATGTATTCCTGTTATAGTAAAGCTGATTTGTCACCAGTCATTCAGTGTCACTTTATCCCTTAGAAATCATTCTAATATGCTGATTTGGTGCTCATGAAACATTTCTTATTATTATCAATGTTGAAAACAGTTGTGCTGCTTTTTAATGTTTTTTTTTATAAAAACATGCCATTTGAGGATTATTTGAATTAAAATAACAGCATCAATGATGAATATTACTTGTCTATTACAGGTTTACAAATGTTTCTAGTGAGCCAAAAACATCTCATAATATATTGATGTAAGGATTTTTATGTATCTCTTTGTTGCTTTCTGCTGACAAATCTCTGTCACTTAATCTTCAACTTTTTTTTTTTTTATCTAAAACCCAAATCTTTAACTATAACATTTTTTCTAAAATGGTTTATTTGTTCCAAATAACCAATATAGCTATAATTTTACTACTTATTTATTAGAATTTTGTGTAATGTGTTAATTGGTCAGTACAGCTGGTGATGTAGTGATTGGTTTAAACTGTGTGGACTGAAAATAATGTAAAAAAACAGTAACTGTGGATTAGAATTTACTGTTTAAAGGAAGTGTCTGTTGGTTGCTACGGTGAAAGGAAAAGCTTTTAGGTGTTTTGATGAATTATTGCTCTTTCCTAATGTTTACACAAGGGGAAGTCGAGTGAGTTATGATAACTAAACCCTCACTGACCTATAAGCACTCCTAAATCCTCACTTCTTCCTCTGTTATGTAGACTCGTAAAAAGCTTGAGCTAAAAACTAGCTAAACTAAGTGTATTTAAACTGTTATAAACAGATTTTATCTTTTTTTTGTATTTTTTCAGTCTAATATTTTTATTGTGTTTGTTTAGGATATTTTATGTAAATGTATGTAAATTACACTAGATGATGTCAGCTTATACAGTGCTGTGGGAGATCTTTCTCTGCAGCATACAGTAACTCAGACAAGTGCCATAAAAGTTGAGACACCCCACCAAATGCAGACATAGCATAAAGCTTTATCATAGCTGCAGTTGCATGTGATTGTGGAGCGGTGGATGAGAATAAAATATTAGTGTGTGATTAAGGATCCCGTAGCCTCTGGCCCCAATGCAATTAAAAACAAGATGGGAATAGGGCAGTAATCTTTTAATGTACTGTTATCACATAGCATCTTATGGAGAGGACTTATTTTTATGTGAAGTTATGATAAGAACGGTGGAGGTGAGATTTGCCATCGTAGGAGGGAGATTTTTTTTTCTTTTTTTCAGAAAGCTGGTTTAATAGAGTTTTCTGTGCTTTTTGGTTGGAGTTAATAATTTGCGTCTTAAGGAGAATGGAGATATGATAATTTGCCCGATGTGGAGGAGCCATATTTGATGTGGATCACGGCTAACAGGGTTGATTAGATTGGCTGATTTCCACGCTGAGGTTTGATGTCATGTTCTTTATTTGATGTGCTTAATTGGCATGGTTAGGGGTGTGGGACATTAATTTGATGTAGTACTAAGGATGTAAAGTTCAAGAGTGACACCATATTCTGTTTCCTCATTTAAAAGGATCAGTACAGATATCTCAAGGGGGGCTTTATGCAAACAGTTCAGCTGGGTCTATTTGTCTGAACCATAAGGCCGTAGATTAAATCTGTGGGCCACATCCCAGTGGCATTCAGGTGAGTTTCTGTCCCGGAGTGTAAAATATAACGCTCTGGGATAGTTTTGATAGAAACTAAGATTTGATATCTTTGAAAGGAAACTACTTTCTACAGAAAAGTTTTGATGTGATTTTCATTTCATCCTTTCTATAATGCCTGATAAAGTTATGAAACTGCTATTTCTGCACCTCCAATAGCGCCTCCTGCTGGCAGAGAATGAATTTGCACTTTCAATCAGCCCGTCTGCTGTTTTCATTCAGACCAACACGGAAATCGACTAATGTTTTTACGCAGCGAATAAGCAGAGCAGTTTAACAGCAGAGTTGTAAATGTAAACCGTTACATATATATTAACCCCGAGGGAAAGTGTTGCCACACATAGAGTGTAATTCTGTGGGAAACTGCTGGTTTTAGATTTTCTTCCAGTCATTTCTTTTTTATTTTTATCTAGCTTTTTGAACACTATAATGCGTTCTGTGTGAATGCCCTCTAAGAAACTTGTCTGTTGAGATCAAGTGAACCAAAAATCTGTTGTTCCGCAACATACTGAATAGATAATGTAGTTTTACACACCTCAAGTTCTTATTTTTTTCTTATTTTTAGCATAATTTTGTTGATGCCATAGCTCTTAATCAATTTAAGGAAATTAAGTGGGCAACTTCTCCAAGAAGAGTTTAGCTTGCCGATAGTCTTTTTGTGAGTTATACAAATATAAATAAAATGTAAATACAGACAAAAATTATATTGTATATCTTATTATGTAAAAATGTTATTATAATAATTGTATAAAATGTAGTCTTTATTTGTGTGTTTTTTTTTTTGTGTGTCTGTGTGTTTTTGTATGTGTGTTTTTACGAGGGTCATTATTGTATATTGTAATTTATAATTTTATTGTAATTGTTTTCTATTTTATTATGTTTAATATTTAAAAAATATAATTTATTCCTTTGAATAAATGAATTAAATATTAAAATGTAATATTAAATATAAAATAATATAGAATGAAAAGTGTGTGTGTGTATGTGTGTATATATATATATATATATATATATATATATATATATATATATATATATATATATGTATATATATATATTCATCCCTGAAACACATCTAATCATTTACTTGTCTCTTTCTTAAGACAGAATGGTCGATTATATTGATTATGGTCAACAATTGATTGAGTGGTCGGTTTTGAAAACATGTAGTTTGCACATCTCTAATATAAACTACCACTGGCCTGTTGTACAGTGTGAAAGATAATGCTTTCTTGAGTATCCCTATTGCTCACGGTGTGGAGAGCTCAGGCTTGGGTGTTATGTGCCAGGCAGGAGGCTCTTGTGGGAAAGGAACACCGGGCAAGTTTCATAAGGAGAGGTGGAAAGAGAAGAGATAAGCACAGAAGGGCAGCTGGGACAAAGGCCTTAGAAAGAGGAGAGCTTAGACCGCCTCCAGGGAGCCACCCCTGAACAGAGGTGGTCTAGACCAGGGTGGCTTCTCTTTCCGCTCTCACACACTCCACTTGGCCAGCTCTAGAAAGAGAAGGAAGACCACCAGAGATCAGCCTCAAACCTCTTCCAGCTTCTGTTTGAGAGGTACATGTGAATGTGAGGGGTGAATCTGATCAGTTTGTGTGTAAAGCCACATGAAATGTTGTAGAGTTTCCAACATTCATACATTTCAGGCACAACAATTTCATAGCCCAGCTCCCAACAGTAAACAGGAATTTTGATCATTTATACTGTGTGTTTTTGCCTTTTGTGTCCTTTTTAATTGGCAAATCTAGCCTAAAACAGTGTCATGGAAGACAACCCTTTAAAATGCGAGTAAATCACTTGCATATTAAAATAAATCTTCAGCCTGGGTGACTAAATTATGTTTAAGATTAGCCATTGGCTAAGAAATTCTTAGATTTTACTCGCCAGTGTGAGTTGGAGGCAGTCAAGTAGCTAGGGATGCACAATATATTTGTACGATATTGTATGGTTATTTATAGATATTAGAGTTTTTTTTATTATTATTATTTATCGTATCAGTTGATGCTCATTTGATCAGTTTTTAAATTGAGATAATCTTTGCAATTATTGAACATTCAAACAAAATTAATCTAATCTAAAATTAAGATTTTATATTTTATTTTAAATTCATATACAATTTTAATATTGGCTATTTACAAATAGCATTGCTTCCAATAAGTAGGTGAGCATTGGCATAGTAACATGAATGTTAGGAGGATTGTGTTTTATAAACCTGCAGGGTCAGTTAATACTCCACTGTGCCATTTAGGAATGTATTGTTTTATTGTTTAGTCTGTGACTTGAAATCATTTATTGTATAATCCTGCTCTAATTCCAATGAACAGTACCTTAACATTATCTAAAATGAAATCTTACTTGTCAAAGGTCATCATCCACAGGGTCTTATCTTTTTAGACAATCACAAAGAAAATATTATCATTATCATGATGATTAAATGATAAGACTTGGTGGTAAATTGCAGGCAGGGATCATCATGATTTCATGATTTTGGACATCACTTGTTCTGTTAAGTATCCAGAAGAATGTACTCTAAAAGTTATATGTAGTTCTTGGCCTGTCAATCAAAGTCTTATCCAGCATATACGCTCCTCCCCCTCAGCGTGTTACCACTGTAGACGATCACAATGATATGATACAGAGATGATTATATGATAAGACTGGTGGTATTAACGCAATAGTCCACCCAGAAATGAAAATTATAAATGTCTTTGTTTTTTTTCTGTTCAACACATTGAAAGATATTCTGAGGAATGTTGGTGACCCAACAGTTTTGGCTCCCATTGATTTACATTGATTTTCTTTTTTTTTTGTCCATTTAATGAAGACATTGGGAACCAAAATTGTTTGGTTTCCAGCATATAACAGAATTTTCTTTTTTGGGTGGACTATCCCTTTGAATCATCAATCAGCGTGGACTTTAGTCTAGGCCTTCCTGACCTCACCTTTCTTTTTACCCAGAGTTTCATTCTGTCAGTCAAAGTCCTGACTTCCCAACCCTTTCACGTAAGCCCCTCCTTCATCTCTCTCCCTTCATTTCTGGCCCTCTTTCCATTACTCCAGCTCTCTCTCATCCCCAATATCTACCGCTATATCACTCTTTCTCCCCCGACCCCACCCCCCAACTGTCTCTCTGTAGCCCCCCCTTCTCCTCCTGTCTCCAGTCAGACCCCTAGCCTCACTGAACCAGGTCTTAGCGGTATGATAATGTGGAAAGTTGAACTGGCCCCATTACAGCTTGGCTGATGGCAGCGCCGATAAAGCCCTTGATAATGGGTGCAGATAGAGCTGACACAGCGGTCCAATAGCCAGCCCTCTCTCTCCCATTATCATTCCTGCCCACCGATGGGCTCCCAGCGCACTATCTGCTCTCCATTTCCACTCCTGCAACAGATAAGAATGGAAATACTGACTTCATAGCTGACTGATTAAAGTGTCTGCCTTTCTTGATAATACACAGATAAATTATGTTTTTTTTTCTCTCCCTCTTTCTCTTTTGCTCCTTTCCTCTGTCTATCGCTTTCTCTCTCCCCCTCTCCTTCTGTTTCTCTCACTCCTTCCCACGCTATCTAGAAAGGAGAGGGGCAGCAGGGAGAAAAACGTCTCCTCTGTTAATTTCTCTTTCTTTGTAGGTTTATTTGAGAAGGAATGAGGAGGAATGGGGGAAAGGAGGGGTATGTGGGAGAAATGGCGTGATGGTGTGGTTAATAAAAAAGTTTTGGAGGGCGGGGGAGTGTGATGGGGGAATGACTCCATTCAAGTGCCTCTTGGGGACTATTACATTTAGAATCTTGTCGACTGACACTCTACGACGCGCAATCACATCGCCATCTGCATAAACAAGTGCTGCCTAAATGCTCGCGCTCCTCTTTCTCGCTCGGAAACACTGGGTCAACGGACCACTTTGAATAATCACACAGGTTTGGCGATGCTGGAAGCAGCTTGTAGCTGGCTGACCGTTGATTTCCCACAGCGGCCGGAGGAAGTAGCCTGGCAGCGCGTGGGCAACCCTATCACTGCTGATGACCTCCCATCTGCAATAACACGCTCTTCCAGGGTGCTTTTTTTTTCTTTATCACCGATTGCTTCGAGATACCATGCTGATATAACCGATTACATCCTTTTGTGTACAGTTAACCATATCCGCACTGTCTCTCCCTTCTTGCCTCTCACCTGTGTTTTCCACTCATCCAACTGTGGATTTTCCTCTCACACTTCCTGGATCACATTGCTGATGTCAGAGGGACTCATGTACCATTAATGATGCAATCTAGTAGTGGCATAACTCATATCTAGGGGGTCCTTCTGCTCTGTCCATAAGTGGTATTGTCATGAATGTGTAATATAACAGATGTAATATTTTTCTTGATGGAGATGAGTGATGTTGTTTTTGGTGATTTACAGTCGCTTTTCAATCACTTAATACCGGAAATTTGGACCGATTGGCGTTGAAACTCTGTCTGTTGTACCGTCTAACTGACTATCTGTCCTTCTATCTTCCTGTCTTTCTGTCTAAGCGTCCGTTCTCTACTTACATAGAGAGCTCTCTTAAACAACGCAGTATTTGTTCAGGGCACTGTAACTGACCTTGATAGATTAGAAAGGCTTTTTACTTTCTGTGGGAGTATGAGCTTTTGAAATTATTAGTAAACGTCTGAATGTGTCTGTTTTTTTTTCCCAGCATTCGGTCTAGAAATCAGAGTTTTATTTAAACGGGAATTAAAAAGAAATATTTGAGAGTTTGCATTTGCTCCGAAAATCTTGACGCTCGCTCTGATACGGCTGCGCTTGCACAATCTGTGTGTACCTGTGTGCTGAATTCTTCACATTAGCAAGCCTGTAAAAAGCCTGCATAGGGTTAATTTGATACCAAACCTTGCGTACATTGTTAAGGGCAGTAGACCTTTTTTCAGTCTGGCTACAAAGAACAGGGAGTGGAGACGAAGAAGAAAAAAAATAAAGAAAGCATGATAAAAAGCCCTGATAAGGGAATGACTGTGTTGTGTAGGAGTTGATATCAATGTTATCTATCTGTCTTTTTCACTCTCTTAGCCCTTCTGTTGTTTTTTATGCCTTATCTCTCTCTACCAAAATGCCAGGAACAAAAAGGGAGAAAGAAAAGAAATTACCGCATGGATTATTCATGGGGCCTGCTGATAAAGCGGCTGATGCAAAAATTAAGAATATACGGGGTTATTAGGCTTTTTCTGATGGCAGTTGTTTTGCAGGATTATTTTTTTTAAAGAGGGAAGCATAAAAAACATCAGTTTGTGTGACTGTTTCTCTCTATATCTGCTAGGGCTGCACAATTAATCAAATTTCTAATTGCGTTTACAATTATGGAAGCCACGATTACGTAATCGTTCAAAGTGGCAATTAATTGTTCAAGGTCTTAAAAACTTATGTTATTCTGTGTGCTTAAGATGCTATTTTTTCTTTCTATATGTTATCTTAAGGGTTTTTCCATTGTTTTAATTTTAGTTTTAGTATAACACTGTAATACCATTCATATTTTTTATAATTTAAAAAAGAAACCAGTCCGATGTATATTTGACATTTGAGGCTTAGTACTATATAAAAGCACTCAAAGTTTTTCAGTTAGAGTGTTTTCATCTTGTTTATTTTCATATAAAAATACGGCATGCAGTTGCATCAAACAATGATAAAAACATTGTTCAGTGTAAATTGTGATAATCGTAATTAATAATCGCAATTACAATTTCAAGGGAATAATCAACAATTATGATTTTTGTCATAATCGTGCAGCCCTAATATCTGCCAAAGAGTGAGTGATTGGGCCTGGTTAACCCTTTCTGGGCTGTTTCTCAGCAGACATGCATTCCTTCTAACACATACATGTGTGCGCTCACACACACACACACAAGTGAAGTCATGGCCTAATGGTGGGAAGTCGTGGCCTAATGGTTAGAGAGTTTGACTCCTAACCCTAAGGTTGTGAGTTCGAGTCTCGGGCTGGCAATACCATGACTGAGGTGCCCTTGAGCAAGGCACCGACCCCCCCCAACTGCTCCCCGGGCGCCGCAGCATAAATGGCTGCCCACTGCTCCGGGTGTGTGTTCACGGTGTGTGTGTGTTGACTTCTGTGTGTGTGTGCACTTTGGATGTGTTAAATTCTGAATTCACGAATTCTGAGTATGGGTCACCATACTTGGCTGTATGTCACGTCACTTTCACTTTCACACACACACCTCAGCGTTTTTAGAGCTGCTGGTCTCTGATAAGGCTATCCTCAGTCTGACCCAAATAAAGAGGCCAAACACAGTGCACAGGCATGTAGCAGTGGGCGACAGGCATCTGTTGTTGTTGAGGACAGCTGAGTGGATAATCATTTGGGCGCAGTTCACTTTCAGCAAAAAGAGAAGGAAGGGGATGTTACATGTAATTGACCTTTATAAAACTATTTTGGCAGGCTCAGTTCAACGGCTAATTATCATAGTAAAAAAAAAAATCACTTTGACAGTTGTATTATGACTAAACGTGTGTGTCTTAAAGCGATAGTTAATCCAAAAATGAAACGGAAAAAATGATAGACTAGACTAATTGTTATGCAGCCCCTGCCATACAGCTATAGCATCATAAAGAACAGAAGGTTTTAAAGAAGCTCAAAAAAAAAAAAAAAAAAATGTTGTTGCCTAAAGAAATAGTTCTAGCATTGTGTTTCACATAAATAACTGCATGCACTATCATCAAAAAGATTGGGGTCTTTTGACAACCATAGTTTTTTTTTCTTCATGTTTGTCTCAAAAGTTTATGGTTGGCAATATTTTACAATTCAAAATAACTGTTTTCTATTTTAATGTATTTTAAAGATTTATTCCTGTGATGGCAAAGCTGAATTTTTTTGACCCCAAACTTTTGAACGGTGGGTGTGTGTTTGAAATGAAGGGTGGTAAAGGACAGAACTAAACTTTTTGGGTGAACTGTCCCTGTTATGGGTTATTTCTGTTATTCTATTTGCCTGTTTGCTGTCATATTCAATTGATATTCAAAACCTTCAATTTATTTATTTATTAACTTCTACATTTATGCTTTGGGTTCAGTAATGTTCTCTCACATCTGAGTATGGTCCAGTCAGGAGTCTTTCTGTGGAGTCCTTGTGATTTACACTTGACCCTGTTTTTTTTAGCTGAAGGTCAGGTGGTACTCCAGTCCTGCGCCCGCCCGGACGCTTCAGATTTCCTCTTGTCTTTGTGCCTCAGGCTGTTGTTTGGGAGGGCTGCATGTGTGTGAGAAGATTCAAGAGTATATAGTCTTTGTGTTTATGCATGTACATATATGATAAAATGTGAGGACGTTTGATATGTACTTTTTTCCCCACAAATGTGCATTTTCGTTGGCTCTTAAACAAGTCTGTTTTTTTTGTTTTGTTTTTTTACTTTTTTAGTTGGTTCTGAGAACCGCCCACTTTAACAGTAAGAGACCTTCTAAATGACGTGTTAAGTGACCAATCACAGTTTTGGTTTTACAAATGAGGAAAACAATGTAGGGACAAACACATTCAAATAATGGTGTTTCAGACGATGGTGGAAACATTGGTGAAAAATGTGCCTCTACTTTCAAAAATTTTGTCATCCAAGATTCGATTGTATCTGGCCATTTCAGACATTTCTAAGTGTGATACATGTCAGATGCACTATGGCTGGCCTGTACACAATTAAGACTTGTTCATAGGTTTATTTCTCATATTCATCATGATGCTTAGCTGAAGACATTAAACTGTGTCCAACTGTATAATTTCAGTCAACGTCTTTGCTTGATGCCTTACTTATTGTATGTACATTCTATATTACGCTTCTAAGTCTGAAACATATATCAGCACTTTTTAATGTTGAGAAGTCACACAAAGGCAATATGCAGCATTTGAGTTTCTGTGATACTGAGCATTATTAAATCAGATTGTGGAGTGAAAGGAATGTATAATCTCTACGAAAACTGTCATTTTAAACCTGTGCTACTGTTAGAGCCCATTTTGATCACAATCTCCTCGTGAATATCCCTTACTTGCACGCACACACACACGCACACTTGGCTCCTTTGCCCTCTCCTCTTTGTGATGTCTATCCCTCCCTCTCTCTGTTCTCCCTCCGTAAGCAGTGAGTCTTGTCTAAGTATTAGTATTAGAGGCAGCAGTGTCCCCTGAAGTAAAACAATCTGCTGTAATCTATCAGGGTGTTATCGGCCCTATCTGAGAGCTGGAGCGAGCCGGGCCGGGGCCATGGCGCCGTGCTCCGGAGCTGATAAAGTTTCAGAGTTCAGCGATGATGAATGTTAAGAAACTACACCCTCGTTAGAGAGGATGTGGACTTGGCAAGGACCATGAAGGGGGCCGCACATGAAAGGAGGGAGAGAAAGGAAAATGTTGGCACCCTGGACCAGTCGGCAGGTTAGAGGTCAAGACCCTGTTATTGCACAGACATGCTTTTGTCTTTATTTCTTCTCCTCCATCTTTTTAGATCCTTTGTTTAAAAAATCTGGGGTGTAACAATACACTGAAACTCTCACAATACTTTAAACTAAGCCAAAACAGAGTTAAAATGGACATATGATGAACAGTTAACAAAAATGTGTTCATTTAAGCAGGATAGAAATATTTGTGATTCTGCTTATGTAAAAATACAGAATTATGTTAGACACACATGCCTGCACTCTGTCCCTGACTAAATACATTTAAAAAGTGTAAATATTGTATGCTGTTAAAAATGTATTTTATTTTACATTCTTTAATAATAATGAATAAACATAGAAGCTCAAATATGTGATCATACGGTTTTGCCATATTTAATGCACTTATTGTATGTGCGATTCCTACCTTACTTTTATTTTTTTTATTGAAGTTGAAATATGTGATCATACGGTTTTGCCATATTTAATGCACTTATTGTATGTGCGAGAAAATGTAAAAATATATATAGGTAAATAAATATGTTTACTTTATGAATGTTGTAATCTTATTCAACTTTGGAAAAATAGTGATTTATTTGAAATGATGGTTAATTTGATTGATTATAAAAAGCATTTTTAAAATTATTTTTTTAGAGCATAGATAAAAATATATAGAGAGAATTTTTTTTTCAATGTCAGATGAAGGCTGAAAAAAATATTGAATGAATTGTTTTAGCTATATCATCCAGCCCTAATTTTGATTCCACATATATCACTATATCTTGATGATAAAGTTGCTGTCTTAGCATGTCTGTCTTGCTGGAGATTGAAAGTGCTTATCTCTGCCTCTGATAAACTAGTACAGTCGCTTCCCTCATGAGAAAGTTTACAGAGGACAGCTGGATGTCATCTGGAGTGACTGCTTTGTTGTCCTCTGTCATTAACTAACTAATTATTTTGTGCTTGTGAAGAACCAGCTTCTCGTATCCAGACCCCAATCCCACGAACAACTGCAAAACTGGACCCAGACCAAGCACACAGTGTGTCCTGCTCCAGCACTGTCTTCTGGCCCATCATTCCAGTGACCTCTCTGCCTAAAGCCAGCACATCAGCTGCTCCCATCTCTCAGTCCGTGTCATGCCTCAAAGTCCCCTGATGACGATGCATTTGATAAGCGCGCAGTACTTAGAAGTGCACAGTGCAAATAGCCGATAAAGCATTATTTTCCTGACAGATATTAAGTGCTTAGAGTTAAAATTTCAGGCTAATAGCTTTTCTGAGTCTTAACTCAAGATTTGTTGTGGTGTAACAATAATAGCTCAGCTCAGTCTTGGTAGAGATGTGAGATGTTTCGTCAATGCGAAAACCTTCGTGTAATTCACCAATCACCTTCAATCTTTCAAGTTTAACTAGGTGATAATAGTTGCATAATGGTTTTGTTATTTATTTATCGATATTGCAAATGTTATGCTCATTTCCCCTGTTTTTACATTTTAGTAGATTTTTTTTTTTAGTTAATCTTTAAAAATATATAGGTACAAAATGTATTGATTGTTGGCCTACATTGGATTTTCTTTTTTTTAAAACGATAACTATTATTTAAATGTCCATATGCATTTCCCCGGTTTTCACATTTAGATGACCTTTGCTGTAATCTAATGCTTACTTAAATTTAATCCTTAAAAATGTAAAAACACTTAAATGTAATTGATGTAGGTGATTATCTATTTTCATACTGTACATTATAATGTTGTTATATCTGCCTATATCCACTAAAATTGGTTTTAGTTTTTAGTGTTGTATTTTTCTTTAGATTTATTTTGAATTTTAATATTGGACATTTTTGGTTATTATCTGCCATAACAAAAATAATTTACGTTTGGTCACGGTTTTAGTATTAGTGCATCCCTAGTTACAAAATTGGTATTTAAATGAATTAATCAACATTGTTTTTATTGCAAATAGGCCTCATTTTTATAAAAACTAGGGGCCTGGATTGCAGTGGAGATTTTATTTATCTTATTTTTTTGGGACTGTGTTTGCATCCTAATCTCTTTAGTGTATCATGCATTAAAAATATCAAAAAGGGATGCGAATAAACAATGCATCCACTAAAGTGGATACAATTAATTCTTGGTCAATTCTCTCACTCTCGTCTGAATTGGACCATAACGGACCTTCTTAAGAGCACGCCTCTCATTCCCTCCTCGTGAGAAGTCATCTTTGAGTCTCCCGATAAATAGAACGTAGTTCTTAGTCTTAAAAGACGGGTATACCATTGTGATCATGACTAAGTTCATGAGCGTATAATGGAAGCTAATGTGACGCAGGGCACGGGAATCTTTGTTCGCAGAAGTGCAGAGCGTTTAATAGAATCTGATAGGCGTCAGTCCCAGGGCCCAGAGGACAGAGGGGGGACTACGCGCTCATCAAGGAAGTCTTTGCTCATCAAGGGAGTCAGGCGCTCTCTGAAGGAATAATTTGTCAATAATTGGCCGTGTCAGTCTCGTTAGACATTTGATAATGTCCCGTTTCTTTAGGGTCGGCCTGGCAAATATCTCCAATGAAAAGCAGCGCATGGCAGCAGATCCCGGCTCCCGATAGCACCATTAAGGGCTTTAGAAGTATTTTAGCTGAATTCACACAAAGCAAAAATAGATAAATAGTGAAAAAGAAAAGTGGAACATCAACTGTCAGGGAAGCGATATGGACTATAAAAATCAGTGGGGAGGGATGTGAGATAAAAGATTCTCCCTTTTTTTCTGTCGCTGAGGCTAATTCGCTTACTCAAGCAATAGAGCAGACGTACAGTGCAGATGTGTGTGTGTGTGTCCTGTGGCCCTGTTTTAAGAACGCTTACTCTAGCACTGCAGTAAGAAATCCGAATTTAAAAGTGTTCAGTACAGGTGTCTGTTTCTGTCATTTTTGTAAAGTGTTGGATTTATTGGGGATCTTCATTTGAACATGGATGTTCTTCAGTTCTTCTGTCAGACCTCAAATCTCTTGAAAAAGTATGGGATCCATTATCCGTTCGGAGAGGCCAGGCATTCCTTTCTGCAGATATGGTGGGAAGTCTATCTCTGAAATATCTCGGAAATGGCAAACCTTCATCAGATTGCCCTTGAATCCTTGATGACAGCCACATTCCAGAGAGCTGCTCAGGTCAGTGGTTGAAGAGATGTCAGTGTAGTCTCACAGGCTTGTGTCCGACAGAATGTATGTTATTGTATGAATCTACGGCAGTGTCGTCAGAGTTCGTGTGAGGTCTATGAGCTTTCCCCTGGCTGTAGTTTGGGAAGGTGTCCCTTAGTGCCTATCAGAACAGAGATCAGCCTGATACAAGCTGTCAAGCCCTGCTCTTGTTCACCCTGTGACCTTTCAGTCAACTGGCCCCGGTTTGCATGCACGGTTGCTCTTTCCTTTTTATGCAAATACACTGTCAGAGGTTGCTGAGAGAAGCCTCGGCCCTGCCTGGAAACTGAAGTGTATATATTGGTTTCAGTGTGGACAAAAAATGAAGTAATATGTTTGTTCTATTTAGAAACACAAATATAAATTAGGCCTATATATTTGGATTTTTGATTTGATGATATTTAAGCAAATCTTTTTTTTTTTTTCGTTTCATAAAGTTCATTGTTGATCAGTATCTTTTAACTGACCAGAAAATAAATGACAATTCAATCTGATATTTGTCTTTTATTATTTGCATAATCCTATACCACAAAACAAACTAAATTATTTTTTATATATATTTTTATAAATGCTTTAATTAAGGAGACCTTATGTTAAAGTCTAAAAAATAGAATATATATATATATATAATAGTTGATTTAAAAAAAATTATATAAATTTATTCTAATTGCATTTTAATAGCTATTTATCGGTTATAGGTCATAACAAGAAAATAACTACTGGCTTATCAGTATCGGCCAGAATGTTTATCTTGTTGCATCCTTCGCATTTATATTTAATGTTTTTGAAGTCTTTGGAAAGGAATTCAATGCCCTCATCCTACTGTC
Organism: Cyprinus carpio; assembly: GCF_018340385.1. NCBI lineage: Eukaryota > Metazoa > Chordata > Actinopteri > Cypriniformes > Cyprinidae > Cyprinus > Cyprinus carpio. Next base: position 20,931,122 of record NC_056589.1, read on the forward strand.
GTCATGCAAATGTTTCCAAAACCTAGTTATCATGTTGAACGAATTATGTACATGTACTGAAACACTGTTGTGGATTGTGGCATGTTCTTACATACTTATACAGTCAGTGTGGTACTGAAGTGCAGGAGTTCTTATTAATCAGAAGAGCGATAAGTCTTAAGAATTGAATGAGGGGATTGTGGGTAAAGGGCTTGGCTGGGTAGGGAGGAAAGAGACAGATGCATTAATATTCTCTTCCCTGTGAAAGTGTTTCGTCGAGAAAAAAGGGAAAAGGAAGAAATGAGACATCTATCGCTCTCACCCCATGCTTTTATTTCCTATTGCCTCATCTTAAATTTCCATTATTCACCACAAAAAAGCCAAGCCAAGTCTATTCACACTCCTCTCTGACACCGGCGCCCCCCCTCACGCACACGCTCGCATACGTTCACTTCAACCAAACACCATTATTAATCATCGCTATCGGTTACTTCCATCTCTCTGCTATTTGCTGTTTAATCACTAAAATAATATCAAGAGGGGGGTATAGGGCCTGTTACCATGGCGACCAAATGGAAAAGGTCAGGGTGAGTTTATCTTATCAGCGATAGAGAATGGTTACTAATTACAGATAGGTACTACCAGTGCTCAGTCCACAGGGCCCTGCCTTAAAACACTATCAGCAATCCACACCAGTCTGATATTAAAATTATCTACAGTCATCCACATACACATGCAGACACACCTCATCCTGGCACACATCGGATGAGACGGCCCTGGGCTTTCTGAAATGTCCGTTAACCCAACTAATTCACAAATTGTGCTTAATACTACTAATAAATAGCAGCTGTGCTAGCTAGACAGTTGTTGAGAGCTGTACACGCTAGCTTTGATTTATGACAAGACCTAGTGTAGATACCATTAATGTTTCACACTAATGATGCAACCTTTATCAGTTTGAGTAAGTCATCATCAAATATTTGCTGTATTAGTATTATTGTCATGAAACCAATACCTAACATCCTGACAACAGAATCCTGTTTGCTGGTGACAAGACGTTCTGTTCCCCTGCTGAGAGCCACTGAACTGGTTTTGTAACCACTGAACTACTGACCCCAGCTAAAGTGGCTGTTTCATTTAGTTGGTTCACCAGTGTTCTTCTGAAGCGAGTCACTCTCATTAATGTTTCCTTACCATCATTTGCGGTTAATGACAAACCAGTTATAATTAGATTTAGTGAGGCTGTGGAGATAACGACGCTAATTAATGGTAGGTGTTTGTGTACGTGCATCCGCAAACATAATGTTTTAGCAGTAGTTCACCCAAAAAATGAGGATTCTGTCATTATTTACTCTTTGCTTGTGTCTTTTTTTTCCAATGAGTACTTAAAGTGAACACTGTGGACGTTCATTTTAATATAATGAAAAGTACATTAGGGCTGATTGGTTAATAAGTTGGTTGTTTTTGTCAGATCTTTTTGATGAATCTATTGATCCAGATCACAAAACTATTCTGAATGATTTGTTCATGAATCTTTGATTCAGTCCAGTTGTAACTGTTAACAGCTCACTAGAGGAGAAGGTTCTCTCTTTACGTACTCAACGTGTCAAAACTGTATCACCACATCCTAAGAAGACGCAATGCGATTAGGTTACAGCGACAAGCAATTTGGCTGTCCACACTAGACACGACACGACAGAATCACTCAAATATCACAGCCATTCAGAAACGTAGAAGCGCACTGCACTCCCAATGAAATGAACAAGTTTATCATCTAATCATCTAATATTGAACCTTTTTAACATTATTAAAAGTAAATACTGAGTGACTGATACCATCTTTGTTATGGAATACCCTTGTTGGTTCGCATGAGTTCACAGTCTTAACATACTTGTTTGCTTTAATTTATTTTCAAGATCTCAGGTAAACTATCTATTGTTGCTTTCAGTATGGCTAAAAATGTCACAAAAATACATTTTAAGCTTACATTAGACACTTTTAACATTTGAATAAAACACATAATCAGTGCCTGAGATTGTTATTGTGATTGTCATGATTTGTATGTTGTTTTGTTGTTGTTGTTTGGTTGTTTTTTTTGTTAGGAAGTGTTGTATTTTTTTTTTTTTTTGTTAGTAAAAGTGGTTTATGAAACATTGTGAGCACTCTTTTTACTAAACAGGAAGTAAATTAGTTATTTTTAGTTAAAAAATTAAATCTCATTAGTTAATTACAATGATTGGTGAATTAATTGTTTGTTTTAGTCCACAAGTACATTTAAGCCCATTTGTCCACAAATCACTGCCTCAGTGAAACAGTTGTCATTGATTTGTGAATATAGACTTGACAGACTTTAGAATTGTCTGTTTGTCATGCAAACCTGTCATGCAGCTTTCAATAGACGTCAGGAGCTTTTCACAGACTTTTATAGACTTCAAAATACTTGATATATAATGGTATGAACTACTTTTATTTAATATTTAAATGATTTTGTGTCCTCTTGGAATCTTGAAAGCTCTAGTTCCCATATATATATTTCCTTGAGATTAAAAAAAGCACAGAAACTTTCCAGGCAATTTTATATATATATAATTATAATTGCTTGGAAAGTTTTTGTGCTTTTTTTAATCTCAAGTAAATTCATTTAGATCCTTAACAACTTATTTCTGTGTTAGAAATCATGACAACAAGTTCATTTTTGGGCAGACTTTCCCTTTAAATCTGTGAATCTCTTTGCTGTTCTTTTTGTATAACTTCTATCGTTGAATGGTTTTGTTGAAGAGAGCAAACAGACATGTTCTGTTTGTTCGCGACTTAGACATCAGAGTATGCTGGTGTTTCCGTGCACTCCTTCATTTATCATCTTTGACATTTGGCTGTGCTCTCACTATCTTCCTCTCATCTGAAAAGAACACATTTTTCCCATCAGAAATCCCATTGTGACTTTTGCGTTCGAGGGGTGGTGATACTTCCTTTCGCAAACGGCATCTCTGTACGTATCTTTCCCGGGCTGCGTTCCCTCGTCTCCCCCCATCTCTTCTTCCCTCTTCTGTACTGCTCTCTCTCTCTCAACATGGATGTTATCAGAGGCACTGAGGGGCTGTAGTGATGCCCTTCCTCTTGAAAATACCCCCTTTCAATCCTGCTGCCAGCTGTGAGCTGGTTTATATTTAACATACCTACTTCATCTACCCCCACCCTACGTTCTCCATACTTATCTCTGGCACCCTCACACATCGTTGTATTTTTATTTATTTCTTTAAATTTTGTGCCTGTGCGACAATGGTGAAAGATAACATTTCAACAGCAAATCCTGCCTCTTTCCCTCTCCACTATCCTGCAGATACGTTTTGGTAAGCTTGTACCTCAGATGTGGCACATAGGTACATGTACATCTGACCACAGCTGAATAATGCGAATGCATGTGAACTGATGTCTTTTGTCTGGCTTGTGAATACCTTCAGATGAGGTTCCTTTGCAATGGGTTTGGTGGGTTTGAATGGACGTAGGTGGTGCTTTATTTTAAAAGGATCATTCACGTAAAATTGAATATTATTTAATAATTTATTAAAATTATTTTATAATTTACTCTGTGTTGGCTGTTGGTAACCAAACACCAAAAAAAAAAAAAAAAAAACTTTTCTCAGAATGTATATATTTTTTTCTGCGAGCTTGCAATGGTGGTACCATTTCATTTGATGTCCCTCATGTACATCTCATATTAAGAAAATGTTTAAACCAGCAAATAATTATTAATGGATTTTATGACGCAAGTGAGAGGACCGAATGGTTTAGAAGCAGTTCTGGCCCGTGAAGTGTTTTAGTATGTGTGTGTATAACCTCTGTCCGTCTGCATCAGCTCACTCAGTAGCTCACGGTGTTGTCTGTTTTTATGTGCTTTTATGGTGATTAAGTCGTAACAATCATATAAGAGCCATAAAGGGCTTTTCTCTGCCTCCTAACCAGGAGTACAAAAGAAATGTACACACACCCACTCACACTACCAAAATATTCCTATAGAGAACACATAACATAAGTTTAAATGTGCACTTCCATTCAAAAGTTTGGATGTAAGATTAAAAAAAAAAGTTTTTGAAAGACATCTCTCATGCTCCCAAACTATAATAAAAAAGTAAAATATTATTACAATTTAAAATAACTGTTTTAATATATTTTAAAATGTGATTATGTGAATAGCTAATGTTCAGCATCATTACTCCAGTCTTCAGTGTCACATGATCCTTCAGAAATCATTCTAATATGCTGATTTGCTCTTAAAGAAACATTTCTTATTATTATCAGTGTTGAAAACAGTTGTGCTGCATAATATCCAGGTTCTTTGATGATAATTTTTTTGATGAACAGCATACTTTTGTGGCATTATACATTATAAAGGTTTTTACTGTCACCTTTGATCAATTTAATGCATCCTTGCCAAATAAAAGTATTAACTTATTTAAAAATAATTTTACTGACAACAAACTTTTGAATGGTAGTGTATTTTTTTTAATGTGAATATTTTCGCAATGCATTTTTCTGTTCCCTCTTTTCCAATAATAGGCCCCTAACTGCTGTGCCCACCAAAAATGGCTGTGTATTATATTATATTATAACAGAAAATTCTGTTGACTTTCTTAATGAGTATTTCTTATTCATATTCTTCACATTCACATTCTTATTCTGTGCACACTGTCCCAAATCTTCAAATATTTGATCAAAATTGAGTAAAGGTGAAACACCTTTCCTTTTGTATTGACAACACTTAAACTCTGTAGCATACTTTCTTTCTTGCTGCCTTAGTCACCACCCTCTGCTGCTCTTCCTTGGGGCATCTTGTTGTCTTGTGCCTCAGTCGGCACATCCACAGAGTGTTTTTGTGATCTACCATGTTTAGTCTTTAATCTGGACTGGAACAGCTTGGGATGTGTCTGTACGGGGGAGCTGGAAGATCTGCACAACCCTTTGTCTTCTTGAAGCTCAGATCTCAGGGTCAGAGTCTGGATAAACGGTGAAGGCCGTGTGCATGTCTGAGTGTGTGAATCTGTGTGGAGAGTGAGAATCATCTCTAGTAGGGGGATGGCGATGGATCTGCTGTGTTCTGTCAGAGCAGAAAGTGAAAGGCATGATGGAATGGTGAAAAGAGGGAGGGAGAGGAGGATGAGTGGTGTCTCCCACACATACCGTCGCGATGGCTGCCTCTCCCTTTTCCTCTGAAGAGTCTCAGAAGCGTTCTGGGTGAAGATGAGACTTAAGAGGGATCGCTTTCATCCTCTCTCTACTCTTTCAGCATTCACACTTAGTATAAAACACACACACACACACAAGAGTTGAGTATGTGCAAACATGCAAAGTGTCTTGGAGTATAGCGCCTGATATTAATGTATACTTTTGATATTAGTTTAATCTGAGCTTGTTTCTTTTATTGGCAATGCTGCTTGAATTAAAGAAGTTTTCATGGGAAAAGAATGTGTCTGAATATTGCCTCAGGCTTATCCAAGGACAGCTCATATCAATCAAGTTAGGGTTTGATAACATATGCAACAATGTCTTTGAGAGGCTGTTCGCCAGTACTACGAGAATCTTTTTTACCTTGTTCTGTATTTGATGATGTCAATGTCATTAACATCAGTATCTTTTGTCTTTAGACCTCCTTAAAAAGGATAGTTCACCCAAAATTAAAATGGTCACGTGTGTGAACATCCACACACCCTTAAATTGTGTATGTATGTATGTGTGTATCTTAGCAAATAATATATAATCAGAACATTCCACCAATCCAACCCCAATTAATCTAAAATAATATAATTATAATACTATTAATAATAAAAACATACTGAAAAATACACTGTAAATTGCACATCTGGATTAGTATACGATGCTAAAACTTTTTTTTTTCAGGTGAATTTAATTTTCCATGTGTTGGAAGAAGTGCACTTAAGAATAAAAGTCTATAGGACAGTTTAATTTAATTTATTTTTATTTAATGTTTATATTGACTTGTAGACTTCTATTGTAAGTGCATAAGTGCACCTTTTTTTTTTTTTGGCTGACGGACAAGTCAAGATAAAGATTGTGTTTATTGCAGAATTTGGAAACAGTCTTCAACTAAAACATGAACATAAGCAAACATACACAGGGCAGTATGTGTGCCTGCCTGTATTACGCTTGTATGTGTGTTAACAGGTTGTGACCCCTGAGTAACCCCACAGCTCCGTTTGCACTGATGCTCATTATTCCATTAAACGCGTCCTGGCAGCTTTTGCCCTGACCTCTTGAATAGACAGAGCGCTTGATGCAGCTTAGGGACTCTTTAGCTAAACATACAGACGTACGTTTTTGTATTGATCTGAACATCCATTTGGGTGGTAGGGAGGCAGAGAAGAAGGGGTACTTCATACAAAAGAACTGTTAAAATGTATGTCAGATAAATAAGCATGATAATGTGGTGTCCATATTCTTGTCAGATTCCTTTATGCTGATATCACCGTTTCACACTCTTCATCTCTCTAGCTCTGTTCTAAACCTAGTGAGCTGCCTACTGTTAACTGTTGTTAGCATGTTATTGAGCGAATAAGTGATAACACTTTATTTATTTAATTAATAAGTGATAACACTTTATTTATTTAATTTCTGGGTTAAAAAACAAAAAAATGAATGGACGCAAAAGTACACAAACCTCCAGTTTTGGCAGTCAGCTATCTAGCCTTTGTAAAATCTTTGTCTGTTCTTCAATTTTTAAGAACATTTCCGCTTTTAATCATAAACAGAAATTTTCTGCTTCGCTCCTCCTGCACTTGAGTAAGGTGGGGTGAGCGTGGTGCAAGGAGAGAGGAGGAGAGATTGAACTGGGGGGAGTGAAGTTGCCAGGCAGCCAGAGTGGAGACCCTGGACTATCGAAGCCAGGCACGCAGACAAGAGCCAGGAGATAAGCTGCCTGATAAAAGATAGAAAATAGCAGCAGATTTCAACTTTCCCACCATCCAAGATTCACAGGGAGGAGGGGCGGCTGATTCAACTACTTATTTCATCCATCCGTATCTGTCTTTCCCCATGAACAACTTGCAAGGCTATTGAGAAGGCACACACACATTCAATCTTAGCAATGGGCATTTCACATAATGCACACAAATTCTTTTCCAGCCTTTCAACATCTATTCTGACCTTCAGAAGAAAAGTTTCCTCTGCAGCAGAAAAGGTTCTTCTCCATCACATGCTTTTCCTTTCACTCGTCTGTTTCTCTCACTCACTTCTAGCTATTCTTTTTCAGTCATTCTCTCACATAAGCACTCTTTTTCCTATCTTTCTCAGTCGGCAAACAAACACAGGCACACATGCTCAGATATGAGTTTGTTTACTTGCACGTATGATCTGTTTAGTCTATTTCTGCTGTTGGAGGAGTAAAGTATAGATGTGGCTTGGTGCAAGACGTGTGTGTGTGTGGTGAAGTGCCCATCATTGCAGGGCTCCAAACTGCGACTAAAACAGTCGCATTTGCGACCATAAATATTAATTTGCGAGTGACGTTTTTGCTGAGGTCGCCACTGGCGACTACCCGCCGAAAGCTCCTCAGGATTTAACCGCTAAAAAACTTTTCTCAGGCGGATGATTTGCTTCATTCTAGCAGCACCCCGTCTGTGATAAAACGAACTCGGGCCAAAGGTTAATATACACAACTACACCGAGTGTTGACCTGCCGTGTGTACAACAGCTTTCAGCCGAGATCGGCCCGTAGAGAAAAAGCCGTCTGTCAGCCAGAAGTGTTTTGTAGAGTCGGCGTGGCTCTGGCCCATTATCTTCTCACCGATGCCAGACTGAACCGACAGAGACACATTTCAGCCAGAATCAGCCCAAGTGTTATTGCTATCTGGGTATATATTTACATGTTATAACTTAAAAATTTGAATGTAATGCCTTTTTTCCTAATTGTTTTGCGATCAAATCTTTTGTTATGTTCACGTATTAAACTGAGACGATGCGCATTAAAGTTTTAGTGGAAAAAGAGAGTTTCAGACAGTCCTCATCTCTGCCGCACATCAGAGCTGCCGCACACAGTCTGATAAACGCAGCTCCGCTGTGCAGCGAGAGAGAAATGACGGAGACGTAAGAAGGGAAAGCGCAGAAAATACAGCGTCTATTTCGTGCACAACTTGAACAAACTAGAACAGGTAAAGCTGTCAGCTGTGTGAATATTGGCAATATAGTTAAAAATTCTCGTTTATAATAATTACTAATATGGCTTCTAAACAAGATCTTGGTCTGTGTTCTTTTAATGTGTGAACTTCATTATTTGAAGTGCAACTGCCGTCGAGTAATCGCAAAAAGCTGTGTGCTATGTCACTTTTTAATAAAAAGTACCAGCTTTAAAATTATTCCGGATTCATAATGAAATTCAAACAATACAGTTTTGGCTTTCCTTAATGGGGCAGGCGCGGTCGCTTTAGTGCCTCAGTTCAAGGGCAAGTGAACCCATTTAATCTTTCTCTTTACTAATATAGTACATAATGAACATGAATTAACATCAAAAGGTAGGCTATTTTATAAGAGAGCCTACAGTACAACTTACTGAAATGTCTCATGTAGGAGGAGCCCGCAAGCTACACTCAGTGGCCAAGTGATGCTTATGCTCCATGATACTGGTACAGATTCTGTGTAATGAACAATTCTTTGTGACTGTAGATTTCAAGCTGGAAAAGACATTTAGTTCCCACTTTAAGTGAACCTTAGTTCCCAGGTCATCTACAAGATGGATTAAAATGCTGATAAAGTCAAGAAAAGATGAGACATAAACACATGACCGTATGATTGAAATGTTAAAATGTAAATAAATAAATAAATAATAATCGTAAAATAAATAAAACACGTTTATTCTGTGGCACCTAAAAAAATTATTTGGCTCCTAAGTTTTTTTCTTATAGGAGCCAATGGCTCCTTACTCAATTTTTTTGTTTGGAGCCCTGCATTGAGTGTTTAGCGTCATCTCTAAAGAGGGAACATGTGCCTTCTCACCTCTTCCAGGAAATGGGACCAATAAGCACTTACTGTATGTATATTCCTCAGCGAGTGTTGTGGTTGTTTCTTGTCATATTTCTAGATTATCTGCAATTATATAGTAAGCATACATTTCTGTTCAAAGGTTTGGGGGTTGGTAAGATATTCTTTAACCAATTTAATGCATTCTTGCTGAAAAAAAACAATTTATTCCAAAAAAAAATAAAAAAAAAATACAAAAAAATCAAATTCTCGCTGACCCCAGGCCTTTCAGTGGTATTGTGTGTCATGTTCTGACAAATTGATCTTTGGTCTTCATGCCAACAATAGAGGTTTTTCCTGATTCCGAATTCCAAATTTCTGCATATGAATGAAAGTGTAAAAAAAAAAAAAACACAGACTTTTTTTGTCATACCAGGTTCACATAGTTAAGAAAACCCAACAGGCCATATAAATTTAATACAATCATATGAAGTCATGTTAATTTCTATAGTGAATATATTCATACTCCGCTCTAAAATTTGGTGAAAATTCCTCTTTGTGAGCAAAATCTCTATTAAAGGATTTAAATCATGCAAATTGACTTTTAACTCCTTTCATCTATGTAATTGTGAAATTTTGAATGTGAGAACCACAATCTTATGTAATAACTTGAAATGTTCTTTTTCCCCGAAAATAAAGTTTAAATGTGTTATGATAGAAATAGTAAGACTGTATCAGCGCAAATGAAAATAGATGTCAGTAGTATTTTGCCTGGGCTTTTTTTCCTCTACAGGAAGGCTCTGAAAAATTTGTGAGAGCAGGTTTGTTGATCTGTACTTGCAGGGGTAGTTTTTCTCTCAAAGAGGCATGAGAAATACCCTCAGATGCACCATTCATCTCTATGGCGACCCGACTGGCTTGTAACCTTAGAGATATCGTTGCCGACAATCGCACCTGCCCTCTGTGGACACAAAGAACAATTTCCAGAGGAGGGGTAAAATCTGATTTCTCCCTTGTTCAGTGAATCCATCTCTCTGTTTTTATTCCTCCATTCTTTCTCTCCTCTCTCTTTCAGTCTCCAGCCCTATCACCTCTCATTGACCATTATCTAGCAGACAGCTCCTGCTCATTAAGGAGTTAATTTTCTTCCCTCTATCTCTGATTAGTATAGTTGAACCTAAAGCACTGCGAATTCTTTACATTTTCCCTCACTGTTATCAAAAAGAGAAAAAGGGGAATGGGGGGATATTTAATCGTTTAAGTAGTCTTCCTAGGGAGCTGCTGCTGCCGTTTCAGTTTTTTTTTTTCTTCCCTCTTCCCAGCAATGTAAAGAAATCCTGCCGAAGCCGCCCAGCTCAGTAATTCAGTTTTTAAAGCATGGAGAAAAAAAAAAAACGACTTGATGAAATTCCACTATCAGCTCTGAACCAATATGCAAAATATCTCGCTGGAAATCAAATAGCTATTATGTTTTCATTTCCACGTCGGCATATTTGCTTAATGAAGAGGAGACAGATCAGACCGGTAGAGTCTGCAGGAGGCGATAACCGGGAACGGCTCGCAGCTATCCACACAGAGTGACGCTCCCAGTCAGAGAGAGAGAGAGAGAGAGAGATGAAGAGTGAAAGAAAGGAGAGAGCAATGGGGAAAGGAAAGAGCTTGCACAGGCGAGAGAGAGGCAGAGAAAAGGTAGAGACAGTAACATGATGGAGGGATGTAAAAAGCAGAGAAGGAAGTGTCGAGTGAGAGAAGATGATAAGGAAATCGAGGGATGTCTTTAAAACCTGCCTCTTTGCAGTGTCCTGGGCCCACGGCTGTTTGATGTTTGACAACCTGCTGACAAATCCACGGCGAGGATCAGTCAGGCCTGTTTGAAGTGCTCCGGTGCCCAGCGCACATGAATATCATCCCCACACATTATCACCTTACAATAATCAGTCATTATCATAAGTATTATAATCACTCATTCGTGTGATTTGACTGATGGAAATGAGAACAGTATCTTCCTGCGCTGTTTACTCTTTTTATTTCGTTATTAACGGGCCTCATCAAGTATAACTATATTATTTGTTCTGCGTTCGTGCTCTTTCTTAAGAGTTTTTGATTAATTATTTTTCTTTGTTCTTACTCTTTATGTTCATGCTTTGGCAAATACAAAAGATATTGTGTAAATATACTGTGGTTCTGGCAGTGTTTTATTTTTATGTCTCTCTCTCTCTTTTAAAATTTAAGTTCAGATTTAAAAAAAAAAATGTTACAGATATTGTTTACTTACCTTCATGTCTTTCATGACTTTCATCCGTTTATTGTTAAGGGAGTTATTTACAGAAGAATATCCAAGCCTCACAAAAGTGAATAGTGTACAGTACTGTTAGACAATTTTTTTGGGTATGACTTAAATCTCAAAAAACGTAGAATATAGCAGATAGGGCGTTGAAATTCTTTTATGATGCTTTTATCCACTTTCATTATATGGATAAGAGCAGCATGAACGTTCATCCAAATGTCTCCTTTTTGGATTGCACAGAATAAGAACTGTGACTCTGTCTTTTATCCTTTTTTTTATTGTCCTGCATTGTGACAACAAATATTCCATGTATGATTAATAAAGAGAAAAAACTTGCATGTATAACAAATCAACAAAATGTATTTTAAATGGAACCTAGCATGTCACACTACTGGACATTTTTTAATATTTAATCGATACCACCCATGTACAAAAAAGCTTGCTGTGTAGCCTTCAACTGTAAATGTATGAATGTGTAAATAACAACACAACATGTATAAAAGCACAAATATTCCTTTAAAATTAGTTAATCTAACAGCTGATACTGTGGGTCCTAGAGACTCCGCAGTGGAAGCTGTTAATTTAGTACAATGATTAATAATATTGCATTGCTGCCTCACTTGAATCTGTTGTCTAAGTGCCTGCTTCTAATTGTAAATGGTGTCTTGTCAGTGATGACGAGACACTTATGCCCTGTGTCTGAAGTTTTACTGAAAGAACACAAGAGTGCTATTCATTACATTTCACACCGCATGCTGTGTTGGCAGAAACAGATGGCGCGAATCTTGGCAAAGCAAGTGAAAGTCCACTCCTGTACGTCAGCGTGTCCGCAGAGGTCCCGCCAGTGCTGCGCAAGCCCTGAGGCTCCCAGCTTATCTACGGCTCCAGTGATGCTGGTGACACGAGTCCCATCCAGCCAGGTCTCTGTCTCAGCACTCGACTGGCTCATCAGTCATTTCAGCACATTTTCAGCTGGCAGATCAATAGCTCCTTTTCCCCTGTCTGTATATAAACTGATCGGTCTTCTCATCAGCTGTTTCACTTCTGAGATCAGTTTGAAATGATGCATTTGTGAAGTCTCCTTTTGAATTATCCAATTTATCTGGTCTAAACCCTGGATCCAATTAATATTACTAAGAGTGTTTTAATGCCCTTGGCTCTGATCAATGTGTGTAGCCACTTGTGCTTGAAATTCTAAGTCAGGTACCGCAATACTGTCCTGAACACACACACACACACACACACACACACACACACACACTCACAGTCAGGAAAAAACACACACACACACACAAAAAAAAAGAATATAATCTAAGGTTGCAGGTTTTGCTATGAGTATCTTTCTTCACAAGTCCCTGATTCCCGATACAAGTGGTGTTCTTTTTTTTCACTGTGTTTGGGCTGTTTGGTAATGTGGTGATTAACGTGAGGGTGAGGAAGTTTGTTCGTTTAATCAGGGCTCAGGTTTGATGTGTTGTCTCCTAGTTTAATCACTTCCGCTAAGCACACTGGTTTGATGTGGACGGGGCCGCTTAATAAAGCCCTATCTCCTCCGCCTTCATCAGCTTTCTCACTTTGTTCTGTCTGTTCGAGTGCCAGTTAGTACTCAAAAGTGTATTTCTTTCAGTTCATCATAATAGACAAAATAGGGGCTTTTACAATTTAAGGTTTAGTCCTTAAAAATGGACAAAAGTTAGCATTTTTTTTAATTAAACAGTTTTATAATTTGTGTTAACATCATTACATTTAATTATCATTTTTACATGTTTAAATTATATTTCAGTGCGATCTCAGATATTTAACCTGCTGTATATATCAAAAAGCACTCCCAGTTCTAAATGTTCTTGAGTGCCAGATTTTTTTCCTCTTTTTTTTTTTTTTCATTAAATTTATGGCAAATAAACTTGTCTGCTGACGTTTTGTCAATGTAGACGATTCTTTTTCTGTGTTCAGTTCTGTGAAAGATACATATTATTCGTCGTGTAAGATGAAGAGGGTGAGCAGAAACTTTTTCCGCGCCATTTGATGTCAGAAAGCAGTGATGCGGCGATTTATTCATTAAACCAGAGCAGAAATAGGAAAGAAAATCATAATTCAGACTTAGATTTAAACATGAAATGTAATTGGAATTTTAAACAGAGGAGCCCCTTTGTACAATTATGATTAAAGGAAAATTAATTGTATGAAAATGTCGCCACAGATATAGAAAATTACATCTAGCAAGGCCTGCACTACATTCTAAAAATATTGCGTATGGGATCGATCTTTTTTATTTTTCTCTCTCACGTCTTTTATTACTGAGGTCCAAATCTAAGTGTGTTAATTTTATCTGAAATTACAGTGAACCATGCAGGCGTGGAAGTCTAAATTAGCCTAAAGATGTTTCATTTACAAAGACAGAAACACTTTGTCAGGGAGCGATTGTTTCTAAGCATTATCTCCGCCTCGTTTTAATTGCTTTGGAAGTGAAATTAACAGAATTAGAAAAATTGCCTTTGCCTTTTTCTACAAGGCTCTTTATTCACGGGTATTGTTGTGTGCTTTGTATAGATTATAGGCCTCTTTGTTCTAGGAAGTGTAAATATATACGCCTCCAGTCACAGCTTTAACTTTGAACAATCCCCTCTCTGTTCATCACAACTTAATGAAAATTAATTTACCCAAAACTGTGGTAAAATCAGATTTTCCAACCCCTGGTAATTTTGCTTTAGATGCAGATGTGTAAAATAGTGGGTGTCCTGGTTGAATTAAGCGCACTGAGAATGCGCTTTTTGTTGAATTTATGTGCGTCTTCTCAACACGGTAATTTTGCTCATCTTAAACCTTATTAGAATAACAATATGGCCGGCGACGGTTGAATTAGCATGGAAAGCACTGTGGTGCCCACCCTTGTCTACATATTGCATTATAATATTCTTAGAGTGCTCTTTTCATTGTATAGCTTATTCTCTCTAAACTAAATTAATTTAAAACAGATTTTATGTTAAAAAAAATGTTTTACACAAGTCGTTTTATCACCAAACTTAACCTCCTGGAGAGGTTTATTTTTTTTTTAAGATCAGCTAATTAAATAGGTGTTTTTAAACACCAGCGGTTGGTTATCTCATCATGGTTGGAAAATGTAAGGTTTTGTTCAACTGCTGCCAACTGGGAATGTATTGAGTTATACAAATGAGTTAATCATCCTGTCCAGTGATACAACACACACACACACACACACAGTGTTCATTTACTTCCTTGTGATCTGAAGCTCTGGGATTTCCAACCAATTAAAGCTGTAAAAGGGTTGTAGCAAGAAGGTTTGAAATGAATCACAATTTTCTATCTTAATCATGTACTTTATTACTTTTTATTTACAGATCACCCTACTTCCTGTAAGACATTAACAGGATATATTCGTATTATCTGAAGCCTTTCATTTGAGCCTTTGGCATGATATGGGATCTTTTAAAAGGCGTTTTAATGTCAGACAATTTTTATTTAAATCGCTCTTCTCTTTATGACCCCTCTGTCTCTCACTGTTTTTCTCTGCAGGCTCTATTGGGGATCTTAATGGAGGTGAGGATCCATCTGATGATGTAAGCATGTCAGGAGAGGAAGGCGGAGCTTCAGACCAAGAGGACTCTGCAGAGTGTGACGGTTCAAGTCCACCTTCATTTACACCACTTTATAACGAAGGTAAAATGGCGCATGCTAAACCGGCTGTTGTATGAAAAGCATCAGAAGCCCAAATGTTCCCAACAGTGTGTTTATGGTCTGACATAACCTGTACTGTTTTGTGAAGAAACAGTTTTATCACTGATGTCTATTGATAACAGTATCATACATCTCGCTCATGTCTGATGTTCCGTAAAAAGTTTTGTCAAGTGACTTAAAGGGATGTTTAAAGGATACAGTTAAAAATGTACTCACTCTCATATTGTTCTAAACTTATTTGCCTTGTGTTTTTATTTTTATTTTTGGGTGGAACACAAAAGGAATTTTTTTCAGCATCTCCATGCTCCTTTTTTCTATACATCAAGCTCTAAAAAGTGGGGAAAAAAAGAAAAAGTTTTTATAGTTTTACACTATAGTTTTTTTAAGTCCTTTTTGGAGCTTGATGTGGTCACTATGAATTGTCATTGTTTGAAAAAGCAGCCTGAAGATTCTTCTAAAATATATATATTTTTTATGTTTTATGGAAATGTTTTGGACTGAGAGAAGAGTGTAAATAATGACAGAACTAATCCTTTATGAAATTACTGTTGATGAAAAGGAAACACTCACTGGATGAGGCAGAAAGCTCTCCTCTCAAGAGAGTCCATCATAACTTAAAATTAGATTTGCTTTAATACCTGGTTTAGGAAGTCATAAAAAAATTAGGTAATGAAGTAAAATTAAGTTTTTCAGACATTAATGTATATGGTTGCCTTGTTGCATTTTCTGTCTGTTTTTCCAGTTGTAAGATATTTAAGTCACATTTTTAGTTAAGATTCTGTTTTTTCTGTTTTTTTTTTTTTTCTTTTTTTTTTTTTTTTTCCTGTTCTTGTGAAACTGGGGACTGAGGAGATAAGTTCGTTGGCTGCTTTTGATAAATGCATGGGAATTCTGTCAGGTGCTAATCGTGACTAGTTTCGAGATTGCTCTGTTTTGTTTTGTGCGCATGTGTGTGTGCATTTAGACATACAAGTATGTGGTATTTGCAAGTTCGCATTCGAGTTGCTGTTTGTCATCCTCCTATTTTCCGGTGTGAAAAGAGGGTCTATGTTAACGTGTTTCTTTAGCTCTTTTTTTTTCCCCTCTATCAATCTCTCGCCCCCACCCCTCAGGGCTCCACTGTTGCCTGGTGCTGCTATTATCAGCCTCTGTAAATCAGCCGTGTTTGACGAACCTGCTCTTTCAACCTGCGATCAATACCAGGTCTTTATCAGGCCAGCAGTGGCTAATAAAGGCAAGCTCCCTTATCCACCATCTGGGAGAGAAAGAGACAGGCGATAACCAACTGATAACTGCTTCAGAAAAACACTCAACCAGTCACAGGACACACAGTGCCGATAACCACCTGTAAAACATAAATATAAACGAAAATACCACCTTTTAATAATCATTAATGGCAGAGCGGCTGCTGGTTTCCATGTGAAAGGGTCAGTCTGAAGCGATCCAAATAAAGATCTGATGAACTCCTTCTCGTCCAAATCAGCAGAGAAGCTGATAAACCTTAAGTAAAGATGGCTCTGTGTTCCAGAACACCTTTTGTTATCTCAAACCCAGTGAGGAGGTTTGATCGCTGGCCTGATCCGGCTTTGCAGAGGCTGAAATAGTTAACTGGATGGAAACATCTTAGCTAGCACCACTTTGGACGCCATGTTGGACTCAGAGATGATACAATTGAGCCCTTCGTAACGTACAAGAAAAGAACTTGACCCTGCCACGATGATCTGTTTGGGAGAAAGAACTTACAGAAAATTGACTCTAAAAAATGAGGCCAGCTAGAAAGAATGGAGCAAGTTGTGTGACTTTGCCCTCCAGGTGTGACAAGAGAAGTCGCTGTTATCAGATGAACGGAGGTTGTTGGGTTGGGGATGTGGTGTGTGTGTGTGTGTGTTTGCATGTGCTGGTAGACTAAAGAGACTGTCGAGGAGCCAGGATGGTGGCAGCACCCATCCACCCCACCCTCTTTTCCTGATACCTGCCGTCTCTGCTCAGATGATATGGGAGATTATATTGATAATATTAAATGCAATAACTGTGGCTCCATCTCCTCTCCCCACGCTGAGCGCTGCAGGATAAAATCAATGTGCCATTCAATGTGATTTATAGCTGAAAATAATAGGGCTTCTTAGGCAGGGAGGGAGGCGCGTCACGGGCCGGCATGAACTGGGACGGGCTGAGAATGGCGGTCGGGCCTGGGTGGAATTGTCGGGGTTGACGAGAAGGGCGTGCACATGTGAGATGTATTTGATGATGAAGATCTAATCTTCAACCTGTTGCATTAATAACAGCAGCTCTGACCTGTGTCACACAGACGGACATTTATGGCTGGTATCGATCGGCAGCTATCACTGTTTATCGCCACGGGAATGCAAGGGTAAACATGCCCTTTGTGCACCACAGATGAGCTGTAATCGAGGTGGGGTGAAGGGGAGAAGGAAAAAAGTGTGGGAGAGAAGAGGACAAGAAGTCATGTCAGTTTACTCGTATACATGCAACAGTGGCACTCAACCAAATGAAAGAGAGAGAGACTGCTATCAGCAAGGTGATCGCTTTGATCAAAGAGAATAACTGATCATTGGCATCAGTGTGTGGGAGATCTGAACTGTCTTTCACACTGATGAAAAAGATTGGCCTTAATAAAAGGAATTCGCTGGCCGTCTGTTGGCAGTGGGTTCCAATTTTCGCTTGGTAAATCAAAAGGGCTCGGGTGTATTGGTGAATGAGCCTCTCTTTCAGCCACCTTTGATCATCAGAGCAAGACCACCACACTCATTTGTTGAGTATTTAGAGAACTGTACAACATAAAACATGAAAGATCACACTCAGGATCCAAAAATGATTCATCTTTAAGCGCTTAATGTGCTGAAGTTAATTTTAGAAATAACAAATTAAATATTGATGTTTAAAATACTATTTGATATTATATGACATAAAAATGTACACTACCGTTCAAAAGTTTTGAGAAAATAACAGTTTTGTTGTGGAAGAAATTAATACTTAAATTATTGAAATAAATTCGAAGCAAGGATGCATTGATCAAACTATATTTTAACATTGATAATAATAAGAAAAGTTTCTTGAGGAATAATGAAGACTGGATTAATTTTGAACAGTGTTGTGGTATTATGTGATAATGGTATATAATAACATAATGATTATAACAAATATAATCACTCTGATCACTCTGAAGTAGGTTAATTTGCAATGATTAATTATTCCATTTATTTCATGTCGACTTGCCAAATAACTAAATATTTTATTTTAGTGGTCTTTTTACAAAAACTTTTGTCTGCAGAAAGCTGTGATTAACAGATAAGAACAAGTTCTCCAGATAATATAGCGCAGAATTAAATTGCACAAACATAAACATTTCAGAAAAGGACTTAGAAACGTGTGATTTTTGATGTATTATTTTCATTGGCTTTCCACAGAGCCAAGAATGCACGAGTCCAGTTCGGTGCCGGATGAGGGTGGGGAGGATGAGAAAGGACCAAAACACTGTGCAGAAGATGAGGAGGAGGAAATGGCAGATGGGGAAGGGGAACCCCAGTGGAACGGCCCAGGTCAGTCTCTATCTGTCCCTCAGAAAGGGCCAGCCGTACTCATACTGTCAGCTTGGCGGCCATAAAACAATATAGGCCATGACTTTATCAAGCTTCACATTCAAAACAGAAATTATTCGGTCTGAACTGCCTGTAAATGTCGGAGTAAGTACTGTCATTCTCCTATCTCTTTTGTGAACTACTTCAAATGAAATCGAAGAACAAACTCATGTGACATTTCAAACAAAATCATGCCCAAAATGAAGTTTGTTTTAGGAGTTCAAAATGGCTTGCCAAAGTTCGCTCCAGCTGCAAAACACCTTCATACTACAATTGGTCTATGATAACGTAATAGGAGGTGTGCGCTGAGGCCCCGCCTTCTTTCATGTGGAACTCTTTTCTGGCTCGTTTCATCTGTTGAGTCAGTTCGAGTTAAGATCTCCATGGGTGAAAACACGAAATACACTGGAAAGAAGTTGTGCTTCTGATGAAATGAGACACTGTAACTGAGATACTCCTTAGTTTTAAGCAATCTATTGAATAAATGGCATAAATAAACAGACATGACTTTACTGGAGTGATACTTTGCAGTGCTCGTACTAACATACCCACGTTTGTTATGATCAGATGCTTTTTTCTTATGCTTTTTATTTTAAAAAATGCATGCTGTTTTGTTACCGAGAGGAAAGCGTGCAGCACATATTTACATATTAATCTAAACAATGCTTTCAGCAGTGTGGGCGGCGTCGGGATGTTCGCTAACAGTATATCACTGCTTACATATTTCGAACTTGGTTTTACCCCTAAATGAAGAAAGAAAAAGAACTTTTCTGTGAGTATATCGGGCCCTTTAGTGAGTTTTTCTCGGTGATGCAATGGTTTACCACAATCCTGTGACATCACACTCTTGGCACATCTGAGAATTCAACCAGTTCAGATAAACTTTCAATATGTATCCAGTGAAGCCTCATTGAACAATGGTTTAACTGCAGGGTTAGATCACAAAGTTATCATCTAAATACTTCACATGTTAGCGTAGAAAAAAAAAACTCCATTGTTTATTGACCACACAAAGTCTCAGAAATGTAGTAATAGTCTCTGTTAGAGTTGTTTTCTCTCTCAGTCAGCCAGCCAGCTCTATTCTGGAAAAGGGGGCGGTGGAGCAGCAGCTCATTTGCATTTAAAGACAAAGGCCCAAAAAACAGGGTGTTTCTGCTTCCCCTCAAAAATAGGCATTTTCAAAATGATATAATAAATGCTCTGTGGAGTATTTTGAGCTGAAACACATCCGGGGACACCAGAGGCTATTATATTACGTATTGTAAAAAGGGGCATAATATGTCTCCTTTAATATAATATAATATAATTATAACCATGGCCATTCCTACTGGAAAAAAAACAAACATCTTAGACCAGCCTAAGGTGACCTGCTAGTCTTACCTGATCTGTTGCTGGTTTTAGATGTGTTTTGGCCACTTTAGTCAGGCAAACCAGTAAACCGCTGAGACCAGTTTAGATTAGAGCAACTTAATTGAGCACAGAATGGCTTAGGCTAGTTTAAACAGGTTTTCAACACAAACTGAGGACCTTAGGGGGCCTCATTCTTCACAACAATGTTTCTAGTTGTTCCTCGACGCCAATCACCCTGTTAAAATTGCAAAAATATGATAACAAGTATGCAATAACCTCTAGGTTGTTTTGTGTGTTGTATTCTTGCCCTCAAACCGTTGTATAAAATTTTAAGATACACTTAGAACTTTAAGACTTTACTGTACTTCGAATCTTTAATATCAGCCTGGATAACGTAAAACGCTTTTTCTACATCATTTGTCTCCATCTTTTTCTCTCAGACCATGCGGCTGAGCAGTAAACAGCTTATAGCGATAGTGGGGATCTAGTAGAGTATGACATGATTCAATATGCAAGGCATTTTCTTTATCTCGAATATTTTTGAAATCGTCTAAATATTGTGTGTGTGTGTATGTGTGTGGTTTTAATTTTCACGTGAAGGATGTGTTTTTATTATCGCCCTGTTCCAGCCTGTCCTTTTAACAGTAATTGGAGTGATATTAATTGCTGTGCGGTTGCCGCTTGATGACAGCACTGGCGATGTGAGCACGATAGGCTCCCCCCCCTCGTACACTAACTGCCAGGAGAATGAGGAAGAAGGGGAGAGAGAGAGAGGGAGAGAGAGTGAAAGAAAGAAAGAGGGGGAGCAGGAGAGAGATAGGCTTTCTATCAGTACTGGAGCAGACGCTGCTTTTATCACGAGCACGATTGGCAAAAGGGAAACTTTGACCAGTCTGAACCCCCCCCTCCCCCCAACACTGCCCCACATCCCACCACTGGTTTCTCCATCACCACTAACACCCCCTGATGAATGCACACATGCACTTCTTCTTTGTTTCTTGTTGTTTTGGGTCGCAGTGTATGTTCTTGCATTCGTTTGGTGTATGTCACCTCTTTTATTTATATATATATATATATATATATACTATATATATATATATATATATATATATATATATATATATTATATATATATATATATATTATATATATAATCCTCTCGGAACTGAACAAAAACCATTTCATTGGGGGCTGTTTGCATTCCTCTCATTTTTTACTGTAATCAGCAGAGTTCTGGTGTTAACGAACATATTGACTTCATTCAGGGAGGACTGGGCCTTGTTTGATGATGTCACATCCTGTTTTACCTCTTTCTTTAAGGTGTAGTGGTAGCGAAACTACCCATAATTTCTGCATATTTTGCTGTCTTTATGCAGTGATTTTGTCATTCTGTACTGAATATGTCTCTGAAATTGTTTTCCTATTTCTGTTTAACCTTTCGTATCTTGGCCTTATGTTTCCTTAAAGTTCTCAGCTGGAAGGTTCTCATCCAGTGTCGTTCTTATCAGTTTGTATAAAGCTTTATTGTATACGCATACACAAACACATAGATAAAAGAGATAGAGACAGAACGTAGGCCCATAAATAAACAAGTATGGCTTATTTATATGTTCCTTATCAGTTTTTGAAGTTGTAAAATGCACATCTTTAAGAAATGCCAGTATGGCCTGCGGTAAAATTTAGTTTGAATTCTGTGTAAAAAGGAACAGACTTTGAAATGTGTTTGAGTCTTTTAGCGTATTATACAACCATTTCAAAGAGTCACACAAAAATATGGGTATTATTATTTTTTTAAATTCAATTTTTTTTTTATTCACTATATTATCAAAGGATAGCCGGAATCACAATTCGACACCTTATGCAATTTAATTTGCACGGGCGGTCTATCCTTGCTTTAAAGCATCCATACGTAGCATCCCTGGAAAATTCATGCTTGTTGTTTATTAATTGCTTTTGTATCTTTATAGAATATTTTTCAGGGTGTGGTCCTGTTGAATGAATTGATAGGCAGTGGTGAGGCAGAAGTGTCAGGAATGGGTTGATATGGCAAAGCAGCTTTTTAATCTATAAACGTGTCCTGCTGCATGATCTGCAAAATAAATTATGAATAAAAAAAATTATCTTCAAAAATGACCTTGCTGGCTGGAGGGTTTTGATATTTTCCTCTCTGCTTAAAATTCTTGATATGCAAATGGCCGTCACAGTTTTTTTTAATCCCCTTCTAGCTGGCGGACCGTTGCTCCTTTTTTCCTTTCCTCCTTCTCTCCCTTTCTTTTCTCTCTCTCTCTCCATCCTCACTTTCTCTAACATTTAGAGTTTTACAGGATGGAATTAGACCTTGACTAAACTAGCTCTGCATATAATGTTCCTGCTTGCCCAGCATTCCCTCCCCACCAGCATTCCTTATCTACATAAGTTATTCAAATTACTCCAATAAAACATTATAATGGCAATGATAATAATGATTATTGTTATTTACCCGGCGTGGTGGGATTTTATCATATTTAATTATAAGAATCGGAGGGAGCTGCGTGTGCATATCATCAGTGGCATTTAATGCTGATAAATTATTTGCGGGTGCTGGAACTGGCATTGATGAGAGGGCTGCAGGGACGCTGATAGGTGCGGAGGTGTTGGCCAGGTTTTACAGCATCAGCAGAGAAGCAGGAAAATCTGCATAGACCTCCTGAAGAGTCCTGAGCGCTGGAAAATTAAAAACATATCAGCATAGCTCAGAAAGAGGGGGAGAGGGGAACTAAATTTAAAAAGAAATGTATTTGCGGATGTCAGTCCAATGTCATGAAATGTTTTTGCAAATGCATGCTTACGCCTATTGGTATGTTGCTGCAAATATTTATTTAAATTAATAAAAATGAATATTAAAATATAAATATATAAATTATTATATTTCATATTTTATTATGTATTATATTTTACATATTATTTTATATTATATATTTCTTATTTTAATTTAAGAATAAATAAAAACATTTTAAAATGCTTTAATTTAACCAATGATGTATTACTTTTATTTATTATTAAGATTATTATAACTTACTAATATTTTCATTAATATGTTTTTTAGTGAAGTTGTCTAAATAGATTTTAGATGTCAACTTTGAATGTTTTTTTCTTATTTAAGAATTTGAGTTTTTTTTTCTTTGTATTTTTTTTGTAAATATTGTATGATAATTTTATGGCATTTTAAAGATGAAGTATGTTTTTAAATTCTTGCATAAAATAGCAAAATAGTGATTGTTATTAAACAGGTTTCCCGAACACTTCTCCCTTACTTTCCACTGGTTGTACAAAGAAGCCCTGTCCCAAGTCAGTGTCTCTGTGTCAGGCTGGTTGGTTGCGATTCTTAGGGTGGTGCTTTTACACTACCTTTTGGTGCACATCCGGGTTCGATTGATGTCAGGGTTCGGTTTGTTTGGATGGATGATGTGAACTCGGGTCTGAGGTTTGTTTGGATGATCTGAACTCGGGTGCACACCCGCAAACCGTACCCGAGTCCACTTAAAAAGGGTGGTCTGGAGTAGGCCTATGGTTCATGTGAAGTCCGGTACGGTTTGCTGCTGATGTGAACGCAGTCGTAACAAAATCGTGGAAGTGAACCACTATTAATGTCTTTAGAGCAGCGGTTTTCAATTCCAGTCCTCACGACCCCCAGCTCTGCACATTTTGTATGTCTCTCTTTGTTAACACACCTGATTCGGATAATCAGCTCGTTAGAAGTGAGCTCCGTGTCATGAACTGTGTTTCCGATTGACATGGTCTCTACACAGTCTTCATTGCTCCCTACTCCCTGAGCAGGGGGAAATCTGTTGAAGTTTACCTCACTTCGGAACATTCATTCATGGATTTTTGTGCACAACGTCTTCACACATGGACAGTGTGACATCTATCCACCTCGGTAAATAAATACAATTTAAATTCACGTCTTGCACACTCTCTCAATGCACTTTTGAATGGAACATATACGTTTCGCTTCGAACTGGAATCATGACGGAATATCCTGTGATGTCCACTTTGCAGGGCACTCACGTTCGAATAGAACAAACGTCTGAAGCGATAAGAGAGACATACCAAACTGTGCAGAGCAGGGGGTCGCGAGGACTGGAATTGTGAACTCTAGTTTGGACCAGGCGCAGGGGAACAAGTTTTGAAGGAAAATTTAATATAAAGAGTGTATGTGTTTTTTGGTGTGACACTGTTTTTTCTTTTTTCTTTTAAAAAACACATCTGTTTTTTATATAGTGTGAATTTTAAATCCTGAATATTACGGAGTTGAATTTAATTATTAAACAGAGTAGCAAGTGGTAGTCCTTGTTAAACATATTTATATTGTTCTCAGGGAGACAAAAGCGCCTGCAGTCTGAGGTTTTATCAGACGTGTACCTACAACACCCGACTGCAGGAGTGAAAATTCACTGGCGAGTCATTCAATCTCATCCCTTGTACCCATTGTTTCGCTGCTGAATGAGGAAGCTTAGATCACAGAGTGCCAGACGTGTATGGATATAATATCCAATTTGTGCTCCACATTTTCAAAGTTAATTCAAAAGATTCACTTCACAAGTTTATTTTGATCTGCTGTCACTCTCAATGGAACGGCATTGGTGGCACTGATGCTTTGCTAGACCTTTGATGATCTATATCCTGCTGAACAAAGCTGATTTCTTTCTTTTTGGTTCCTTTTTTTTCTCATAATTTTTGTTTTTCTTGTATGTCTTTTGGGGCGTAATTTAGTGAGACCTGATACCACTATGTTGGTATCGTTCGGACAAATTCAACTCTAACATGCAATAATCTTGACATTCTGTCAGTCCATCAATTTTTATGTGGGTAGTGTGGTTTAGCTGATTTGGGTTACACATAACAATATTAAAATAAATACTACACCATAAAAAAAGACAGCAGTAAACTTAAAGCAAGATTGTGATATCAGATACACCCAGATCGTAATTGTGTACTGACCATTAATCTTCTACAATCTGCTGTAGGAGCTTTTTTGTGGTTGTTTAGAAAATACATTTAGAGAGAGAACTGTGGAAAGTTTTAATGCTGTAACAGGTTCATGGAAAAACAGAGCGTGATATTTACAGAGAACTACATAAAGTGCCATTACACTGTATAATAGCACCTGGTATTTTACCAGGCTACTAAACTTAATGTGTTTTTTTTTTTTTCATTCCTGTGTCGGCGAGAATGTTTTGGCAGCACAGATATGTCAGAATGACAGCCCTGTGAAGCTCAATGGTTTTCAGTTTATTCTGATTATCTTGCCTTCTTCTGCAATCTTTCAATTATTTTCTTCCTGAGATCTGGCTGTGGTTGTGCTGCACTATGAGGGACTCGGGCGAAGCTTGTTATCTGAGGCTGAGCAGAGCGGGACCAGCGTCAGACCGTTTAACCTCCATTGCTCAGTCGCTCTCCACTTTCCCCACGTTACCCCTCTTATTCCAGCACAGCGTCGTTCTCCAGATTCCTGACCTGACATTGTGGGAATTGTAATTTATCTGTATCTGTTTGGATCGTTATATATTGGATATTTTTTTGTTTTTACTTCATAGATAAGCTTTGCTGCCATCTTACGCTCACTTAAAGTTTATCTTTAACAACACTAATAATTAAAAAAACATTCTAAATCTAATCTTAGCAAATAACAACATTATAATGTTGTCACAACACTAAAAAGTAAAGTCAATCCATTTGAAATGTAAAGTGAATTTGGTGGATGTATTTTTTGGACAATAGTATAGAAACTTTTAATATTTGCAATTTATCAGTTAATAGCTATAACATGAAAATAATTAACTGCCTATTGGTATGCTGTAAAAAAAGTTTTTTTTTTAAGTTGTGAATAAATGAAAGATTATTGGACTATATTTACAGAAAAATAACATTTTAGTTTTTCTACTTTAAAATTTCACTTTTTAAGTCAGTACGTTACTTGCTGTTTCTTTGTCATCAATAGTGAAATTTACTACCGCGCTAGCCTGAGTGAAAATTGTTTTTACATTTTTTTTTTTCAAATGTAATATTAGCATCCCTACCACTAAACTAACCATTAAGAAGTATTTCTTTCCCCACTTTGGTTATGGTGGGCCAGCAGCATAGCCACTGGTGCGTGCTTTTGTTTATTTTTTTAACATAAAATGAACAAAAAAGAAAAAAAAAAACAAGTTTTAACTCTGTTGGTTTTCCAAGAATCAAATTATCTGATGGGTTATTCTCTGTTCAGTTAAGGCTGGTATAATAATTAACAGTAAAAAAACGTGTTTTCATGGGCTGTATTTTTTTCGCTGATGAGAGTGTCTTTAAATCTAATTTTTTTTTGTTTTTTAAATTTGCTCTTGGCATGCTTCCTACGACACCTGCAAATGCTGGAACTTAATTGTGCACATGGCTGCGGGACAATCGTCCCCACCCTTGTGGTTTAAACGCGAGCTCAACGGCAATCTAATAAACTTCACACACGAAAACTTTCTGGCTGGAACAATTTATATTTAGAAGTTTGTGTGTGAATACAGTGTACCTTCCACTGTAGCATACTGCTCGCCACAATGATTGATTGACTGTGAAGGAATGGGGCATTTATCTGTAATTAAGAACATAGTCCTTCCCTCTGTCTGTCACCTCTCTTCCCTGCTGATGATGAGAGGTGGTGGGCTTAATATCTGTAAGGAACATTTCTCACTGCCGAAACCCCGCTTCTATCTCCCAGCTGCTCCATGGTGGCTCTCACGAACTGGCGGCTGCAGCCGGGACACTGCCACGCGATTAGCCGGCCCTATCAGATGCCTGTGCTCTTGCCTGCCGTTTTCTGTCCTCTCTCTCTGTGCCCCCAGATTCAGTTAGTCTTACTCCTCCCTCATGCCCGATATCTTCTCCTCCGCCATGGCCCTGGCATTCTCTGTGTGCCACTTACATCTGTCATTTGTAGCTAGAAAACAGTTGAACATGTTTAAAATGTGAGAAGTTATCTGGAGACATTTATAATTGTAGAAATAGGATGTATGACAAACGGGTCAGCGAATAAGGGCGTTTTTTTTGCCAAATCTGCCTGGTTTGTTTGCCATTGATATTATATTAATGGTTGGATTAAATCCAATTAACTGAAATATTTGTTTAGTTTAAAAGTTTGTTTGCCATTCAGAAACTTTTAGTCATAGACCGCTTGTCCTATTTCAGTTTTGTTTTATAGAGTACAACAAACACATTTTTTAATATGTGCAGTGGCCTTAAAATATATTTGGACAGTTTAACCACACTTTAAAATTTGTGACTTTCTTTGTGATGGTAATAGAGTACAAAACCAAATAGCAATTTATTGGAAAAAGGTATTTATTGTTTTTTTTTAAACGCATGACTTTTTATCACATCTGGGACTGTGTTGGTTTTAAAGCAATTTGGTAAAATGGTTAGAGAAAAGGTCTAGAATTATTTGTTTGCAAATTTCACTTATATTTTGTTTATTTACTGCATTGATAGTTCACATTTTAAATATTCAAATGTGTGTTTTGCTCACCACTGAAATTTTCTCACTGACTGTATTTCAGTGTAATTCCCATATTTTCTTTTCAGAAAACCTAAAATCCTTAACACTGCTATCATCAAAATATTCTTTTTTTTTTTTTCTAGCCAGAAGGAGGTTGCTAAAGTAGACATGAAATAATTATTGAATTAATTATCAAAGTCCACATACCGTACAATTAAGTTTGCTGGCTTTCCCCGAGTCTTTTCCCCTGTCTATGCAGCGAGAATGTCAAGAAACACTTTTCTAATTAATTTATGTGGGATTATCAGGACGAGTTTCTGGAAGGTCCTTACTTTCATTTGTGAAGGGTAACGGTGGTGGAAGACAAGGGGAAAAAACGGGCGCACACACACATAAAATCAGGCCTGCAGTCATACAGAAGCATTATAGAGCAACTCTATATGGTCCCCTAACCAGAAGACATTCAAATTAATTAAAATCACAGCATTAAGGGTGAGAATTAAACCCAACATTATTATCCAAAAGCAAATATATTACCTGTTAAAAATCAATATTAAAACCCCATGAAATCAGAATTTTTGTGGCATTTAGTTCAGGTGCGCGTTGCTTTAAATCTAATCTGTATACTTGTGTAGTCAAAAATCTTTTAGCATATATATTTGGATTTTAAAATGTACATTGTTTCTCATTTTAATATGACTCATCCTGGCATTACCCAGTTTTTTTTGTTCAGTCAAACGCTGTCTGCAAGCTAATGTCCCCCGTAGCAGAACATAGTTTATGGCCGTGATTTAGCTAAAAGCCTACTGCCCCCTAAAATAATAAAACATAATGTTGTTGCTTTTCGTTTGTTTGAGGTCACCCTGTGTTAAGACTAGATTTGCACCTTTCTTACTTGTCGCCCCCTGGTTGGTTTTTGGTGAGTTTTGACACTTTAGAGAAGGCTAAAGTTAAAGTATCTATTATGATTTCATTATGCAACGTTTTTGTTTTGCTGTTTCTTACAGTAGTTATCTTCTTGGTTCCTTGCTTCTTGTTCTATTATCCTGGTCAAGCATTATTTATGTTTTAAATTGTGATATATCACACTCACTACCCCTTTTCCACCAATGCAGTTTTGGGTGCTGGTTCAAAGCTACGAAGCCTACTTTCAAATCGTTCTTCTTTTCTTTGTCTTTCGACACCCAAAGCACCAGCTCCGAACCAGGAAAAGTGGTTCGTAAGTAGCACCAAAACATTGTTGGGTGCTTCGGTGTCGTGTGCCGATCAGTCTGCCTGGCGCCGATGCATCCTGAACAAGCCCATTGTGTTTGGCGCTGCCGTGCTGTGGCGCCACTGTTGCTAGGGGAAATGAGACTTATTCTAATGATGTAAGACCTGGTTATGTGGTGGCTCTCTAGCCAGTGGAAAGGCAAATTGGTTCTTAGAAGGCTCGACAGTAGAACCAACTCCAAACTGGCAATAGCATGGGCACTGGACTAGCCCCTGGTACATGCGGGCAAAAAGGGGTATCATTGTGCTTATCAGACCTGCACTTTTCTGCTATAATTTTCTGCTATAAACTCGCTTGAGCAGTTCAATTTGTTTTCCACCCATGGTGGAATTTAGCATATAAGCCTCAAAGTCTTTATTTGTTTCTCCAGGCATGTGTCGTCAACAGCCACATCCTTTGCAAAGCAGTGTGAAACACAGGGGGAGAGGAGGGTTTCTGTGTGAGCATAGTTCATCTTCCCTACCCCTTTGCATATTTTGTTTGGCATCTGTGTTGGTCAGATAAAAGTTCAGAAGTACAGTTAAGAGAAAATTAGTTGTGTAAGCAGTAGTAAATGTCAATGATAAAGTTCTGTTGAAGCTCATCTGATGAGAGTGGCAGTGCAGGTGTCTTATCTCCACCCAGCAAAAGAAGAGTAAAATGGAAATGATGTTGTGCTGAATATATGATACCTATCCTAGATATTTGTATCTTCTTAACTGAACTCTTTGACCCACGGACGCTTGGGTGAGTTATCAGGGACTTTTTGTTTGAGTGGGTGGGGGTGGGGGGGTTTGTTGATCACTCCTGTTAAACTACAGAATAACTCTCTTTTACTGGTGTTAGAAACATACTTTCTAGCGAACACACTTGCACACTCTATTTCCACTCTGTATGGGTTAAGGAAAGTGTGGGATTTTGTCATTCATGTGGAGGTTAAACCCCACCTATTAGCGTAGGGTCGGAGTGTGTCTCCACATAAAGATTTCTGTTGTACAACTTTGTCAAAAAATCAATGGCCGCGGAGCGATCTGCCTCATTTGATATCAACAATAGTCTTTTAAAAATCAATTAGTCCTTGATAGAGAAGCCCAAGGAGCCACAGAAACCTGAATGGGAGGGACTAACGTGGACAACTACATGCTCTTTTTAGCCAATAAACAGGAGTCACTGGAGCCTTTAAAAAGATGTACTCACTCAATGTTGTTGTTATGAGAATATGAGAATCTTTGTTTTTGTGTTTGGACTGATATAAGAGTTGTTATTAAGGAACATCTCTGAAAAGGTTTAAAGCTTAAAAGGGCATTAGGTATAAAGGCCGTTAACTGTGGAAATATAAAAAATATCATTGAGAGTGAGAACTGACGTATGAGTGAAATTCTTGAATTAACTGACACGCATTGTTGTATATGCGTTTTCGTTGATATGCAAATTCTGACTGTAAAACGTTAAGTATAGCCAGTAGTTATTTTTATGAATATGAATTTCTGATATACTGACGTTAACAGATATGGTTTTACTTCCTGATTGTAACCATTAAAACATACATTTTTTGTGAAGCGCCTTTGAATATATATTATCTAAAGCACTGTATTAAAATTAAAATAATTCAATTAAAATCAATCAGTTTAAATGCTACAAGCCTATGAATTTAGGTGTCACAACATTATAATGTACAGTTTGAAAAATGGATATTCATTGAGCTTTACTAAACATACATTTAAAAATGACCATTATTAAAATTATTAGTGTTTATTTAAGATTAACTTTAAAGGAATAGTTCACCCAAAAATGAAAATTTGCTGAAAATTAACACATTTTCTAATTTTCATCAGAACAGATTTGGAGAAATGTACTGTAGCATTACTTGCTCAGCAATGGATCCTAAGCAGTGAATGGGTGCTCAGAATTAGAGACCAAAGAGCTGATAAAAACATCACAACGATCCCACATTCCACAAGAACTTCCACACTCCAGTCCATTGTTAAGTAACATCTAAGCAAAGTAAAAAGCTGTGCTTTTTAGAAACTAATGATCCATTATTAGGGTTTTTAAAACTTTTTAAACCGTGCTCTCTGGCCAAATACCAGCCCATAATAACTCTTATTGAATAATGACCAAAAATACTGAGATGGTACCAATGTATCGGTTTTAGTCTCCATTCACTACAAGTAATGATAACAACAGATCATTACACAGGCATAATTGCAAATCTTGTTTGCGTGATGCAATTCTGCAAATGTTTACTGAATTCCTCTCTATGTGTCTATTTCCAGAGAAAAGCTTTAAGGCCACAGGCCATCCTTTCATCATGTATAATTATTATTATACATGAATAATTACTGTTTTCAGTTTTGGCAGGTTTATTGTGGAGCGTTGGCTTTTATGGCCAACAGGCTGACTCACCATAACAACAACCCTGTCATGCATACAAGTACTACACATATAATGAAGCACCAATATATTAATGGTCATTAAATTAAATTAAATTAAATTAAATTTATGCATTTAGCAGGGAAGCGTTTTAAATATCCACAAGCAACTTACAGTGCTTTCAGACTATCAATTTTTACCTATCATGTGTTTCCGGGGATCGACCCCCCACCTTGCGCTTGTTAACACAATGCTCTAAACCACTTGAGACTACAGAAACAGTAAATGAGTCATGGAGTGGGCGAAGGGAAAATTTTGGTCCCACTGATTTTTTTTTTTTTTGAGGGGGGGCAGTTGGCTGAGTTAACTGAGTTAAGGGAAATCCTTCTTCAAAGGATTGTGGGGTGGTGCTGTGATATACGGTGGTATGACTGGTAGCACAACGCCCACTGTGGAGTGATTTGTGTTGTCTTCGGGGTGTTTACTACACTCTTTCGTAGACCGTTTCCCTCTAGTGTTATTGATAAATTGATTTTATTATAGCTGAATTCAGCTTTCTTTCTTTATTTCTTTCTGTCTTTTGTACGATGGTGTTGCATTAATGATGGGGTGATTTTCTTTTTTTATATAGCACACTGGCTGCTTCGGTGTCTACGGCAGCAGGCGTATTGATAAGGCTTGTGTGGACACTGCCAGTGTGTAGAGCTATTGATAAGAGCTGTGTGGACTCATCGCTATCGATAAGGGTGGCATACATTTTTGGGAACCGTTCACGCAAAAACTATCTATAAGGTTGATGGGGTTATTGTAGGGGAGTTGCTATGGCCCAACACAAGGGCAGCGTCACGAGTGTGTTAGTCTGTTGTGTGGCAAAATGGTAGGGATTTAAAGATAAGACTTCTTGGTCTTTAGAGAGGATTCGTTTGAGGTTGTTCACGAGGGTTATGATGGTGAATTGTCCAGCAGAAGCCCTGAAAACATTTTAGCTTGATGGAAAGATGTGTCAATACTGTGTATTTTAAACACTTCCCTGATGGTTAAGAATGTCCACATTTGGGTGAATTTCGTGAAACCTGTCGAGAACATGTTTGTGTTGTATTTAAAATGATAGTTCATCCAAAAAAGAAAATTCTGTCATTAATTACTCAACCTCATGTTGTTCCTAACCTGTAAGACCATCGTTCATCTTTAGAACACAAATTAAGATTTTTTTTGGTGAAATCCGAGAGCTTTCTGACCCTCCATAGACAGCAAGGGAACTGAAAATTCCCAGGCCCAGAAACGTAGCAAGGACATCGTTAAAATAGTCCATGTGACATCAGTGGTTTAACCATAATTTTATAACGCTATGAGAATACTTTTTGTGCGCAAAGAAAACCAAAATAATGACTTTATTCAAAAATTACTTCTCTTCCGTGTCAGTATTTAAAAAAAAAAAACGATTATTTTTTATTCATTTTTTTTTTAACACTTTAAATGTATTTAATATTAATATTAATTATTTGTATATTTATTTTGTACAAAATTGATTAATTTTTTAGACTGTAATGTGAAGATAAAGATGAGCTATTATAGGCTCTCTCTCTCCCTTTCTATATTAAATGCATATATATCGTATAATATACATATAATAATACAATATATATATATATATATATATATATAATATAGATATATTATATATAAACTGTAATGTATGTTTCTAAAACATGTAATGTAATATATAGTCATTATTTTTATTTATTATTAGTCTTAAAACTTATTAATGTACAGTTAATAATAATAATTAAATATTCTAGTTTTATTATTTACTATTAATAAATAAATTTATTTTAATAGATACCTTGCTTAATTTTTACATTTTTCTAAATGTAATTTTATAAAACTTTGTATTTTTGTGTAATGTAATTTTGATCACCTTTGAGGGAAAAATTAATTGCAAAAATCAAAGGAAAGTAACATCTTATAATGAGCATTTTGGGTAATATGTGCTAAATTGTCATTAAAATGCAAAAAGGTGGGTTTTTTTTTGTTAACTTTGACTTTTTTTTTCATTGGATTCTCCTATTCAGACTTTGTTTTTAAAAAACAACTGAGATTTTACTCTTACTTTTACCTGTTTGCAGTCACCATCTGCTGAGCTATAATAAAAACAGATGGCGTAGGAATTACTTAAGTAGGAATTATCCCAGCGCTATTTTAGAGTAGTCTATTGGTAATAATGGCTACTGTAGTGATAAGATTGGGTCATGTGAGATGTCAGGGTGGGTACTGATGTTGGGCTTAGATTAGAAGCCATACAGTAGATAGGAGCTCTGGGCTGTGGATGTAGGACACTGGACTTTAGACTGCTGATAGAGGCCCAGCCTCGCCTCTCATTAATAACACTCGAACCCAACCCACCACTGACTGATTTATAACTAATCATTTAATACTACCTTTTAGACAATTCTGGTAAGTCTCGCTCTGTGTCATGTTTCTGTCCAGCATCTGTCCCATTCCACCTATGTATCCTTCTCTCTTGCTCCCATTGCCCTCTCTCTCTTCCTCACGTCCTCCCCCACTCCACGTCTCTTGGCTGTGGGAAAGCCATTTTATCAGCGTCTGTCTGTTGTTCTCTGGTGGGGATAGATACAGAGAAGATAGATGAGTTGTTTTGACATGGAGAGTGTTAGACAAACACTCTTATCGGACCCAGCACTTTAGCCCGACCCCCAAAAGCGAGACTGGTGGGGGGGCTAAAGGGGGTTAGGCAGTTTAAACAGAGCTGCACTGGGACAAAGAATGCTGGAATGGACTGGAGCACTGGTCGACCTCCTCAGCGAAGCTCCCTCTGAAGAAGATACCAACTGTAGGGGGGACCTAATTAATAGAGGAACCTTTTTAATAAACATATCTAAAGCATGAATATGTAAAATACTAGGTTGAGAGAGCAGCAGACTTTTTGTGTCAGCTGTCCATATCACTATTTGTGGAGCCTGTGTTTGTTCCTGTGTCAGGCCTGCTCTTGTGACTCACCAAAGCCTTGACTCCCATCACACTGCAGTTATCTCTCATAGGAAAAGTACATAAGTTCTTTCTGTTTTGGTCCAGTGTCACTGCTCGGGTGAGTGCCAAACTCCCCCTAGTGGGTACTAGACTTAGTAGTTTGACTATAGAATTGATGCTCATTAATGCTAAAGACTGAAATAGATATGGTTTGCTATGGTGTTTTGAGTGGTTTTAGCACATTCCTGTGTGGTTGCTACTTGCTACAATAGGTTGTTGCTTACTGGCCCAACCAAAAATAATAATAATAATAATAATAATAATAATAATAATAATATAATAAAATAGTTGCTGTTATCATTGTTTTTGACTCGTTATCTTCCAATAAATAAGCTTAAATGACAAATTTTAGATACCAATTAAATTTTACACATACAATACAAACTCCTATAGCCTAATAAATGTAAAGTTCAAACTTATTAAAGACAAGTGAACAGTCAGTTAATAAGAACAAATGAACAAATTACAAGCAATAGCACAATAAATAAATAGAATAGTCATAAATTAGGCTAAATGATTTTTAGGAAAAAGCAGACAGGCTGAATGAGATGCAGATTCACTGTCTCTGACAGCAGGTGGCACTTATGAAACATCAGCACAGCGTTTCCTTGTTTACCACTGTACACATAGCAGTGCTGCGCTAACACACTACTTTTAATTGGCATTTTAAGAGGAAAAGAAACATGTAAACTCTTCTGAAAACAGACAAAAAAACCTCAGAGATACAGGGGGTTTCATTATGAACCCCCAGTTCAATATTTTTAGGATTTTCTTCCAAAATATTTCACGCATCGTAAACCGTGATCTTGCTCTGCCTGCAACAGTATTTTCTCCATCCATCTTCAGCGCGTCTCAACTGTTTACACACTTCGTAATATTTCCACATATATGACAGTTTGGAAAATTATTGCTGTGCAGTTTTGTGTGCAAGCCAAGAACTTCAACTGATAGTAAAAAAAAAAAAATATATATATATATATATATATATATATATATTATTCATTAATAATTATTGTTTAAGCTACAAAAAATTACTTGTCGAGATAGGTATTTTTGGCATACCCATCAAAAATGTGGTTGTCTGTTCAAGCACAAGAAGACTCTGAAAAAACTTAGAGCTTTTATTAGAGACACGTGCATCTCAGAGTGCGTACAGTATACGTGTGAGTACTAAATGGAGTTGTCTTTCACACGTCTTGCCTGCTGCAAAATCACAAGACTTAAAAAAACACATGCAAATGATTAACTTTCATGATGACGCAGTAGTGGCCCAATCGGGCCAGTGACAAATCCATCAACTGTCCATAGTGTCTTTCGCTCATCGGGCAGTCCTTATTGTTGAGCCCTGTGTACTATTTTTTTTTTTTTTCATATATTTATTTCATTATTTTATATTTTATTAATTTATGTATTATTTCTTTTAACTATTTAATCAGTCTAATATATATATATATATATATATATATATATATAATATATATATATATATATTTTTTATCATATTGGAAAAAAATATATATTATTATTTTTTTTTTTCATTTCTTATATTTGATTATCTTTTGGCATTATCTTATTCCCCATTTAATTTTTTTTGTTTAAATTATATTTACGTTCAAATTTAAGAACACAAGCAATTCATCAAGAATTACTTTTTTATTTTAAATTATTTAAAATGTTTCATTTACCATTATCAGTAATAATATTGTAATATGTTAGAAAATATGTTAGAAATGAAATTACGCATCACAGAACACATCACTGTTGTGATTGCCTAATTTCACCTCTAACATTGAAAATGATTGGTTTGTGCTGTTTTATTTTATTTATTTAGACAAAATTGTATATAATTATTAATAGTGTACATTTATCGTGTTTATCGGCCCATAACATTAATAATTGTCAACTTATTGGCGTATCGGCTAGAATTGTAATATTGGTGGTTCCCTACTTAAGTATGAGCAATAGCTGTCACCTTAGCAAACTCCACTTAAAACAAAACTAACACTCTTGTTCTACCTGTTTTTAATTGTTGTTCTGATGTATTTACACTCTTTTGTGCTCTGTGTGTATACAGATGATCTTATGCTAAGTGGCAGTGCTGATGACTTCAAGGTCCTGGCCCTCAGGGACCTGTCAGATGACACCGTGTGGGGCCCGTTTTCTGGCAGCATCCAATCAGGCGAGACCACAGATGGACCTGCCAATGAGGTAGGTGGATGTGAAGGGATCAGCGATCAATTTGGATATTTGGTTTAAGATTCCTATCTCAGCTCTGTTGTGTCATAACATTACAGTTAATAATATCCCTGGTTAATTAACATGATATTACCATATTGGGATGGGTATTTCTGGACACGTTACCATATACCGTAGCTTTGTGTTGTATTAGAGAATCATTCATGTGTTTGTAGGTCCCATCTGATCATGTGATGTCAACTTAAGGAGAGGGTTCTCCTGGCTCAGACCATGTTCTCAAACATTTTTCAGAGATAACACAGACCTGTACACACTCTTACACACACGGTGAAGTTCCTTGCTTGGCTGATTTCCAGATAAGATGTATTCGTTACAAAATGATGCACGTTTTCCAAACTTGTTTGATTCAAGTAACTTTAGGCAGTGAAATGCAAGGATCGTGGATAGTGTTAAGAAAAACGGCAACCCATCAAATTGAGGATGAATGGGCGGACGTCTGCGTTCCACTGATTCAAAGTGAGGTGTAATCCATGGGAGTATGGGTGTATGCAAATGGCAATGCATGTCTTGAGCGAGTGTCATCTTTTTCCCCCTGTACTGCTTTCGGCCGTTCCTGCACGAGATTGGCTAGACCCCCACCCCCATCCACCAGACGGACGCTTCTCTTTTATCTCAGCGTGGCGCCATCCTCTCGGACAACAAACCCCAGTGATTGATTTCTACTTGATAGGCTCTCATTTCTAAGATTTCATTTATTATGAGAATTTCTAAGGCCGTGCACCCAGCTCTCCCTCCCCTCCCTGCACCTTTCCTTCACCTCCTCCTAATCTCTCTCTCCCTTCCTCTTTCTCCCCCTGTTTCTTTTTTATTTTTTTTTTAAATCTTGCTATCGAGGCAGGGCTTTGTTGATGATTTTCGGCTCAGAACTTTCACATTCGCATTCTATCGCATTTGCTCTCGCGCCCGCTATCTCTTCGTTGAAGGAGTGTATATCTGGCAGAGATAGTGTGTCGAATCTCACATTCCTACGGCATCTCTCGCCGTCCCTCCACATCCTCCTGAGTCTGGAGCTGCTGGGGTCACTAGGCGTCCGGGTCCGTCCTGTCATGGCTGTGCTTGTTTATTTCTCAGTCTCACTTTCTTTGAGTTTAATCTGAGACACTGTGAGAAATGAAACGCGTTTGTTTTGATCACACTGTGTGTGGAGGAGTTTTTGGGAATTTGGGAAGAGAAACTGAATATGTCATCCACATGAAACTGTACTGTTCTAACAGATCCTTTTGTATTGATTATCACTTTCACCTGGCTGTTTTATGTAAATCTTATTATTTGCATATTTACTGAAACCACCATACCATCTTTTATCTATTTGAATGTGTCTTTGATAACCGAAAGACTGAGAAGGTTATATGAACAGTCATATCGCTGTTTCCAGAATTTTTTTTTTTTTGGATGAAAGATTTTTTCTAAAACAGATCAATTAATCAACTTTTACAAAGGTTTTAGCTCCAAAATCTGATTGAATGAGCCATGTTTAAAGACGTTGTGAAATAATTATGCACACACCCTTTTTTCAATTTTTTTTTATTAGACTTCTAAATGACTTACAGTACATGAACTACAGTGTGCACAAAGCGTATTGGGACAAATAAGACGCGTTTAAAAATATATGAAATTCTTTGGATTATAGAACAAACCAAGAGGCTGTGTGAATTTGAGGGAAATATGTATACTTATATCCATTTCTAACATCCATTAAAATCACCTCAAAACCATGTAATTGCAAGAATGATCAGGAAAAGTGAATTTACCTCTAGCTGTTTGCAGATGCCACATGATTTGTTATTCTTGTTTCCTTATGCAATGAGAATTAGACCTTTTTAAGTGTGACTGAAGAGTCTAAAATTTTTAAATATCTTAACTAAATATAATTAGGTTAATGATTATTATGCTTATTATATAGTGTTATAAAAGACACTACCTGTTTGGGGTTGGTAATCTTAAATCTGGTAAATATTTTTTGTAAATGTAGAAATAAAGTAAAAACAGTAATATTATAAAATATTATTACAATTTACATTAACTGTACATGCCACTAATGCTGTGATTAGCCTAGTTTTCCTGTTGACACAAGCAGAACTGTGAAGTCAGACTTTTTGACTTAAAAAAAAAAAACAAAAAACATTCAGTTTCTAAGTGAGTGCAGAATGACTCTCACTTCCACGATGCCATTGTTCTTTCCACTTCGCATCTCCTGTTATTTTTGTGGAACGTCGGCCGAAGACACGATGGTAGCGGGTGGGGAGTTCAAGCGTTATCATGCACCGAGCGACTTTTTATCATGTTTTAGAAACAAGCGTCCCAACTAAAATCCCCCAATAATCTCTCCAGGAGAACTGCTCCGATAAGCCCCGCCACCCACTGCTCTCCAGCCCACTTTTTTGGGAGAGCCCTGCTCCCCTCCTCTCTGCCACCCCACAAAGGACACGTGAAGGTGAGCGCTCTTCATCTTCTCTCTTTTTTCCTCTCTCACTCACTCTTCTTTTTCACACCAACGGGGTTTGTTTACCCCTCATCCCAATCTCTGGTTTATCTACTACATCTGTCAGTAGAGTGATCTCAGAGAGTCACCCCTCGCTACACATGCTTTTCCCTGAAAGGAATGCTTCAATACCCTTAATTATTGCCCCTCTCAATTATCTGGGAAGCAAGTCAGGCTTCATTTGGGAGTCCAATCGAGAGCATCCACACATTGGCACCTGTGGATCTTTCTGAGGGACCTTTTCCCTGCTCTCCACTCGTAGAAGTTCAGAAATGTTGCGAACTAGGTTGGAACATCAAAGGCTATGGCTAATGTAAAAAGACTGACATAAAAATTGTGCAGAAAATAAGAATTAAACAAAACAGGGAGGAAGTGTAAAGAGACAAATAGGGTGGTTTTCTTGTTTTCAGTTAAAATGTCAAAAGATTCATTATTTGATTAATAATTTTAAATAACAATTAATCAAAGAATATTTTGTAAGATACATTTTTTTAGAATAAATTAACAAATTAAAAGTTAGATTAAATTGAAATTAATTAATTTTTTTCTTACCTCAATGGCAAAAAAGTTTTTTTTCTTCCCCTTATTTTAAGCACATACCTCATTTTATTTTGTTAGATTAATTCCAAATATATTCTCTTAGAACAAGATGTTAACTTAAGTAATTTTTTCTTCTTTCTTGTTTGGGGTTGGTAAGATTTTTAAATGTTTTTGAAAGAAGTCTCATTATGCAGACTGAATTTATTTGCTCAAAAATACCAGTTAAAAACGGTAATACTGGTAAAATATTTTTACAATTTAAAATAACAGTTTTCTGTTTTAAATTTTTTTAAATTAATTTCTTACTGTGATGGTAAAGGGGAATTTTAGTAGTTGTTACTTCAGTCTTCAGTGTCACATGATCCTTCATGATCATTGTAATATGCAGAAATAGTTCTCAAGAAGCATTTCTTATATTATCAAATGTTGAAAACAGTTGTGCTGCTTAATGTTTTGTGGTAATATTTTTACCAGGATTTTTTGATGAATGGAAAAAAAAGTGCCCCTTGCTAAATAAAAGTATTTATTTATATACTGTAAAGTACTGATTAATAATTTTATTTTATTTATTTTTTATTTATTGGGAAGCAACAGTACACATCCCTTGAGATATGTTTAAAAGAACGTATGGTTAACGTTTGATTGTGATGTACTTGGATTTGCATGCTTTACGGTGGAAAAAAACGACAGAGAGAGATATGATGGGTGGGGAGTGGAGAGAGGAAACCTTCCTCTATCTCCGAGAGCCTGATCACTGGCAGATCAGGAGCCCGCTTTCCAAGAGTGCCCCTCATTTTCAAATCTCTTATCGCACCTTTTTAAAGTATCACAGTTTCCTATTTTTACATGTCATTTGCATGCTGCTCATAAACACCTGGATGCTGTTTTTCTTGGAGGGATGTGTATGTGGAGATGTGTGCTGCTATTTGGTTTGGGTTCATATGTAGGAGTACATGTTGCGTAAGTGCGATTGGTTGGATGTTGTGCAAACGGAGGCCTGAAAAAAGAGAAAGATGGGAAAAAAGGATATGTGTGTGAGAGAGGCGGGATGAGAGAAGGTTTCTGATTGTTATCGCCCTTCCTTTTTCTTCTCTGTATTTTTGGAGATTCACACACTGACCTCTTTGTTTGGGACAGTATGAACCCCTTTTCTACCCCCCTTTTGGGAAAGAAACCATTTCCTGTGGAAAGGAGATAGAGAGAGGGGTAGACAGAGGGATAGGATTGGGAGAAGGAGAAAGTAGAGGGGATGGAAAAGTGAAAAAGGGATGTGTGGAGAGATATGGAGAGGAATAGATAGCAAGAAGGAGATGGAGACAAAGAGCGTGGCGGAGCATGAAAAGAGGGATATGGACAGATGAGGAGAGGGATAAAGGTGGAGATAGTGGAGAAACAGGAACGGAGGAAGATAACGCTGGAGTAAAAAACAGAAAAATGAGAAAGAAAGGGAGAGAGTACACAGGTTCTGAAGAAACGTAATGTACAGTGAGCGCAGTGTTAGTTTTCGTTTTAGTCATAGTTCTTCTTATGACAAACGTGTTAAATGTAGTCAATATTTAATTGTTTTGTGTCCGTTTTAGTCCATTGTACTCCGATTGAAGTGGTGTGTAATTTTAATCCACAAAAATAACATGTTAGGTCGATCAGGGCTGTGACTGATAAAAAGATCTTATGAACTTTCTGTTCACCAAAGTATCCTAAAACTATGTCTCTGGACAAAAATAATAAGCATCACAAAACTTTTTTTTCACTTCTTGCAAGTGTTGCATCACAGGATTACACATTGTAAGACACATACTGTCATATCTTGAGCAAACACCTTTTAAAACCTTGTTCCATGCTATCATAATGAGCATCAGCTTTAGTGTATTTGTACAGTTTAATTCGTTAAACATTAACATGTGAAGCATATGAAGTGTGCATTCCAGAGATGTATAAATGATTTCTAAGAGTGTCAGAAAGACCGGCCCGTCCTCTGACTGCCGGCAGATGAGTTCAGTCAATTTGATAGGTTTTAATTGGCTCTGTAAACCTGGATGGATTTGACTCGAGGGGTCATACTGTTGGGTCACTGAGAGATACGGTCCTGTTTCTCTCTTTAAAGGAGACGGCGAAAGATTTTTTTTCTCCATGCAGAAAGGAGATGTGCAAAATGAGAAACGAAAATAGTCCAAGAATCATTGCAAATTCAACTTTTATCAGAACGAGAGGAGAGTGTTTTTAAGAATGATAACACTGTGAGCTTGCACACACCAGGCTTGACTGTGGGGGTGTGGTTTAAGGTGTTGTGGTATGATGGTGGTGCACAAGTGCGTGTTTGTGTGCATGGAAAGGTGCATCTACCTCTTTTCCTGATGGCGTGTGTTTGTAAGGAGGAGGGAGGGAGGGAGGGAAGGAGCTGGTTAATATCAGACCAAATAATTAGATTCGCTATCAGGGCGGCGGCAGCAGTGCGGGTATCAGGCAGATTAAAGCACGGTCGTCGTCATTAATATTCATGAGGGAGCAGGGCTCGGACGAGGGGGCTTAGACTGTTCCTCAAAGCTCCATACTCGGTGGGGCTTAAAGCACCACTCTCAAAGTAACCTAGTTCCTTGTGCATCAGGGGGTGGGGGGTATATTCACCAGCACCAGGGTTACACTCTAAAACATGTGGCGTTCTTCCTTTATGATAGTCTTCTTTCTATTCTTCACGCTGTCTTTCAGCTATCCACACAGAGGTGGCATGACTACATGTTGCCTGCATTTTCAGGCTTGTTACAATAAGAATGCATCTTGTTTTCAAACTGTCAGTCATTTAGCATCTTTAACACTTGGTTTCAATTCAGGTATGATTTACAAATAGCATTGTTATATGATGTTCAGATACATTTAAGCAGGATGCAAAATTGACAAAAAGTGCCAAATTGTTGTAATGGGTTTTCCTCATTGGAAATGTAAAAAAATATTGGATACCAAAGGTTTTTTTTTTTCCTCCAGAAAATGCCTTTTTTTTTTTTTTTGCATTAAGATACACAATTAACTTTTTTCTTTCTTTTTTTTTTTTTTTTTTTTTAAAATACTGAAAAATGTTGTTAGATAGCTTGAGATTTTCTCAATTTACTTGCCTTTGCCCGGTGCAATGCAAAAATGGTGTCTTATTAAGTTTTTAATTAATCTGTGTTGCAGATCAATGTCTTAAAATGCATGAAACAAGATCAATTTACTTAACGCAACACTTTTTTTTTTTAAATGTGTTAGATGTAAGTCTATTGTCTAGCTATACTAGATTTTTTTCAACAGAATTGTTTCATAAAAATAAAATCTTAAAAAGTAAGTCTTAATATTTTATTCATTGTTTCTCCTTGTTTTAGATGATTTAACTGTTAAATTAAACTAAAATACTTGCTATGAATAGATTTTTTTTGAAGTGCAGAGGTAAAAGTTCATTTTGGATGATACATTTATGTTGTTTTCTTTGTTGTTATTCAATAAAAAGTACTTCATATTGTCAAAAAAAATCATGAAATAAACACAAACCACCAATCACTAACACTAAAGAACGACTTCATGATATTGCACAAGACTGAACGGGTCTGGATTGTACACAAGGAACGTGCAATTTTCCACATCTGTCACCACACAAGGAAAAATGTTTGCTTTCCAAGATAAACACTGATGATGAAATTTCCCCCAATGTAAGGGAAGTTTGAAGATATTCAAGTCACAACTGAAGTTACCTTTTGTAGTCTGGAATCACTCATGCCACTTAATTCAGATGATCATTCTTGCAATTCCTACAAAAATTATCATTGGAAAAAAACAATGATTTGGAAGAAAATCCTGTGCTGTGATATGACCAAAACTTTGGGCCTCATGAAATATTGGTCTTTTTCTGCTAGATCTTGTGGTTCTTTTTTGCACAAGTGATGCATCTAGTCACCTGTCTTTTATTTATACATAAAAAAATAATTACCCCGCTCTGATTGTCTTGATTGTTTTGAACCGGTTCTTGTTCGCTATTGACCATCTACATCTTCACTTACACCTCGTGCGCATCTGCACATGCGGATCTGTCTGTGTGTCAATATGTGTGTGTGTTTAATTAGAGAGCGCGTTTGTCTGGAAGTGTTTTGTCAAAGGCGAGGGCTGACCAGGCTGCCCTCTCCTTTTGTGAAGCTTAAAGTCGAGTCGTGTTAAATGAGTCTGAAACAAATTAGCAGAAGCACGCAGCACTTATGCCACAGACGGCTCCAGCATT
Organism: Cyprinus carpio; assembly: GCF_018340385.1. Lineage (NCBI taxonomy): Eukaryota > Metazoa > Chordata > Actinopteri > Cypriniformes > Cyprinidae > Cyprinus > Cyprinus carpio. The sequence goes on from NC_056589.1 coordinate 20,974,695, forward strand.
GGGTTTCAAATTAAAACAAAAGGAGCACTATCTCCTTATCAGCACTAGTTCCCCATGAAATACAATACGGCTGTATCTTCAGGCAAGAACAGACAGAATTAGAAAGAAACCCTTCAGCTGTCCTCCTCTGCGGCCCCATCACTTCCCCTCGTCCCTCTCGACTGGTGGCTTTTTATCCTCTTTTACACAGTTGAACTAATGTCTTTTCATTTTCTCCTGTCTTTAAAGTTGATTTGGTAGCATGTCAGGGATAGAAGGACTAGTCTCCCCAAGGGCAAGTCTTTAACTTAGTATAGCTGAGTGAATGAAGGAGAGTGGGGAAGCTTTTCTTAAATATGAGGGTTATTTTTGAAATGCTGCCACCTAGTGGAATGGATCAGTCACTCAATTTTGTGAATTTCAGCCTGAAAATCAACCTTTCAGTTTATATATATATAGCCTGTTATCAGAACCATACAATGCCTTTATTATGATTTTATTGTCAGTCATTCTGCAGTTCATTGTGAGAATTTCTGTTAAATCTGACGTTGAAACGGGTGCGTTTCCCATTAAACCTGTTAACGTATGCTTCAGCTAAACATTGAAACGATTGTGTGGAAAAGTCCAGGTGTGTTTATTCAGATATTTGCCAGCTTGCAATACACACTTCCACCTTTGCATACTTTGCTGTACCGTGTGATATCCCCTTTCCAACCTTCAGGTTTTCTTGGGGGTTTTCCTGTTTTTTTGGGGGGTTTTTTTTTCTCTTTTTAATCTTTTCTTACTCCTTGCATCCTTCTGCCCAGTCCCCTATAGTAGGATGTCTTTGTCTTTATCTTTACCCTTTTAATGTCTGTGGTTAGAAGCGAAATTATTAAGAACGTTGGTCAGGAAGTCTAGTTCTGGTTATATGATATTGAAAGTTAAAAGAGGCATGGTGGATGCTGAATTTTAATGGCACAGTATCAGGAAGAAGGGATTAAATGTGAATGTGCTTTTTGTGTTTCTTTGAACATAACATAAAGCCATTTAAGCTGGAAAAAAATTTCACAGTGTCTCTCACAGATAAACAGGGGTTTGTCTCTCGGAAAGTGCAATTCAAAAGCAGTTTTGTAGTGAATAGACAGCATAAATTGAATGGGAACAGAGGACCTCAAGCCGAAAGATTAGTAGTGGTCAACCAATAAGGGTTTTCAAGTGGTTAAAGTGTTACTAATATCTGCTTTAAAGGCTTTAAGTTTTCATCTCAAAGTGAAAATTTTATAACAAAAAAAATTATTACAGAAGATATTTTAGATTACATTTTTTTTTGTGGTTTTTATTTTGAAAGTTTTTGTTTCTTTACCACATTCTGTGAATGTGAAATTGCATTTTATAACAAAACTTTTAATATAATAGTGTCTTTTGTATAACCTCTGTGTTAGATCTGCTGGATGTGTTTTTTTTAAATTGCACGGCTGACCTTTGTTTCTCTTTCCACTTGTGTGTTTTTAGAGGCCTGTATTGTCTGTGGAGTGTGAGGAGGCAGACTGCTGGCTCAAAAGGATTCCTGTGACCTCAAGCCCCACCGAGTCAAACTGCATCATCTACAGTCAGGGTACAACACCAAAACACTCCCACATGTACTGTACCTCTCACATTCACTTCAGTGTCAGATGGAGAGTCTAACAGTGACTGTTTGTTTTACAGGAGGAGTGTTATTCTGCAAGCTGACGCAGGAGCTGTCCAGTGGTGATGCACTTCTGGCAACGCTGTCCTGCTCCACCACAGATCAGTCAGCGGTGACTCAGACCCAGAGTGTGCGGGTGAAGGAGGAGCCTGCGTACCCCGCTGCTCTGCACTCTGAGATCCAGCTCCTCCCTCAGCAGGCTGGCATGGCTGCCATCTTAGCAACTGCTGTCGTAAATAGTGAGTCACTGCTTACTGATAAACGCATCATGTCTACACAGTTTCATGGATTTTTTGAGTGGGTTTACATCTGTGATTATTGATGTTGGGCCTTGTTTGTGCATATGGGCATAAATCATGACGCATAATACTTAATAGTTAAAAAAAAAACTCCCGAAAGAATGTTGTGACAAAAAGTTCTTATCACAGTTCTGCGTCCACAAAACGTACCATGATTACAAAATTTTTTAGACACTCGAACATGCCAATATTTTTTTAATACTGTTATAATGGAGATGTTCCCCATGATCATAACATATGGAACCATTTATATACCATGGAGTATGAATATAGTAATCTTTCAGTAGCAATGTGTACATATGTAAAATACCTTGTTATTTATAAGTTTGGGTGTCAGTTAGATTATTTTCTTCTTTGTAAGTTAGAAGTTAATACTTTTATTCAGCAAGGATGCATTAAATTGTTCAGAAGTGACAAATCTTTTGTAAAAGTATGTAATTGTAAAAAGGCTTTACCATTTTAAATGCTAATCATTTTGAATTTTCTATTCATCAAATAATGATTGTCCACAAAAGTATCAAGCAGCATAACTGGTTTAAAGTTTTTTGTTATATATATATATATATATTATAACAGCAGTTATTTTAAATTGTAATTATATTTTTACTGTATTTTTAATGCAGCCTACATGTTATACATTCTTACATAATCATTGACTAATATAGTTTTGTATGTTGCTTAAATGTTAATTAAAAGAACTTTTAATTCTTTGAAAGACAAAATTTGAACATGCGTGTAGGATACATATTTGTTTGCATTTTTTAAAGTTGCTAGATGTTGCAAAAAGCATTTAGAATGAAAAAGACCTTATTTCAGCCAACAAACAAAAGATTTTTTTCAAGTTTGCAATTCCATAGTATTTTAACATGGAGACACCTTTAACCTTTAAGTTGCTTGTCATTCATGGCCATCGTCAGTAGGTGGCAGTGTTGTGTCAGTTCCAACTGCTGTAGAGTTAATTGACTGGTACAGCCCTCTCCACTATATCTGCTAAACTGCATGAAGAGTGGGAGTGGACACGGACATGCCATGATGAAGACATGAATAATCACTGTAAATAAGGCTAAAGCGTAAGACATGATCAGCCCAACTTTGTGCTTCACACTGCATTAGCTGGGCTGCAAGTAGACAGATAATTGAGATATGACGGTCGGTGTCAAATATAGCCTGTTCAGCATGTACCCTGATTGTGTGCACACACAATTAACACACTTCACAAACTTGCTGTGCCTGTTGCCGTGGAGATGATGGAACAATTCTGATGGCCTTCTGATTTATTATTGTGTGTGTATTATGTTTGTGTGTGGTTATATATACAGTGGGTGCATTACTAAACATTGAACATCCCACATATAATTAAAAGTGTATCAGTTACAATGGAATAAATAATATCAGAAAAAAACTTTTATTATTGTCTGTTAAGTAATAGTTCTCTAACTAATTAAAGTTTTTTTTGGATTTGTATAATCCATGAATTGCCAGTACACACCAAGCACAAAAATATGCAACACCATGTAATGAGTGGATATCCTTCTCTAAACATCCCCTGTGATAACTCATTATCCTTTCAAGATATAAATAGTTTTTTAGCATTATTTTAACTTGTTGTATTTTGTGTGTTTGTGTGTGCAGAAGACATTTTCCCTTGCAAAGACTGTGGGATATGGTACAGAAGTGAGAGAAATCTCCAGGCCCATCTTATGTACTACTGCGCAAGCCGACAGAAGCAGCAGACCTCGGCCTCTCCTCCACAGGACAAGCCTAAGGATTCATACCCTAACGAGAGGCTGTGTCCATTCCCACAGTGTAACAAAAGCTGCCCCAGTGCAAGCTCTTTGGAGATCCACATGAGAACACACAGTGGTGAGACACTTTTCTCACCGTTTCTTTTTTTTTTTTTTTTTTTTTGAAATGGGCACACTTGCATTAATAACTGTGTTATAGTGAATTATCTGTTTTGTCAGATTTGTAAGTATGTCTTTGTCTCTTAATGTGTCTCCAGTAGAGCGTCCGTTTGTGTGTTTGATTTGCCTGTCATCTTTCACCACTAAGGCGAACTGTGAGCGGCACTTGAAGGTTCACACAGACTCGCTGAATGGTGTGTGTCACGGCTGTGGTTTCATCTCCACAACACGAGACATACTGTATAGCCACCTGGTCACCAGTCACATGGTTTGCCAGCCTGGTTCTCACAGTGAGGTGTACTCACCCAAACTGCCTCTGGCTGCAGGTAACAGCTCTAATATCAGATCACAAACAAATCCAGTACATACTTAGTCTCGATGCTGCATATTAGTTCCTCATACTTTTTAGCAATTCTTTAAATTAATTTTTTTTAATGAAATTTCTCAAGCATGTTAGTTTAGAAAAATGGATTTAGAAAGATATATTTCAAAATAAGTGAATATATTTTATTAATACAACAGTTTGTTTAAATCATGTCAATAACTCAAAAACATGTTTAGACATTACTTCAAGGCTACATCCTGTCTCTAAAACTATGTCCGAACTATTCATCAGGTCTGTTGACCTTTTAAATAACATTATAGACATAAGTATTATTAATCACGAGATTTAAAGAAGTCGTCCTGTATTTGAGTGTCTGTCATTTATTTCTTTGTGACAGGCTTGAGTCCAGGAGACTCTGGCATTGTTCTGAAATGTCAAGTGTGCGGCTACTCCGCCGACACACCTGCCCTACTACAACAGCATGTACACACACACCTGGAAGTGAGGGTTCCGGCAGAGAGGAGCCCTGCACCTCGCAAGAGCAGTCCTCCTTCCTCTGAGCTTCCAGAGCTGCAAGAGACGGAGCCTGCTGCCTGCGTGCCGCGACCAGACTCCTCCAGCCCAGGAGCCAATGGGAGCTCAGCCTCTCAAGGCTGCAGTCCCCTCAACCAGCTCAATATCAAAGAGGAGCCACGTTCAGACTATGAAAATGACTCAAAGGAAGAAGAACAGGCGGGTAGTCCTGAAGGAAATGCTGTGGAGGCAAGCTCATCTCAGTCTACTTCACCTAAGAGCCCCACGGTGGTGGCGGTTAAGACGGAGCCAGCCAGTCCAACTCCAGGTTCCAGTCCCGTACACCCTGGAATGGGCGGTTCTGTTCTCCCTGGAGGTGCAATGTTTCTACCACAGTACATGTTCAATTCCGAGGCTGCCATAATGCCACAAGCATCTGAGATCCTGGCTAAGATGTCTGAGATGGTACACAGTAGGCTTAAACAGGGACAGGGACTGGCAGCTGGACAGCAGAGCTTCTACCCACCAGGCTCTCCTGCTAGCGTTCACAAAGGAGCCACGTGCTTTGAATGTGACATCACCTTCAACAACATCAACAACTTCTATGTCCACAAGAGGCTTTACTGCTCCGGCAGGCATCAGCAAGGTGAGGCAGCAGGCCCGATGAAGGAAGGGGCGGTCACAGCAGCTGCTCCGGCTGCCATTCACGCTGCTTCACCCCAGGCCAGACCAGTCAGCCGCGCAGCTTCGGCCTCTCCTAGCTACCCTGACCCTGCCCCAAGAGGCACAGCCTTAGAGCCCAAGTTAGTGGAGGTGAAAACTGAGGATCCAGGGCAGAAAGAGGCCACCTGCTCGTCATCCTCAGAGGGAGAGGGACCTGGAGGAGGGCAGGCCAGTGAGGGTAGTCAAAGTCCTAGTGGCTCCACTGAAGACCCAGACGATGATCCCACTCGCACCTTCTGCCAGGCCTGCAACATCCGATTCAGCCGCCACGAGAACTACACTGTCCACAAGCGATTCTACTGCGCCTCGAGACATGATCCCTCCATCCAGAGGCCCAATTCTGGTAAGACCGCCTTCCTTCCCCAACCTATCCGCACACGCAAGCGCAAGAAGATGTACGAGATCCACATGGCTCAAACTGAGGCTTTGGCCAATGCCACTGCTTTGCCGTCAGCAACAAGTCTGGCGGTGAAACAAGAGGGCTCTTCCCTTCCTCCATTGCCCCAAGTATCCACTCCAACACGCAGCTCAAGTCCTGAAGTTGACGGACCCATCGACTTGAGTAAAAGACCCAGACTAAGAGAAAGCCAGAGAGGGGGCAGTGTTCCCGCTCTGCCCCTTACTGACTACCACAAGTGCACCGCCTGCAGCATTAGCTTCAATAGCATCGAGAACTACCTAGCCCACAAGACCTACTACTGCCCTGCAACTACCCAGCAACCGCACACTATGGAACAGCTTAACCGGTTGAAGAGACCTGCTTCCACCTCACCAAAGAACCGTGCTGTCGACTTGCCCCCTGATGCCAAAGGGCTTCAGACAGGTAAAACCGCAGCGGTTCTGCATTCATCCGCCCTACCTGGCTCTGAATCCACTCCTCCACATGTGCAGGGACCAAAGACACCCAGCACTTCCCCAGTAGTGTGTCCTTACTGCCCTCCCAACAGACCGCTGACCTGTAATCTGATGGAGCATTTTAAAATGACTCATGGTCTGGTGCTCACACTACAACAACATTCGGAGATGCAGTCCTCTGGAGTCAGTCCTAGTCCCAGCCTTAGCCCACGGGAAGGAGCTCCTCTCACCCCACCTAAAAAACCAAGCCCTCTGCACCGTAAGGACAGTGTGAATGGCCGGAGCATCAAGGTGGAAGCAACATCTCCTTCCTCACCTGTGCTTAATGGAAGTCCGCTAGAAACCCAGTCCGTGGGGTCTGGTTCTCCAAAAACCACACCCCCTGCCCACTCCCCTACAGGAGTAACTGTGTCACCTGTGCCTGAAATGTTAAGAGAGGTGAGGCAGCTAGGCCACACCCCATTACCTACACTCCTCCCTGAAAAGGCAGGCCTTGCTGTAAGCCATGTCCACACAACTCTGTCCACGCCTAAAACACCCCTCGCCTCTCCTCTGCAGAACGGGAACACCCGCTACTGCCGGCTGTGCAACATCAAATTCAGCAGCCTCTCCACATTCATTGCACACAAAAAATACTACTGTTCCTCTCACAGTGCCGAACATGTCAAGTGAGCCCTCTACCTAGTCAATTCTGCCATTCCTCTTATGCATAGAAGTGCCAATCATGGCACTGCCGACCTGATCCGGACAGAGCATGATAGTGGGACTGTTACTAGCCAGATATGGACGTCTCCATACCGACCATGTTATCTGGTGTTGTTACTATGGTAACTTATTACACGTTATGGGTCAAGTTTGTATTACACTAAGAGATGAGACTACCTGCACACAGATTGTGCCCCACTGACCTATTCCCTCATCCATGCAGACTTCTTTCATCTGTGAGTTTATAAATCTGCTGATGGAAAGTGACATCTTGCCCTATAATTTGCTTTGAAAATGCTGTTTTAATCACTCCTATGTTTTTATGTTTATTTGAATCAATGATGGCATTGTATATTTGTAAAAGATTGTTTGACTGAGCCATTTTTGTTTTTTTTTGTTTTTTTTTTGATTGTTTGTTTTTGGTTATTTCTGATAGTTGGTGTATTTATTTTGTTTATGTTTTTTTTTGTAAATTGACTGGATAGGAGAGAAGAGAAAAAAAAATGGAGTACAAACTGAGTAACCCAAAATTTGTGTCACCTGGTTACCAGTTCAAGATGAAAGTTTTTGAATGATAAAAAAAAAAAAAATGTGAAGAAACTTTATCATCTGTCATCCTCATGCATTTCATGCGAGTTAAATATAGTACCTTGTTTCTTTTGAAAGAAATACTTTGTTTTGGTTTTCATACTGTCAAAAGGAACCATTTTAATCTTCCGTGTGGTGTTTTTCTCGGTTCTTGCATATGAAAATGTGTCATATTTGAATTTTTGCATTGATCATTGGGACTTGAGAGGAAATTCTGTAAGTGCTGGTCTAGTAAGGGAGAAGATGGCACACATGGCTCATGGCTCCCAGACAGACATTTTCCATCAGATGGATGTGTGTTACGGATCTAAGGACTGTCTTGGGGTTTTAGGGTATGGATTTCTAACAGTGTAAAATGTTTGTTGTGTCTAGTCACCAGCTCACCTTGTCTCTTCCCGAACACAAAACTTTCACTGATTCAAATCCATAACCCTTTTGACCTGCTGAAACAATCTTGGACATCCAGAGAAAGGCATGATTGTGTTTGGTCTTGTTTTTTTTTTCTTCTTTTTCTTTTTAACCTTGAAATGAAGTATAGCATAGAATAGAATCATATCACTGTCTTGCACACAGTTGAATGATGATGAAGGCCACTGAAAGCAAGAGAATTTGAAATTTGAACTCATTGCTCGTATTGCTTCTTTCTTAAACTGGCCAACCCAGTGTCGCTCTTGTCCTTCTCTCGTTCGCTCAGTTTCTCACTCCCTTTCAATTTTGCATTCTCAATGATGACTCAGTGATGTTTTATGCTCCTTTACATGTGCGTGAATGTTGAAAAAGAACAGCGTCATGCAATCTATTCTCCTGTGCAGGCTACCTTGGCAAAGCCTTAACAAAGACTCTCGTCAATATGACTGAAACAACGGGTCACAAAGCTCGTCACTCTCCCCCACTAAGTGGACTTTGTGTATGTTACCAGTGGTGTTTTCCATTTCCTGTGTTACAAAAAAAGCAACCTCAGTTGTCTCTGCGGTAAGAACAGGAACACGCAGAACCACGTGCAAACGAGAACAGTTTCAATTTCTCTATGCTGTTGTGGGTTTGAAACGGTGCTGCACCCATCATGAACTCACACGGAGGCGTTTACAATTCCATGGTTTTATCATTAAGCGAGTGTCGCAAGTCCAAAAGACCAGTGCTGAAAACCTGACCTTTCCCGACCCTTTTTCTATTGCACTGTGTTGTACAAACATGCTGAATGTTTTAGTTTTAGAAGCTTTTTTGTATGTATTTATGTTTTTACAGCACTTTTCCTTGTCCAAACCTATCCCCGAAGGACTTATTCGTGAATTTAGAACATTCTAAAACAAATGAAAGATAATTTAAATGTGAATAATTAAAAATGTTGATGGAAAAATAATGAATGTCAACCTTTTCCTTGTTTTTTTTTTTTTCTTCTTTTTTTTTTCAGCTACAAAAAGTTCCACTACACACTTGTCCAAACTATGCATGGGAAATAAAGAGTCCAGAAGGACATTCAAAGTGCAAGAGAACTTGTCGTAGTCTTCTCTCTTAAGTAGTTTGTAGACTGTGATGCGACACACATTCTGCGTTCTGGGAACTTTGCATACCATTGTTTTTTTATGATGTGATTTGTTTATTTTTTCTCTTTGACTCAACCATTTGACACACAATGTTTGTTTTGGTGGTGTATTTTGCTTTTATGTATATGAGAACAATATTCAAAGGGATCGTTCACACAAAAAAAATGAAAATTGGGCCATTTAGTAACTTGTTTAGTAATACTTGGCATACCCGAGCTGCAATTATCTGGATAAAGCAAAGCTTTCTTGACTTAAGTATCAAGGCTATTACGCCCCGCTGTTTGAAAAGAATGTTGGATGCCTGTGTCTGTGGATTATTCGTCATTGTGACTTCGTTACCCACTCTTTAGCCAAAGAAACTGAGAATAACTTTTAAATCTCCAGCTGACATCTCATATTAATTCAAGGTGCTGTGCTTTTATTACAGTATGTTATCAGCTGAGCCTAGGGAAAGCTCTCTGAGGTATTTTTATGATATGAAGTTGTTGGTGAAACTGTGTGGAGAAAGAAAGACCGGCATGATGTTTCACAAAATGAGCTTTAGGAAATAAATCATTTCTTTTTTAAGATTTGAATAATAAATAACTTGTGTCCTAAGGCTGCCGAGGGCAATTTTACCGTTCAGTTTTAATGGTCAGAATGAATTATATTTAATGAAAAGGTTTTGTTGAATAGTATTTAAAATCCATTACGGGTTCTAATGGGCATAATACATCACATATTGTAGAGGTAGATTGTTTAATTTTTTATTTCTGCAGAGGTAGAGAAGTCATAAGACAAAAGCTCTACCATGCTGCAGCATTAATGGAGCTAACAATAGGGTTCAAAGAGGAGCCGTCCTTGACTACTCTTCATTCATGGTAAAACCTTTCTCCTTGGCTTTGTACAAGGAAGCTTTATTGTTGATAATCCAAATGTAGAATACAATCAAGTCTATAAACACTCATTCTCAAGGGTTAAAATGTTTTATTCCCACCAGTCTACCAGAAGTCAAGGGTAGCCCTTGTTTGCTAATGTCAGTCCATAAAGTGATGCATGTACACTTCCTAAAAATACATATAGGTTCCAAAAGGGGTTTTGCAGCAATGCCATAGAGGAACCATTTTTGGGTTCTTAGAGAAACTTTTAGTAAACAGTTCATAAAAGAACAATTTTTTTCTTTACCGTGAAGAACATCTTAAAAATTAAAGGAACCATTTTCCACTATAAAGAATCTTTTGTGTAATGGAAAGGTTCCATGGATGTTAAAAGCTCATCATGGAACCACAGATGCCTCTTTTTTTTTTTTTTTTTAAAGAGTGTACGTGTTTGAAATGTACATTGCACTCTGAAATTATTAATTCAACCATTTTCAACTGCATTTACCGACTCAAAACATACTGAACTTGATTCATTCAAGCATGTCTATAAAATGGAATAAAAGGGGTTAGAGAATCCTGACCCAGAGGTCTGCTCTTTAGGGACAATTACAACAACCTGACATGTTTTTCCTTGAACCAGTTTTAAAAGCTAATTTAAGATTGAGTTAACATATTCCCCATTTATCGTAGTTTTGACCCATATAGATCTCCCTTGGAACAGAGACAAAGAGTCTACAAATAGAGTCTGTGCAAAATACACCAATCAATAAAGAAAACCAATCAAATAAAAAAAAACCTCACCTGTAGTGCAAGAATGCAATTTAGCACAGCATGTAACAGACAGTGATGATTATAATCAAGTGGCACATGTAATCAAGTGTATGTTCATGAAGGTCAGATAATTCATGCTTTTAGTATCTGGCGGCGCTTATTTGGGCTTTTTCCTTTTAGTCATCTGAATGCTGTAAAATGGCACAGCCTTTAGCGTGACTGCTGGCAATGCAGATAAAGTCAATGAATGCAATTTCAGATGCTGTATATTCTCGAGCAGGTTTCAAATTTTCTGAATGGCTTTTCAATCATGTGTCATGATGTTGCTGTGCCTGTCTGTCTGTATGGGTTGAACCTTTAAAAAAAAAAAAAGACATTAAAATGGAGGTGGTGTTTTGAGTGGCCTTGGTAAGAGCGATCCAAGTCAGGTGGTCTATTATTCTGAAGTACCCAAAGCAGATAGCTGCCCACTTTGGCATCCTCAATACACATCAAGTATCAGATCTTCTGCAACCTCCCCTGGCTTTTGCTGAGCTTATATGTGAATATGCTTTGGCCCCATCAGTGTGTTTTTCATTTTTGTAATGATTCTAGGGCTGACATCAATAGTAGAGATGAACAGACATATACTTGCCCATGGAAATGCTCTTCAACTTTTGTTACAGCATGGTTATTCTCTAACCCTTCCGGGGGGTCAGCTGTACTTAAAACACAGTAGCTTAGCGATTCCAGCAACAAGCTACCCTGATAGCAGACGTACATCACAGAGATGTCTATTTGACATCTGCAGGACGTATATTTAGTGTTTGCTCATCTGCAATGCATCTATAGGAGGATTCCAATCAGATGTCAAATAGATGTTTAGAAAATATCTTTAAGATGTTTATGATTTAGAATGTATGTAAAACTGGCATCTTAAAGACGTCTGTCAGATGTTTGTACACAGCAGATGCTTTCCAGATGAAGTGATCTTTACCAGACATCTTGCAGACGTAAGTGTGCTATCAGGGTACTTTCCAGCGAGTTGCAACTGTATAATGATGTTGACACTGTAATTTGTACATGCTGCTTTGTCGAACGAACTGAAGTAATAACTAAACAGTTTGTACTAAAATATCTACGCTTGTTTAGCGCTGGACAGTCCGATTCATTTTAGTGAATCAGTTTGTAAGGACAATTCATTTGAATGAAGCGATTTAAAAAAGTAATGCCTCCACGGTATCTGACAAAAGATTATAATATTTAATTTAATGCTCCTAAAATTATGGTGTTTTCTAATGTTGATGATATTGAGTGAAAACAAAGTCCCTTTCAATGATCTTTGGTGTATTTGTAACAATGAATCATTGAGTTACATTGCGCTATAGAACTCTGAAAAGCTTCTCATTGCTGATAAAATGATTATTTGGTATCAAGAGAGAGAGTAATCATGAAATCGCTTTGTCTTGATGTACAGACTAATGGTATTAAAGACACAACACTAGACTCCCTAACAACCAATCGTCAACAATCCTAATGAGCTGCTCTCTATCAGAGGTACATAACTCAATAACCTTTCTCATGAATAATTTCAAGCAGCATTCAAAGACCTGTTATACCAAGCATTATAGATGAAAATGTTATACTACAAAGATGCTATCAGCTTCTAAGGTGTCTTACCCCTCGACATTGATAAACTAATGAACTGAGCATCATGCTAGGACTGCTCATCTTTCTTCCTTTTTATCTTTCTTTTGTTCTAGATGTATTCTCTGTAGGCAGACATAAAAGTCAGTGATGCAGAGGTATGAAAAAACTATTAAAACAGTAAAACTGACAACACAGCCTGCAGGAGAGGTGAGTAGTGCTTTCTTTCATTCATCTTAAATTGCTGGTTTTAATGATGGGCTCTACAGGAGTCACCGCCCTGATCAGATGAGTCATCTACCTGAAAAGGAGGGTAGAACCAGTAGTGTATATAGACCCCCTAGAAGTACATGATTTGAAAGGCCAAACCTTGTCCCCTTAGTCTCAAAGTAACTGACAAAGTGTGAAAGAAGAGGTAAAATTAGGTGCAATTTGTGATCAAATAGATACTGGCAAGGTCAAGGTATTTGTCACAGAGCAATCATAGAATGCCAAACTGAAGAAAAAAAAAAGGAAAAAAAAAGATTTTTCACAGTTGGAAATAATGATTGCCCCCCCCCCCCATTCTTGTCCAAGACCATGTGATGCTTTAAACACTTGTTTTGTCTTGCTCTCACTTTCTGTTCAACCCTTTATGCTGTGATATTTCCTCCATTAAAAAATAATGTGTCTTCCCAGGACATTTTTAAAATCATATTTTTAAGGAGTGATATAATTGTTCAACTGTTTTTGACCATATGGTCTTTTCTCAGTACTTTTCGGTTATGGGGAAAATCAGTGATAATTTTTTAATTTTTAATTTTTAAATTTTTTTTGCAGAAAAGATATTGTTTCTTGGCATAAAGCACAAGAATGTGGCACAAGAGTGGTGCAATGATATTAAGGACGTCATCGGGCATTTATCCTGTGACTTTCAAACCCTGCAACATTCCACCTCAAATTATTAGTAAAAGGGTTTCCACAAAATATGTTTTGAAACAGAAATGTTATGTCAAACTCCGTTTGGCTGATTTTAGAATTAGTAAGTGAAAATAGTTATTTACTTTTTGATATTATTCCTTTAATGCTAAAAAAAGCCAAATACAGTTTGCTTGTTTTTTCTGGTTTAAACTGGTTCCCATCTGGCTTAGTTTGTTTTAGCGGTTTTATTCTGCCCAGAACTCCTTAAAACAGACTGGCTGAACCAGCTTTATCCAGCAAAGACCAGCAAACTGTATTTGGCTGTTGATTTCAGCAGGGTCTATAGACCTTAAGAGGAAGTTTATTTTATGAAAGGCCTAAATCTGCTCAAAATCTGCTAAGCCCGGGAGGCAATTGACTTCAGCTGGTTTTCTGATCATTTTTATATGCTTTATGCTAGACTTCCTATTTCATGCTGCTAATGTAGAATTTTACAGAGTATCAAAGGTATTATCCTAATTGGTTAATGAAAAGAAAAGGTTTATAAGGATGAAAACACTTGACAAAAATTATGCTAAATTAGACCAGCCAGACCCCAGTGACTGGAGATGCTATGTTGCGTGCACTCTATATTGCACTTAAGTGGACATTAACTGATCATGAGTGGTGATGTTTAGCTACAAAAGGTACAAAAATAGTAGGGTGAGTGCTTGGTGCTGTGCCTTGTTTACTAGAGTAATGTGCTTTGACATTATGTGTTCTTGTGCTTGATGCATTAACCTGGATCGGACAACCCACTAGACAAAATCTGCCTTTCTGCCACTGAAGAAAAAACCTTGTTAGTCAAGAATTTTATACAATCTCAAATGATGGAGTAATTAGAGGAACAGAGTTGCTATATTTGTCAGATCAGATCATTTACCATCAGAGTCCAAAGTAATACCAACTAATAAGATAAACAGAATAAGTTTATAATTTAATAAGTTAAATTTGGGTTGAATGGTCCTACAGCCAATAAGCATGTGAATAGGTGTGAGGCTTTGACAGTGCTGCCCTTTTCTGCTTAAAATGCACAACTCTTTCAAACTGTGAGATTTTTACATGTATTCATTTGGTGGATGCTTACATAGAAATTAGGAAAAACACAAACTATTACCTCATAAATGACCTCAGCGTCCTTGAAAATTGTATATCATTTGCTATTTTGCTCAATGCTTCTCAAATTTTATCAGTCACATTTTATGTTTATCTATCATATAATATATTCCAGTGGTTTTCAAACTTTTTTTATGCCACAGACCCCCAAATTTGATGATAACCTTCCTCAAATATAAAAGGCAGTTGTATAAAAACCCAATTTATACTTTAAAATAATTATTTTAATTTTATATGTATATATATATTTATAGTGTGTGTGTGTGTATATATATATATATATATATATATATATATACATATATGTGTGTGTGTGTGTGGTGTGTGTGTGTGTGTGTGTGTGTGTATATATATGTGCAAAGGTGTCAAAAGTATTCACATTAATTACTCAAGTAAAAGTATAGATACTAGGGGTTTAAAAAGACTTTTGTAGAAGTTGAAGTATCAACTCAAGCTTTTTACTCAAGTAAAAGTGTAAAAGTACTGGTTTCAAAACTACTTAAAGTATAAAAGTAAAAGTAATGTAAGGGAAGGGGAAATGCCATAAATAACAAAAGCTTAGGTCGCGCCACTACCCCACCTCCCCAAAAAAACATTTTTCTAAAAATTTGGGATGCACTAGGCTACCTGTTTTCAGCCGCATATATGCCCATTGAAAATGAACGCACTTTAGTACAATGCAAATACATTAAAGAACTAGAGATATGATGACTAGTTGCCTATAAGTATTGTAATGGTGCAAAAAGTCAAACTTCAGAGGCATGTCATCCATAAACTTTAATGGAATGTAAATGTACATCCAAGCTTAGCTGCAGGAATCTGCGAGGGCAATGGACAAGAAAAAATTGGTGTACCCAGGGCAGGCTTAGTAAAACAATTACCCTTGTATGGTTGTATATATAAAATAAACATTAGTGCTGTCAAAATGAATGATTAATCCAAGTGATTAATCAAAAAATAAAAATGAAAAATAACTCATAATCCTGATACCTTCTTAATTGATACCTTCCTGTATTCGCTACATACGTCTGCTATAGGGATGTCAAAATGGCTGAAAAACTAAATTCGAGTTTTTTACTTATGTATTATCAAAATTCGAATTATATTCAAATTTAAAATGCATAATTTCAGTTAGGGTGAAGAGAAGCTTTTGGCTTTTCTCCTGAGGTCACAAGAGGGCCATCGAGCAAAATATTACTAATGTACGTTTAATCAAGCATTAGAATACATGACTGTTAAGTGAATAATATTTAAAATAATGTTTATAAACCAATTATGATTAAGTTGCTTAAACAACTATAAACAAAACAGCATCATGTATGCATACATACTTTAATACAAAGAGTGGAAAGCCAATCACACAAATTACATTTTTCATTTAAAAACATGAGAGGCAGTGGAATGGGGGAAAAACCCACCATAAATTCTCGAGATATGTTTTTAAAAAGTTGAATGAGGGGATAACGAGTTACAAAGTTGGTATAGCCTACTTATCACAACATTGTCAATTGCGTTGTCAATTGCAAACGCCAATTTATTCAAACGTCTCGCTACCGAACTACCTACAGTAGCTTAATTATCGGAGGAAGAAGAGAAAGCACCCATTTGATAAATCAGCCAGTAGTAAGAAATAATATCTTTTAAGAAATATATTTTTTGATAAACGAACCCAACACTGGCTATGTCCTTGCTGGAGTGTGATGTGATTTGTGTCATGTGCAGGTGCGATGGATCACGTACAAACCAATAAGGTGTCGGAATGGTATGCTTCTCATCCAACCACAATCAAATTCACTTCATCCGGATGGCGCGATTTATCTGGATAGGTTTTTATTTTTTATTTATTTATTTTTTTTGAATGAAAACAAAGCGAAATGAAATAGGAGTAACGAGGCTATTTTTAAAATGTAAGGAGTAGAAAGTACAGATAATTGCGTGAAAATGTAAGGAGTAGAAGTAAAAAGTCGGCTGAAAAATAATTACTCCAGTAAAGTATAGATACTCAAAATTTCTACTTAAGTAAGGTAACGAAGTATTTGTACTTCGTTACTTGATATATATATGTGTGTATATATATATATATATATATATATATATATATATATATATATATATATATATATATACACTGTATATTTATATATTATTAATTATATATCTATATTTTATAATTATTTATTTACTTTTCCCTGCTATGTTTGATCATTCTTAAAAGCACAGTTCACCTTCAGTTGCTGGTCCCCATTTACTTTTTTCCCCCCATATAATGGAAGTCAATGGGGACCAGCAACTGAAGGTGAACTGTCCCTTTAAGAATGATCAAATGTAGTAGGAAAAAAGTAAATAAATAATTATGATTATGAATTATGATTATGATCAGAAAGGCTTTTGGGGTAAATGATGCAGGGTTCTGCACTGCTAATTTGCTGTCTAATGTATGCAGATTTGCCTGTTCCTTCCAAAACCTAGGATGGATGGCTGGATGATTTTGAAAGGTTAACTAATTATGCACACTTCTTATTCTTTTTCTTCATGATTATCATTAGTGACTTATAATTGCACATAAATGATGTAATGCCAGCCGCTCCAGTGAGAGCTAGTAGAGTGACTGTCATTGACAGATGCATATGAAGGCTTTCACTGTATTCTCTAAAAGATATTGTTAAACAAAATGTGTCTAGTTTATAATGTTGTAGAAGGAAGGAAGACATGTTTAAAGCAATCACATACTGTTGGTTGTTAAATGCCTTCATAGAAACGTGGGAAAATGAGGGGGCGATAGAAAAAAACCTCTGAACTATTGTTATAGCCTGAGCCAAATCGAGTTGTGAGCTACAGTAGATGCTTTACTTTGAACTGCTTGATTGGAAAATTATCAGCCTTAAGCAAGGCCTGCTGAGCTCCCTGGGCTCTGAAAACCCCGGGGTCTACACATTACATGAGAGCGTCTTCTAGCGAGGAAATCTCTTCAGAGCGAGTAGTCAGGGTCAGATGTGAACTCACAGGCTGGGGAGACTCTAGCACTTAAATACTTCTGGTTGTGATTAAAAATGAATGATACAGTTAACATGAACAATGCAATTAACTCTTTTTTTTATCTTATATTCTTGCTTGATATTATATTTGGTGACGCTTTATTCAGTAATAGATTAGTTAAAAGGATGATTATGATTACAGTCTTTGAATTCTTTTTTCAGTCTTCACTTATAAATGCATATTTTAATGCTGTATTTTGATCCTCACTATATCATATATCTGTACCACTCTTAAATACTGCTCACCTCACTTTCCAAATTAAAATTACTGCATTTAAAAATTTTTACAATGGCCTCAAAAAGTATTAAGACACTTATATAATGAATAAGAATGATTTGTCTCTTTATATGCATATCTATCTCACCCAAGGCTGCATTTATTTGATACAAAACACAATAAAAACAGATATTTTGTGACATGTTACTATAATTTAAAGTAACCTTTGTTGTAATGAATATTTAAATATATTTTAAAATGTAATGCAAAGCTGACTTTTCACCAGTCATTACTGCAGATTAAATCATTCCAATATGCTGATTTGGTAGACGAGCATGGACGAAAAAAAAAAAAAAAAAAAAACCTTTTTATTATTATCAGTGTTAACAGTTGTGTTGCTTGATTTTTTGGGGAAATTTGGTCCTTTTTTCAGGATTCTCTTGTAATATCATAAAAATATTCCTGTATAATAAGAATAAACATGTATAGATAAAAGTGACAGCTATAAATGAAAACATGTAAGTGTTAAAAATGTGAAGCATTATAAGGTAAACATGCCAGCTTTTCTAAAAAACACACATTTACTGTAAGAACTTTCAAAAAGTGCTTTAGACGTATTACTAGAGTTTTATAAGAGATTGATTAATCTCAACGTGAATCCAGCTCTCATGGTACGTTCTCAGACAGCTGTGACTCATAGTCATGGCATGTCTCATTATTGTTTGTACAGTGGTACCCTCACTCCTACACAGGGCACCTGCAATTATTACCTGGTTTGTCTGCTTTCATTAACCAGTACCTGTTTTAATCCCATCAGTGCTGAAATTGATGAAATCATCAGCGCTAATGTCAGTAAGTTGCCCTTTTCTCCTATAGAAAAATGCAGAACCAGCCATCAAATCTGTTCTCGCTCCTCTGCGGTTGCCATGGCAGTGAGGCACACCAAGGTGTATCTTGTCACTAAGCTCATTTGTGCTTTCACATGTTGCATAGTAGCTGTAATCAGTTACTCAGTACCTGAGAGTTTTACCTGTTTTTAACCTGTTTTTTAACGCTGTGTATGGCGATAGATATAACAATTCACAAATCTAAATTATGCAATTGGGTTTTTTTTTTTACGCTGTTGACATTACAATACCAAGCAAATCCAACATATTAAATCACTGAACTTTGTTTTAGGTGAAATTATTTTTAGTCTGTCTACTTATGTTTTTATGTTCAGGCATAAAGGAGGCTACCTATAAACGAGTTTTTTTTTTTTAATTGTTAAATGGCCATTGCTCTTTGTGGGCTTCGACACACCATAAAACTCTCAACCACTTGCTGACTCAATTTTGCCCGCTTTATTCTGGATCTAAATTATGTGCACCAGTTGAAAAATGCTGAATGCTATGTGAATTTGACATAAATCACTACTAAATTGTACAATAAGAGCCCTTACAGTCTGGAATTGGTTTAAAGAGAAAGTGGGATGAGAGTAGATGTGTGAAGATTGATTGAGGGGAGATGAGTCAGCCATGAACCACAAAGCTGAGAATCATCAGTACCTCGAGTGTAGATTTAGCTGATGGTAAACTGCTTTGGCCTTCAAGGATGATGACACTCTTAAACTATGCGCTGTCACTTCTGGGCGAGTGAGAAATTCAACAGGAATCCTGAGAACTCAGTTTTGAATAAAAAAGAAATTCTTGGCTGAAAATGTGACAGATGCAACCTGCATCCTCCATTTTCTGGTCCTCTCTTTCTCTCTCTCTCTTTCTCTCTCTCTCTCTCTTTCTCTCTCTCTCTCTCGCCCCCTCCAAGTTATATTTGTTAAGAGACCTGAGGTCACATACAGCTGTATGCTAGCAGGCATGATTTCACCATGCGGTTCGTTTTTGGCTCTTTTTGTATGACAGAGAACAAATCAGTTGTGGTAGCTATGCAGAAGATCAGGGATACAAGATACACAGTAACAAGATTACTATAATGCAGTCATGGCGAATCAATGTAATTCTGCAACCATCCTGCTTAATACTGTATACAGTCACTATTTCTTATTATACAGTTATACAGTTTTATTACACAGCAGCTAGTTCCAGTCCTCCAACCTGAATCCGGACTGTGCATTAGATTGTTGCTCTAGTGGCAACAAGTGACTTTATGAGTGAGTCCTTGAATCAATTATTCAACCTGATTGCTTCAAAACACTAATCCTTTAAGGAATGAAACACCACTATTGAGTGTTGTTTGGTGTTGCAGTGGTTCTGCTGTGGCTTTGTTTAGCAGTATATGTTAGTTACTTAGTATTAACTTACTGTTTATTGAACTGTTGAATAAAAGCAGAAACGAACCAAGCTGTCTTTGCTAGCTATTTTCTTCTTTACTTATAAATGAATAGTATATTTATATATGCTACCGGTCAAAAGTTATGATTTCTTAATGTTAAAATGTGATTTTTTCTTGTAAAGTTGAATTTTATCAATTATTATTTGTTCTGCCAAGACTGCCAAGTAAATTACAGTGTCAAAGGTTGTGGCGCGGATGATACAGAAGAGCATACGCAGCATACAGAGACAGGTTCGGCGTAAGTGTAGATCTACTGGAGGGGCATTGGATCATCGGCGGGGGGGGCACTGTCGTTTTGATAAATATTTTTTTGACGCATTGGCAACATCATAGTAGCATGGAAATCCAGACCTAAATCTGAAAGATCTATATAGAATGACAATGAAAGATTTAAGGCCCGTTCACACAAAGAACGATGACTATAAAGATAACGATATTAGCGTCCACACCAGCGAACGATATCTTCTGTTTATTCTAAGCGCACGCTCGTCTGGCGCTTTAAATTCTCGAGCGCGTTACAACAGGATGGATTCTGATTGGCTGTCAATTTTTTTATCGTTCATCAGCTGGAAAAAATCGTTTTGAAAGTGATTCCAACGATATCGTTTTTCTTTGTCTTTATCGTTATAGTTGTGGTGTGGACGCTGCTGTTCTTTAATACTGAAAACGATTTTTAGAACTATATCTTTATCGTTATCTTTATAGTTATCGTCCTTGGTGTGAACGGGCCTTTAGACTTTGGGTTTTTATCTAAAAGAGGGAACAGAAGACAGCGCTGAAATTTGTTGTTTTGCCGACCGGATACGGTTCCAATGATCTATATAGAATGACATTCTACCCTATAATGTTAGCTCCAATGATCTATCTATATAGAATGTCATTATATAATTTTTTTTTTTTTTTTTTTATACCTGTCTTGATTCCTAATACACAACAGAGGACGATTGTTAGGTTTAAACGTTCAGAATACGATTCAATATAAGGTTAGTATAGCCTAGTTCAGCACGTCAGCGAATGGACAGCGACTCATCTCTCGCGTTACATTTTTGGGGAAAATGTACATTTTTGGGAAACGCGCGAGGAATTGCGGCTAACGTTTATAACCTTGCACGTAGAGAGCGCTTTTAAGAGCTAAGATAGGCTAGGCTACATCGAGGGAAACCCGGCCCAGAACAGATAGCCTAAAAAACAGAACAGGACAGAAAATAATAATATAAATATAATATAGGCTAAATAAAAAACATAAAATTGGCCTACAATGAATAGCTATATATTTTTTATACTTAAATAATTTACAAAATTACGACGACAAAAATAAAACACTGAATCAGTTTGAAGCTTTGAAAAACCGGCAAAAAAAATGTCCCCATCAGACAAAGTGTTTTCGTATAAGATGTTTCTGAAAACTTAAGGCTTTTTTTCTTAATAAAACGAGTTGGACATCATCACACAAATGTCTGCGTATGGACCAACAGCAAGACTAAAATTCGCCTGCAGAGAATAAGGATGTCACAACAATAATGAGCCACTCACACAGGGTATAAGGTTTAACTGATTTTGTAGTTTTTGATTTGCGTAGAATGCAAATTCTGTAGAACTTGAGAAATAGATAAAAGAAAAGAAAATACAGGAAATGGGAAAAAATAAAATACAGAAAATACAAAGTGTGCTTCAACAAATAAAATAATTTTCTTTAAACACCGTTTTTTTTAAGGGTTTCAATGACTTTAAATACTCTAAAGGACTCATTTTCTAAACAAAATAAATAAAGGACAAAAATAAATGTATTTTCTGCTATTACTTTTATGCTAATACTTGGTTTTAACCTGGGTTACACACCTCCCAACAGTTTATGCACGCACCAAGCAGAAATGACATAAGGCCGTATATCTTTTACAGACAGCCAAGTATAAAACACAAATGCAGTTAGAACCCACAAACATTCATCAACATTCACCTGTGTGTTTTTTTTTTTTTTATAATTAGCTGCTAACAACTGTCTATAATATAGACGGACAAACTGTTCTTCAACTTGAAATGGATTTTGCGCGCGCGCTGCAAATCAAATGTAACAAGTTTACTCGGCGACCAATAAGCATTCACCATGACGAAGCCTAGTAACGTGCCATGAGCAAAAACCAAAAATTATGCATTTTCCCCCCCCCCCATTCTTTTTTATTTTATTTACTTTAAGTTACAGTTTGAACATTAATATTAAAATAATAACTAAAAGGGATTTTTTTTTTTTGGGCCACGCCATGGCCTGTTGGAGGAGGGGCATCAATGACCGCTAGGGGGGGCACGGCCCTCGAATGCCCCACCACAGCGCCGGCACTGTGGGGTGGATGGGCGCTAGGGTGGGCAAGGACAGCGCCGGCACTGTAGTAAATGGTTTGTTTATAGTGAGAATTGGACCTTAAAATAAAGTGACCGATTAAAAAATCATATAACCCAGATTGCACATCTGATGGCAGAGATGGAGTATTCAGACGACGACTTTCATACCTTTTATAGACCTTGACACTGTTATTTACTTGGCAGTCTATGGGGACAGTCACAGGCCTCCCGGTTTTCATCCAAAATATCTTAAATTGTGTTCTGAATATGAATGGAGCTTTTACAGGTTTGGAATGAAATGGGGGTGTAAATGATTAATGACAAAATTTTCATTTTGGGGTGGATTATCCCTTTAATATTAGTATTGAATTTGTATTTTTTTCTTCTTCTTTTTTTTAAATATTACTTTTGAAATCTTAAAGTTTTCATCATTGATAATAATATTAGTAATAAATTAGTATTCTTTTTTTATCTTACTATTAAATCTTAAAGTTTTCATCATTGATAATAATGAGAAATCATATGACACTGAAGACTGGAGTAATTAATGACTGCTGATGATTAATGCCATCACAGGAATAAACTACATTTTAAGATATGTTCAGATAGAAAACAGTCATTTTTAAATTGTAATAATATTTCACAAAAGTATTGTTTTTTACTCTATTTTTTCATCATATAAATGTACCATTGTGTGTGCATAAGAGACTTCTTTCTAAAACATTAACATATTAACATTAACTAAATTATGGTATAATATTATGTATAATGTAACAAAAAAATACATAATATATTCTGCAAAATAATATGGTTTTTTAATCACATTACTTTATTTTAAAAATGTAAAAAAATTACTAAAAACTCACTGACAGCTCAGGAGGTTGGTCTTAGATAATACATTTTATCAGTGGCTGTGATTTTCTCTGAAAGACTCATATCATAATTAATGTTTTTTTTTTTTCTGTCTAATTCTGCAGCCTTACAGTTGCGATATATTGAGTCACAATCATGACCAATATCTCGCCAGCATGTTACGCGGGGGCGTTAGGAATGACATCTCCGCAGTCTGTTGGTGGAATATCTAATTAACAACATAAAGGAGATGAGAAAAAAGAGGCCTTGACGACCAGGCTCTTACAGATAAAAACTCATTTTCATTAGGCACAGAGTGACATGCAATCTGGGAACGGCCTCGTGTGAAAAGTTCACTGATAGTCGCTTCGTTTCATCCCTGTTTGCATCTCTGGAATTTCTCCATCAGTTTTCTGCCCATTTGCAGTCCATCAACACTCCCTCACAAGACATTATTAAAGACGATTTGAGAATATCACACAGGTTATTATCTGGCTTGTAATTACGGAAGCCCGCTCCTCAAAGGCTCAAAGATTCTCTGCAACATTCTCCTGATTTCTCTTGATAAAAAATAATTTCGACTACATGAAGTCTGTGTAATTTGTGTATACTTCCTTTTATTAGAATGACTTGTCTCTCAAAGGACCTGCTTGTCTATCAGCGGGCCTTTGCATCCTACCGCTTTGCGACTTTTTTGTATTCTTGATCTGTGTGTTTATTTGTCATCTGGATTTTGTTATTATATTCAACCCCTCTAGGTTTACCATCCACTATTCTCCCAATGACTCAGTGTGTGGTAATGGCTCCATGGCCCTTCAGGCAGCTGCCGACTGGTCATTTTGTTTGTCACACTCCACTACCTCGGCTCACAATAACTCTAAAGGTCACTATAAGTTTATTTGTTATACAAGTAGTCAGGCATTTGTAAGTGTCTTTTTTTTCTGACTGTCAGTCTAAAAGTGTGCATATGAGAATAAAGGGACCAAAGGCTCTCCGATCTTGTCATCCTCAGACAAGCAGTCAGATGTATGTGTTTTTTTGCTGATAGAAGGCTTGAAGGAATAGTTCACCCAAAAATGCGAATTCTATCATCATTTACACAACCTTTTGTCATTCCAAAGTATATGAGTGGATTTATGCTTTGAAATTTTAAAGGGGTCACAGCTAGTTATGTCCATGATGTGGAGCCACATAAAACATGAATTTGCAACTTTTTTTCTTAGGGATAGGTGATGGATGTTCATTTAAATTGATATTGCAAGTAAAAATTAAAATTCCAGCACTTATTTTCATGTTGCCTCAAATTTTGGTCAAATTCTGGATGTTTCTGGATGTAAGGTTTTGCATAGAGATAAAAGTGAATGGTGGGCAGGGGCTTTTTCTCTTTCTTATGTTTTTTTTTTTTTTTTGCCATTATTGGGAGCTTGACAACCCCCTGGTTTCATTTGTGACCCTGAACCACAAACCAGTCTTAAGTCGCTGGGGGTGTATTTGTAGCAATAGCCAAAAATACATAGTATTGGTCAAAATTATAGATTTTTCTTTTATGCCAAAAATCATTAGGATATTAAGTAAAGATCATGTTCCATGAAGATATTTAGTAAATTTCCTACTGTACATATATTAAAACATTTATGATTAGTAATATGCATGGCTAAGAACTTCTTTTTTCCAAAACTTATAAAGGCAATTTTCTCAATATTTAGATTTTTTTTGCACCCTCAGATTCCAGATTTTCAGAAAACTGACCCTTACGACTGGTTTTGTGGTCCATTGGCACATTTGTTAAGTGTATAAGTGTTAATAGAGCCAATTTCGGTCTGCAATACAAAAACACTAACTTTGACTTCTGATCCTTTGGGAGTCTTGGACCCGTTATTCTGTCAGAAAAATATTTATATCTGCATGGATAATGTTGTCCCTTTAGGTTTTTAATTATTTTCTTCATAATTTTCCAAAAATGTTTAACTAAAAACTTTACTTAAGCCCCATATAGATTTAGCTGAGGCTAAAGGGGAACACAGCAGATTTAAAACACTGTAATGCTTTATTCACAAAATTACCATTCAAAAATTTGGAGTCAGAAAGAAATTAATCTTATTCAGCTACGATTCAATGAATTGATCAAAAGTGACAGTAAAGACATTTGCAATGTTATAAAAGCTACAATGCTGTTCCTTTGACATTTGTATTTATCAAAATATCCTGAAAAAAAAAAAATCACAGTTTCCACAAAATTTGTATTTATCCTAAACTGTTTTCATTATTGATGATAATAAGAAATGTTTTTTTTTTTGAGCACAAAATCAGCATACCACAATGATTTCTGAAGGATCATGTGGACACTGAAGACTGGAATAATGGCTGCTGAAAATTCAGCTTTACAAGAATAAATTGCATTTTAAAAATAGAAAAAAAAAAACAGAAAAGAGTTCTTCCAAATTTTAATAATATTTAAAATAACTTTATAGTGTATTTCAAATTTGGGGGAGCACAGCAATGAAAAGCAAACATTGCCTTTTTAGTTGCAACATGAGACCTTTTTTTCTCTGTGTTGTGGACATCTGCTATGTCGTTGCACTGGTAAATCCAACGCATTCCTGTCTTTTCATACAAACATGACCTTCTATATTTTTTTTTTCCTTCACTTAGTTTTCTTTTCTTTTTGGAGTCAGTCATATCAAAAAACATTTCCTATAGTTGTATATAAATATTGTTAATCTGCTGGTGGAGAGGGGGACTGACAAATGGTCAAGAAATGGCAAGGGAGGAACATATAAAGTCCCTGCCAATCACAACATAATCAGTTTATCTCACTCCACCCAAACTACAGACATTGTTTCTCATTATAGACAGGAAGTCACACCTCTTCATTTTCTTTTTATTTCCGCATCCCTTTATTTCCATAATAGAAACATGTGAAAGGTCTGTTTTTTGTCATTATACTAAATTAATAATGAGAACCACATTTTTGCAACACGATCATCAGTTACATTAGCAAAAGTAACATACATGATATGTGGTCCAAAAATTATGAAAGCACAAGTGAAAATGGTTAGAGTTTGCATTTTTATAATTTAATACACTATATTCCATTACAAATGATAATATCAGCATAACAATTGAAGCGTTAAAAGAGTGTTAAAATATAATATATCTTTCAGAATGTCTTAATATTCAGTACTATTTCAAAGTTTAGTGTCATTATGTTTTTTTTTGTGAAAGAAATAAATACTTTTATTCAGCAATAATGCATTAAACTGATCAAAAGACAATAAAGACACACAAAAAAGTTTTTAAAAAATTACAAATAAATACTGTTTTTTTTTTTTTTTTTTTTTTTTACTTTGTATTAATCAAAGGATCATGAAAAAATGTTAAGCAGCACATTTCTGAAGGATCATGTGACCCTCAAAACTGGAGTAATGACTGCTGAAAAATTCATCTGTGCTATCACAGTAATAAATTACATTTTATAATGTATAAAATAGAAAACCAGCTAAAATTGTAATGTTTTACAATATTTTGTTTTACTGCATTTCCTTCAAATAAATGTACCCTTGGTGAGCATACAATACTTTTTTTTATAAAAAAACCAAAAAATCTTGCCAACCCCAAACTTTTAAATAGTTACATTTTTCCACCTTTTCTCTCTTTAGAGAACTTGAAAATTCATGTAAAAACCTGATTATCGAGCTCTCCAGCATGAACCGTGAATGATCTGTGCATCTTGTGCGTTGGCTGAGGCTAGAATATCATTTGTTTCAAATTGCTATTTGATTAGTGACCTAAAAATGCATAATATTAAACATTTCTCAGTGACTTTCCATCACAATGTTTTTTTTTTTTTTAAATTGTTCATAAATCCCAAAACTTTGGCAGACATGTCATTCATTTTTGAAATTGAGACATGTTCTCAAGTGCTAACAGCTATGTTTTCTGTCATAGTAGTAATATAGGCCGATCATTTTTGTGTATCTTTTCTAAGATGGAAGGTGAACAGTTCTTTGAGTTGGAGGTCTCAGCGAGTCTTATTTTTCAGTAATGATTTGGTTTATATTACCTCTTTCACCTCACTATTCTGGGCTACAGTATGTGCTTGTTTGTGCAGTTATAATCCAAAGCCACCGTGACCCTGACTCTCAGCTAACTAAAGAATGGCACCCCTTCTACCTGCTGTTCTCCCCCGAATCATAGGCACTTTCTCTCCCTCTCTTTTTCTCACTTTCTCCTTATCCATCGATCGCATGCTGTCTCTGTCTCGATCTCCCCTCGATCTCCCTCCCATCTTTTTCAGCCACTGAAAAGATGTTCAATGCACACGCTTTGTCTCTCCACTTTTCAAAACGACAGCAGCCTCAATCCCAAATCAATGTCCTCTCTATTCTTTCAAATGCTGGGAATTTGTTTTTTTCATGCATCTCTCCTACCCATTTGATGGAGCCAAGGGGAGTGATGGGATGCAAAAAAAGGAAAAAACAGAGCGAGAGAGTCATCTTCTGTGGAGAGCGAGGGAACATAAATTGAAGTCCAATTCACAAAATAGAGCACTCAGAAAACTGGCCGGTTTTTATTGCTCTTATTGCTGTTTTCTTGTCTGAGCTGTTTGTTTGAGAGTAGTAGTGTGGCACACACAATTTTAAACTCTGAATAGTGTTTTATCATACTACTATGGAAGATATTGCATGGACATAAATGTAGATAAATCAATTGTCATTTCACACAGATCGGAAAGCATTAAGTCATTATGAACAAATTCAACAGTGCAATACAAACATAACACAAGATTTCTGAAGGCACAGTCTCATGAGAAGAGGGAATGTTTGTGTTGTTGTGGGTTATTAACAGAGGTCAGAGGTCAGTCCTGCTCTAAAGGTTGATGAGAGTGACCCTTCTGGAACAGAAATCTGATGGCAAAGGTCACTTTAACAGCCATTTCTGTTCCCTTGGCAGGAGCACAGATGCAACAAGAACAACAAAAAGCTTTTTCAGAAAACCTCAGGAGTGCAGTCGTGAACTAACATGAACTCTGTCTTTACAGTTTTGATGCCTCAAAAAATGATGCACTATGTGTAGTCCTAAAAAAAGATAGTGGTTTACTATTACCCAGTGGCTATTTTGACATGTATTTGTTCAGTCCATTGCTATGGTTATCACTACATCAATCGTTCCTATTTTCGAGAAATCGTAGTCATTCCCGAAATTTTTTGCAGCATGTATGTGAAAAAACAAAAGTTTTATGCCAAATTCTCAATGGATTAAACTATATCCTAGGAAGCATGCAAGGAGCACTCTCTTTAAAATCACTAAAAAGCTGTCACTCATAGTTCATCGCAATCTCAACAAAGTTCTGTTATAATCATTTGAGGCTTGTCTATACTGCTTATTGAATCTCTTATTTACTTCCATGTCTACACTTTGTTATAATAAGATGAATCTCGTGCTTGCAAAACTCAGCACATTTGACAATACCTCTGGCGTTCCAAGCAGTCAGTGGATTCTAACTTCAAACAACCTCTGATTAAAAGCATTTTGTTCAAGAAATCAACAAAAATGTTTGTCATTAGCTACATATTGCTTAACACTGCTTAAAAAACACATGCCCGCACTGTCACCATGAGTTGTGCTTTTTAGTTATTTACAAACTTCTACTTATGTTTCCTTTTGTTCTTCTATTCATTTTACCTGGTGATACTTTATCATGAAAGTGTCCCCTACCACTCACTACCATATTTCCTTACATCACATGTTCACTTCAGCAATAGAACTCCACTTGGAGTTGGAATAGGACATTGCTATTTTCTAGTGTATTCTGGGTGGTTGCCAACATAGGTTTGTATAGGAGCTGTTTTTCTGTGGGCCACTATACGTAAGCCATATTGGAAATGGTCAAAGAAGGTCTGGAATGAACACACAAGAGCAAGTTCCCTGTATGTCTGCAACTCTAGTTATATGCAATGTATGAATATCTATATCTTCAACAGACTTTAGAAGATGATTTACTAAATTAGCACTATACAAGATGAAGCACTTTGCAGATACAACATTTAAAAGGTACTATATTTTTAAAAACCTGTAATATTGAGTAAATTCATATTTTTAATACAAAACCAACACATTCTTACCTGTGAAAGTTTCCTTCCATCCATGTCCCTTATATTATTTCATTCATTGTCCCACTTTAACCCAAGCAGGTCGAGTCCATAAAGAAGCAGGTGTTGTAGATGCAGGACATTCGGGTCACGTGGAAGGAGCTGTCATCATATTTATCCACGCTCGAGTGCTTTGAGGAGCCGATTGCACACGGCACAAAAGAGATGGGGAAAATTGCACATGACCCAGATAATCTGGGCCGACTCTTTAACAGGGCCTAATTTAATTACAGGGCAATTAAAGATCAGTATAAAGCAGCAAGAGACTGGCCCCACCACAGAGCTGATGATCCCCGTACAAGGCATGACAACCACTCACAAGTACGATGCATTTACATGACTGCTGGAGAGAGTTATCTTCAGAAAGCAAGTGAGGTTTTTTTTTTTGTTTTTTTTTTTTTGGAGGTTAACGTGACAGGCAATTTAGCATTTTTGCATAATGCCATATTACTTTCAAACTAGATTTTTTTAAATGCATACATTATGTTTAAAGTCATAGAAGCCTCCACATTAATGAGTGTTAGCTCACAGTGTAAGCTCACTATAAACATTATACAGGGAGGGGAGAGATGCTGCCAGATTGACCTCTCGATTGTCACACATGAAAACAACCAGAGCATATTACGACGGTCATAACATCAGACTCTAGCACTGAGCCATCATGATATAACATCAGCTCCTGGTATACACAGATAAATGGCAGCAGTGCCCAGCACTTTGTATTATTTTTATTTTCCTAATTAAAAAGACAGGCACCGAATACCCGCAAATGAGGCTGACTTGACAGTAAAGTGTCATTGATCTGTGATTACTTAGTTGAATTGAGGTGCCCTGAGCTCCCCAACAGCCGTCAATCATTCTTCTCACCTCAACATCTCCTGGGGGCCAGTAGGAGGATTTCCTCCAGAGCAGAGCTGAACCGTGAGATTAAGTGTGATAATTTCCTTGCCACCACAGCGTAAGGGCTAATCCATTTCCCATCAGGAATCGCCAGGAGTGTGTAACATTTGTTCCAGAAGCATCACAAAACTACCATACACCTGTGCTGCCCACAGATCTGAGTCATATAGATCTTATAGAGGAACTTATTTTGATTCACAACAGTGAGTCATACCACATATCTTTTTGTGTGTGTGTGTGTGTGTTTCAGAAGTACCCAAAAAGTGCCCGACACTAAAGAATGCAGGATTTAGTATGTGTCTCAGGAGAAAGCATGACGCAAAACTGAACTGTTTGAAAGTTCAGCCAAACGGTGAACGTATCACAACAAAACATCTTTTGACATTTTAAGTCTCTGCCACAGTGCACTGCAATATATATTATATATATATAATATATATATATATATATAATATATATATATATATATATATATATATATATATATACACACACACACACACACACACACAACACACTTTCCTAGATATAATGTAGTCTATAATTTAATTTCCTAGTGAGTTTCATCTAAAAATAAATAAATTATAATAAATTCAGCCAAGACTGATACCATGTTTTATTATCAAGTTATTTGTTGCTGAATATTGTTAATGGACTATAGACAAATGGATTAGGTTTGGGCTTACATGTATATCCAAACAAATGAATATGAAGCATAGAATATATTGGCTTTTAAAGAATTTTTATTCAGTACAGTTGATAACTAAGCAAGATGGCACCCGTTGCACTTGTATGAAACAAGAGAGGGTGAATCCAAGATATGAGACATATGAAAATAGTTTTGATTTCAGTTACATGAGCCCTCTGATGTTGCAATGAACGATACATCAGAACATTAGAAAATATGGCACATTTTACTAACTGATATTCCAGAAAATCGAAGTTATAAATTGCCATTTAATTTATTTTAAAAACATAATCAATTGACATCCATAATTATAAATGAAAATATGTTAAGAAATAATTTATTATATTAGTAGTTTAAGAGCCTTGGAAAATATATTTATATAATAACAAGTATTATAGTACTATAATTTATTTTTCGGTAACTCTCAGCTATGCCTTTAGAGACTCAGTATGAAGGAAATACTCAACAGGAGCTACTAATGTGTTGTCATAAAGCCTTCCTGCATTTTTCCAGCCTCTGATGGATGTTTTTCTCCATCTGGCTCTGCTAAAGGGCTCTGGAGGTCGTCCTCTTACTCAAGACGTGGTTATCACTACTCCACGGGCATGCAGCAGTCTTTGTGCCAGTGTTTCTGCCATGTTTAATTCATAGAGCCAGTCTGGCATGTGACTGCCTTTGAATAGTTACACACAATGCTAAACCCTGAAGCACTACAGCAAGCCCCCACATACACTACTACTCTCACTTGCCTTGTTTTGATATTTTCATCATATCTCAATGGGGCATCCTCATTCACTAAACCCATTTTTTCCACACTGCCTCACAAAATTCCTTTTTTAATTTTTTTTTTTTTTTGCTGATTAAAAATGAATTGTGGCTTATAGAAGTCACTCATTGATGGATTAAGTTTAAATATTATAATAAGTGTATTTTTTTATTATGTAATAATTAACAGTGGTAATGATTTAAATGCATCATTTTATTTACTCAGTATGTTCTTTATGAGTTAATGACAAAAAGATGTTATGTTCTTTTATTAATAATTTTTTTTGATTTATTTTATTAATGAGGAGCGGAGTGTTGTTATTTTTTGAGAGATATGTGGGAAAACTCTACACAAGTGGAGAAAGGGTAAGACTTGTTTCCATGGCTACATTACATTTCACAAGGTCCATGTGCTATACAGGTTCAGTGGTGTATTTGTTCACTTTTGATGTGTTTCAGCAACTGAAGTACAAACAGGTAAATTTTTTGCACTCAAATACCATCAAAACACCTCACAGGATCGGTCCACTAAACAAAATATATTCAAACGTCTTCTTACACCTGCTGTCATTCATAAAAAGCAACTTAAATTCCCTCTTACAATATGTTGACATTCAAGTCACTCTATGTAGCAGAATGTCACATGGGGATTCTTCACCTGCACACAGTCCATGACTAAAGTAACCTTGTCTATTGTCATGATGATAAACACCACCACAACCTGTCCACCCCTTGCATTTGTCAACCTGTGGCTAAATCAGTGTGGAACAGAAGGTAGGCAGCAATCACATCAAACTTGCTATGACAAAAAAAAAAAAAAAAAAGCTAATAAATAAATCATGCGGCTTACCAAACTATAGTTCAGTCCTGCTTAAAAGATAACTGGTTTATACGCTGTTGATTTTTTTGACATTATGATTTTGACTTTTTTTGCAGGTTACACTGAAACGGCTACAAATTATTTTGTAATTTGAATATAAATCACTTGGTTGGTTTGTTTGAAGCATTCAATTTTCTTCTTGTTTGTCTATCAGCATTTTAATATTTAATGTCACTTCCTTGTTTTTTTAGGTTACTAGAGCCAATCGCATATTTTTAATATTTCTTTGCTAGATTGCTTAAAAAAAGGACAAAACTACTGCTTTGAAATAATGAAAAGTTTTTTTTTGAAAGTTTTAGTCCTTCTAGAAGGCCTATCCATATCTATCCAGTTTTTTTTTTTTTTTGTTTTGTTTTGATAGTTTTTTTTTTATGTTGAGATGAAGGGTGGTTTTGTTTTTTTAATTTTTTTTTTTTTTTGCAAAGGCTCTGAGTGCTAGTCTGCTGGAGACAGATCTATTCTACATTGTTATTTAATTGCTATAGACTTAATAATTCCTTTCAGTCCCTGACATTGCAAATGTACAGAGAACATATCTGTATAATCAGACAGTATGAGATCATACAACTTATGCGAGCTGCCCATGTGAAGTGCTCTTTTTGTTTGTCTGTACTGGGTTTGTGTGCATGCTGTGTGTTTGAAGTGCCGTCCTCCCTCTGTTGTCTAACAAAGCACATGTATCCCCAAGCTTGTGTCCTCCACATTTAAAAAACAGGCTCTCAGCTCACCCTCACAGTCTTTTATTCTTCCTACACTTTATTTAAAATTACCATACAACTCATTGTCTTGCCATCTACGTGGTTATTGTGATCCAAGCACGGTAATCCAAAACAGATCATTCAAGTGTGGACATCAAACAAGTGGACCTTGAGCTCAAGAACAGGTGGACAACCTTTAACCTTTTCAAACAATTGATATTTCACTTTACCGGTACCCGTAACTACTCACTCTGCCTTTCACTCTAACTGCCCTTTTCAAGAGGAGAGCAAGGTGTACTTGCGTTTGCCATGAGAGGAGTTTGTGTCCCATATTGTTTATTTGGTTTTTTTGATCTCTGTACAAAAGCACATGACAAGTTACAACACAGTAACAAGATGATCATCAATATCAAATTTTTGGGCCTCTATTTTTTCTAGTCTTTTTCTAAAAGTGGCCATGGCAGTGGCAGTGGAGCATAGAACTAAGCTTTGACATTTTTGTTCAGAAGTTTGAGGTCACTAAGGTAACACTTTATTTTAGGGTCTCTTAACTAGTTACTTATTAGCATGCATATTACTAGAATATTAGCCATGTATTAGTAGTAATTAAGCACATATTAATGCCTTATTCTTCATGACATTATTCTACATCCCTAATCCTACCCAATACCGAAACATAACAACTACCTTACTAACTATTAATAAGCGGCAAATTAGGAATTTATTGAGGGAAAAGTCATAGTTAATAGTGAATAAGTGTTCCCTATTATAATGTGTTACCATAAATGTATATATAAAGGGGAAGCAATACTTCAATTCAGCAAGTGTAATTCAGCAGTGACAGAAAGACATTGTTATAAAAATTCTGTTTCAAATAAATGCTGTTCTTTTGAACTTTCTATTCATCAAAGAATCCTGAAAAAATGTATGACAGTTTCCAAAAGATTAATAAGCAGCTCAAAGTAACTTTTTAATTCTAAAATTGTAATTTTCCTTCACATTTCTGGCCATTACATTTTATATATTCTTTTTATATTCTCAATAAAACGGTTATGTTTAGGTTTGGGGTTTAGTCCATGTTGTTGGTTTCTGCATATATTCTGACATACAAACATTTATGTTTTGTACCTGTAAATGTCACATATTAAAATGTATTAATAATGAGACCAGGCTGCCATATTAAAATGAATTCTGAAGGATCATGTGACACTGAAGACTGGCTGCTGAAAACTCAGCTTTGCCATAACAGGAATAAATTAAACTTTAAACTATAAAACAGAAAATAGTTATCTTAAATAGTAATATTTTTTCACAATATTACAGTTTTTACTGTATTTTTGATCAAATAAATGCTTCATTGGTGAGTATAAGAGACAAACTTTTTAACAGTAGTGTATAGTCTATTATTTGGTTATTTTTTTTTTGCTAAGATAGAATTAATATGCCATCAGCAATTTCAGGGCATTTTACATTCAATTCCTCTTTGCAGGAAAGTTTGGGTTCTGCACTGCCATGTTCCATTCAGAAGTTGGAACTTCCTACTTAGAAAAGTGTAATCGCAATGGACAATTGCTAAGCAAATTCTGACATTGATTGTTTCTTTAAATGTCATTATCTGAGACTTCATCAGAAGTTTGGGATATCAAGTAGGAGCATCCACATGCTTGAAAAGGCAAGCATTTTACCCTGACTAGGTCTTGATTGTAATTATGAGAACTAATCAAATAACTACTGATTAGAACAGGATTGACCAGCATTTCTGTTATTTAAATTAGTCTCATCCCCGCCTCAAGCACTAAACTTCAGGAGAAGTAATCACGCATCCTCCACACTCACTCACCCAGCTAAATTATCAATGTCTATAAGGTCATAGCCTTTTTCTTGCAGAATAAGCAACATATGTTTAAACACAACAACACACCCACACGCCTACACACAGAGGAAACACAGCCACTGTGTGATCGCTGTAGTATCATGGCCAAGCAGCTCTGGCGTTCGGCACCCTGCAGAGGCTGGAAAGGACAAATTGAGCTGTGCTGTGTATAACCTGTTCACACTGACATACATGAAAATATAGTGTTAACAGAGTGCAGGGAAGCCTTCAGTGATAATGAGAACAATAAAAGAAACACTCGCTATACATAAAGCTCCTCAGAATCCTACACACATCATTACTGCTGTAATTGGTATAAGAATCTCACATATAGTAGGGTCCCAATAGATTAAGACAAAAAGAGACTTTTACAGACCTTAAAAGAAAAATACTATATATATATATATATATATATAATATAATATAAATATATATATTTTTTCAGTTTAATCTGGAAATAAAAAAAGTTTTAGGATTTTTAAATAAATAAAACAAAGAAAAATGGTAACACTTTACATTAAGTTCCCATTAGTTAATGCATTAAATAACAATGAGCATATACTTATTATCTTTGTTAAAATTGGTTAATAAAAATACAATTCATTGTTAGTTTATGTAAGGTCAGGTGAATTAAATAATATTAACAGATACAACTTTTGATTTTAATAATGTATTAGTAAATGTTGACATTTACAATAACTAAGATAAAAAAAATGTTTTAGAAGTAATGCCATTAACAAATGAAACCTTATTTAGGGATAAGGAATATTTAAAGCATTCTGAAATGCCTAATTGTTAATCTAAAAAGGTTAATTCAATTTTGGGTTAATTCATGATAACTTTTCATTAAAATTTTAATGTTAATTTGCAATGGAAAAACTTGAATAAAAAGAGAAAAATGCAAAATAGAAACATTTTTTACTAGATTTTGAAAAAAGAAAAACTAAACAGAAAACTTATGACATAAAATAAGAAATGTTTAAGATTCCTTCACATTTTGTATAATTCTAAATTTTCATCATCATTTCATGTTAATTTGCTATGAAAAAAGTATTAAATTAATTTGTAAAATACAAAAAAATAGCAGTGCTTTTAGACTTTTGAACTACTATTTGGTCATTGATATAATTCACTGGATGTAGTAAAATATGGAATGTAAGAAAGAAAGTAAATGTTACAGCTGCCATTTGTAAGATGAAGTCACGACAGTTCAATGTAGTAATTGAACCTTTTTAGAGCGAGATAGAATCCTTTTATTGTGTGATGTCTCTGTCTGTGACACTTTTAGCTCAACAATTTTCAGAGCTACTGTGTCTCTTTCACTCCTTTATCCCTTTGCTAAGATTCGATCATTTCATCTGTGTCATGGTTAGCAAAGAGCTTATCCACACAGGTCTGATCTCCCACCAAATCCTGAGCTTTTCCACTGAAAGATACGAGCAATCTGACAGGGCGAAGACTTTAGTAAGAGCAAGAACATGTGATACTTGAGTCTGCAGATATGGATTCTTTGAAAGAGCACCATCAAAACAAAATCATAGACTTTTTACCCTTGAGTTCTTTTTCCTTGTGTTTCTAACTGTCAGACGCAAAAAATATAGGTTATCAATCTTGCTGTGGTGTTGTGAAACTAAGTAGTTTTGAAAAGGGCAGCAATATTTCAGACTTTAGAAAAGGGACGCAAATGTCAC
Source organism: Cyprinus carpio (assembly GCF_018340385.1). Taxonomy (NCBI): domain Eukaryota; kingdom Metazoa; phylum Chordata; class Actinopteri; order Cypriniformes; family Cyprinidae; genus Cyprinus; species Cyprinus carpio. The sequence continues at coordinate 21,011,527 of NC_056589.1, forward strand.
TTTTATTTCTCATGGGTATCTAAATCTCTTTTTGGGAAGTTCTGATTAGTCTTTGTATAAGTCTGTTGAGAAATACATTACAATGCCTGTGAGTGAGATTTTATGTAACAGTTAATGCTGTATGTTAGCAGTGTTTTTATCAATTCGCTTGTCTGTTTGCTCATTCCAGAGAAACTTTCCGTATTAATATTGTTATTATTAATCATTCTTTTTTGTTCAAAAGCACCGTTGTGGCTTTGTTTGGATTTATTTTCATTGGCGAGATAAAAATAGAGAAGATAACTGACAGTATTATATTAACTTTTCTTGCAAATACTCTATAGTATTTTGTTTGTGTGAAATTGCTTAAATTTATCCTGGATTTGAGAAAAATATGGTTATACTTTATTTCACCTTATTTTATGCATTTTTAACATTGCAACTACATATCAACTCGATAATTTGCAGCTACAGTACGTTAACTAACTCTCATAAGAGTATTAGTAGACTGTTAAGTTAGGGTTAGGCTTAGGGTTAGTAAAATAAGTTGGCATGTACTTGCAAATTTATAGTCAGCAGAATGTCTATTGAGGAAGCATCAAAATAAAGTGTTAGCAGATTTAAAGCATTTTACTAATATTCTAATTACTTGTAGTTGACTTGCAAAGCTACTTACAGTTAACAGAATGTCTAAACTGGACTATCAAAAAGTGTTACCAAAAATATTTTCAGAAGAGACCACTATACATGTAAGGCTTTATTTTCTTGTATCTCACCATATAGTGTTATTTCATGTCCTAATTTTTGTATTTATTTAAAAAAACATGATTAAGAACAAAAATGATTTATCTGTTTTTTGACAATGTTTTTGTAAATGGATATAAACTTGGATTTAATATTTGAGTAGTGTTTTGCAAGATTAACTTCAGGTGGGAAATTAACATGCCAGAAAGAATGTGAGAATTAGTTTCAATTAAAAATATACTTATGATATGACTGTACTATGCTACTTTAAAAAGGTCAGTCCAAAAATATTCTGTATTGTAATTAAGTAAAAAAAATGACAGGTTCTTTTTCTCACCTCCTAAGTGCAGTTTAACAGACAAATGGCCCATTTCAAACAAATTGCCTGACATTATACTAAATGTATGAAATAGTAGAAAAAACTTGCCACTTTCAACTTTTGAAGCTTTACTTATCTTTTTAGCATACCTTTTCTTTAAAATAAAATTTTTGTCCTGAAATATAACAATGTGTAGTAAGAACTGATGGTATAGTTCGTACTCAGTCACATAGTATTTATATTCTGATTTGTAGTTAACAGAAACTGAACAGGCTTTGGTTGGTATGGCTATTTTATCAGTCATATTTTCAGTCAAGATCATAGCCTTCTCCTCATGCAAGAGAAAGTATTTGTTTTCAACAGTGGCTTTCAGTGATGAAAGGATTCCTTCACAGGCGTCTGACATCATCAGCTGGATCTGTGAACTAATGCCATCAGAGAGAGGAAAGAAGAGAGAGCCAAAATAAGATGAAGATGGTGATAAACAAATCTGATGAAGTGTTTCTGCTTCCCGCTCAGTGGAACACATCTGATTGTATCTGTCCATCTTCTCTGTCAAGGCACAACACTTCGGCTCTCCTGTCGAACACTGTCTCTCAGAGAGAAAATCTGTTTTCAGCTCTCTATGGAAATGACTTTTGACAGCTACTCATAAGTGGGTGATCCACTCTCCGATTAAACAAAAGATGGCACATAAAAGGAAAACAATTATTTAGATCTAACCCTCATAATGGATATGTGTTATTAAGTTTTTAATATTGAGCATTTGGAAGGCCAAGGGCACGTGGTGGAAAAGTGAGGGCTGTTGATGAACACGACTCTGTCGGCAGCCTCATCTTGTTGAATGACACCTCGGTTTTGAAAAGATGGCTTATCAACACCAGGATTGGCACCACTGCACCTGGCCGGAAATCCATTCTCAGGGGCGTCTTATCTTCCCTGGCTACAATCCTCATATCTAATCAGGCAAAACAAGAATGTAACCCTAGCAACCAGCTGCCAATCTACCTGCAATGTTCATGCAAGCCATATTGAGCCAAACATTATCAAAAGATTGCTATTTTTACATTCTAGAAATGTTAGAATTTCTGCATCTTTTGCATATCGATTGAACAAGGGAGAGTGTGAGGCATTTTGAGAGTATGTGTGTGTTTGAGTGTGGCTATGTGTGCTGACGTTTAAGAGGAAACTGCACAGCCAATAGCTCACGTCCCGCAAGGATAAACACCTCACTTTACAGTAAGTGCACCAATTGCTGTGCAATCCACTGACAGGGAATACAAGAAAACTACACAAATGTTATATAACAGAAAGAAATGGCTCTGTGGTGCTATATGGGTCAGTGTTTTTATTCTAGTTCTTATACATAAAAATCTAATTCATCCAATTCATTTGAATGATGAACATGTTTTCAATATCTTTTCAACTGCAAATTCAAAGAAAGTCTAAGTGATGTAAAGAAGATATCCTGACATTTTGATTTTAAAAAAAGTATTACATAAAACAACACCAAAAAAACATATACATGGAACAAAATAAGATCAATATGCAATATTTTTTATATTAATATTACATGGAACTTGCAGTCCACAGTCAAATTGTAATAAAACGTGACAAGAGAACCATAATTACACACTAAAAATTAGAAGTAAATTTAAAAGTATTTATATTAAATTATTTTCTCTAAAATATAATATATTTGTACCATTTACTGAAGAAACATTTTCATTTAACATTTGAAAAATGTATAAATGATGGTCAGCTGAAACAATAATGTGTTTGCATGAAAAATGTATTTCAAACACTACCTTTCTATGAACTTTTGATGTAAACTAGATCTTTACAATATTTATGATCATCCTTGATTGCCATTGACCCATACATAAATACTCAGAACTACTACACCTATGAACTGATACTGATTCATTTGCTTCATAGTGCAGTTCCACCAACGTTGTTAAATGCTCATCACATGCAATGCATAGATTATAAGTAATACAATGCAATGTGAGATCATCATTTAACTTTCTGCAACCAGTATTTTTTTTCCTCTTGGACATGTGGCAGTATCAACACGAATAAATCAACAACTCGTTAAAATTCTGCAGTTGTATCTAGCTTTAATTTTCACATAAGAGGCCAAATGAAATCAGAATGGAGATGGATTTAAGTTTTTATGTATGTATGTTTTTTTCCCCTGTTTTTAAAAACAAGCAGAAAACTGAACATGCTCACAGATCACTTGCAAAAGACTGATTTCAACTCGCAATTACAATCTGTGCAAACACAGAACAGGCTTCAAATCAGAAGCAAACAGAAGCTTCATATCGCAGTACTAAGCAATCCATAGTTTTTTTCAAAATAGATTAGATTAAGTATAAATAGCAGCTAATTCTACAAATCGATTTGTGGTTGTTTGTGAGGCAGAGTGTTATCTTTTTGTGGGCATTAAGGTTCTTTAGACCTAAGTTGTTCCTTGTGAGTCGCAGTGTTTTTTGTACGTCGTCATCGCGTCTATCTGTCTTTAAGCGCGCATACAGTCGGGAGTTTCTGCTGCATGTCGGCAGAGCGCGCATTTTTTAGAGTTAAACTCCGCGCACCGGAACAGCTGCGAGATCTCGGACTACTCCGGAGGCCTACATCATCACCGCCCCCCCACTACTGCATCTCGCCCACAGCGGAGGCGCCACAAGCGGCGTGAGAGGAAGCAGAAGAGGGGTAAGGCGCGGAGGTATCCGGGGCTAGGCTAACGGCCTAACCCACACAAGCCATCTATCCACACCATCGTACTGGCTAACGTACGCTCTTTGGACAATAAAACCGGGACTACATCCGATTACTACGTTCAACTCAGAGGACTGTAAGAGACTGTTGTGTGTTTGTATTCACGGAAAACATGGCTCAGCGACAGCGTTCATTATTTCGGAATTCAGCTCGACCAGCTGACGTGCTATCGAGCAGACAGAGCTCTTCGTCGCGGGAGGGAAAAAACCGCGGCGGCGGGCTGTTGTGTTACATCAATGACGCGTGGGCCGCGATGCTGTTGTGATCTGCAAACACTGCTCGCCCCGGTGGAGTTTATGATTATTAAGTGCCGGCCGTTCTATCTGCCGAGGGAATATACTGCCATACTGCTCGTATCGGTTTACATTCCCCGAGCAACAGCAACAGGAACGATGCACTAAATGAACTATACCAGCACATCAGCGATCAGCAGACAGCACACCCCGATGCTTTTCTCATCATAGCTGGGGATTTCAACCATGCTGACTTAAAAGAGTGTGTTTCCAAAAATACACCAAACACATTAACTTTCCAACACGAGGTAACGGGTAACAACATTTTAGACTTTTGTTACACCACACAGAGAGGAGCTTACAAAGCCCCTCCCCTCCCCCACCTCGGTGCCTCAGACCACATCACTGTCATGCTAATGCCTGCATACAGACCGCTCGTTAAAGTCGCTAAACCAGTTCAGAAACAGATTCAAGTGTGGCCAGAAGGATCGTCTGAGGCTCTTCAGGACTGCTTTGATACAACTGACTGGAATATGTTTAAGCAGGCTGCCACTTACAGTAACACCACTGACCTCCAGGAGTACTCGGAGACAGTCACTGCCTACATCACCAAGTGTATTGAGGATGTAACAGTCACAAAAACCATCACTGTCCGGGCCAACCAGAAGCCGTGGATGACAGGGGAAGTCTACAGACTCCTGGAGACGCGGAACGCTGCCTTCAGAGCTGGAGACGAGGGGGGTCTGAGAACAGCCAGGGGCCAACCTATCCCGCGGCATCAGAGAGGCTAAGAGACAGTACTCCAGGAGGATAGCCCATCGTTTCAGCGACAGCAGAGACACTCGGAGCCTGTGGCAGGGGATACAGACCATTACGGACTACAAGCCCCCACCGTGGACCTGTGACAGCAACATCTCTCTGCTGAACGAGCTGAACACCTTCTTCGCTCGCTTTGAGGCACAAAACTGCTCCACTGCACAGAAGACTCCACCTCCTTCCAGTGACCAGGTGATGATGCTGACCCCGGACAGCGTGAGGAGATCCTTCAGCAGGATCAATGCACGCAAAGCTCCGGGTCTGACAAACATTCCTGGGCGTGTACTGAGAACAGACTGTGCAGCAGAACTCACTGATGTCTTCACAGACATTTTCAACATCTCACTTAGTCAGGCTGTTGTTCCCACATGCTTCAAAGCTACCACCATCATTCCAGTCCCGAAGAAGCCATCTCCATCATGCTTCAATGACTACCGTCCTGTTGCACTTACTCCCATCCTCATGAAGTGCTTCGAACGGCTAGTCATGCACCATATCAAGTCTGCCCTCCCCCCCTCCCTGGACCCATTCCAGTTTGCATATCGGTCCAACGGGTCGACCGATGATGCCATCTCAACTACCCTCCACTCAGCACTCACACATCTAGAGAAAAAGAGACTCATACGTCAGAATGCTGTTCATAGACGTTCAGTTCAGCATTCAACACAATAATCCCTCAACAGATCATTCACAAACTGGTCGAGCTTGGGCTCAACACTTCGCTGTGCCAACTGGCTGTTGGACTTTCTGACTGGAAGACACTCAGGCAGTACGTGTCGGCAGCAAACACATCCAGCACCATCACACTGAACACTGGGGCCCCCCAAGGATGTGTGCTGAGCCCCCTCCTCTTCACTCTGCTGACCCACGAAACTGCACACCGTCACACAACTCCAACCTCTTTATTAGGTTGCGGATGACACGACTGTGGTGGGTCTCATTAGCAACAGAGATGAGACAAACTACAGGGAGCGAGGTGAGCCGCCTGGCCGGGTGGTGGGCAGTGGACAACAATCTCTCTCTGAACGTGGAGAAGACGAAAGGAGATTGTTGTTGACTTCAGGAGAGCGCACACTTAGCATGTTCCTCTGACCATCAACGGTGCGACTGTGGAGAGAGTGAGCAGCACCAAGTTCCTGGGTGTGCACATCACAGAGGGACCTCTCCTGGACCGACAAACACTGCAGCACTGGCAAGAAATCACAACAGCGTCTCTACTTCCTCCACAAACTGAGGAGAGCCAGAGCCCCACCCCCCATCATGTACACCTTCTACAGAGGCACCATTCGAGAGCATTCTGACCAGCTGCATCACTGTGTGGTATGGCGCCTGCAACGTGTCCTGACGAGAGGAGACTCTGCAACGCATAGTGAGAGCAGCTGAGAAGATCATTGGTGTCTCTCTCCCTCCCTCCAGGACATTTATGGAACCCGTCTCACTCGCAAAGCCCTCTGCTTGCAGGTGATCCCACTCACCCGTAACACAGCTTCTTCAGTCTGCTGCCATCAGGGAGGAGACTGCGGAGTCTCCAGGCCAGGCCCAGCAGACTGAAGGACAGCTTCATCCATCAGGCTGTCAGGAAGCTGAACTCGCTCCCGAACTGCCCCCCCGTCCCTCTTCTGCTCAGGCACCACTGAACTATGAACCACCCCCCCCCCCCAGGTCCCACATCCCCAGGTCCTTCCACCCCCCCCTCCCTCTAACATACGATTGGACATGCACCAGTCACTTTGTGCAGCAGTGGTCTGCTCACTACCTCATTCACTCATTCACCATGGAACTGACATCATTCTACCACCTCATCAGTCAGTTTTAATAAATATAACTGCTCTTGAGCCCTTTGTCACTTTGTCACTTTTAATCAGACTGAATTAGGTAGTTTTTTTATGCACTAAAAATATTTTTATCTGCACTGTTTGTTCACTGGTTTGCACTCTATCTGCCATGTGCCTTGCGCTGCTTTTTATTTAACCTTATTTTTATTTTTATTTTTTTCTATTATGTCTTTTTTACATTCCCTTATTGTATAGTTTTATCTTATATTTTATATTTGATCTAGATTTTTTAGGCTCTACTGTTCGTGTTACTGTGTTTGAGTGACGTGTATGACGGTAACGCAATTTCGATTCTCTGTATGTATGTACTGTACATGTGGAAGAATTGACAATAAAGCAGGACTTGACTTGACTTGACTTGATAGATTATGTATAAATAGCAGCTAATAATAATAACATTTGCTAGACTCACAAATTGGAAATGTCTTCTTCGGCAACACCAAGCAAAGCATCAGCCTGCAGAGGAAATCCACTCCTGGCACAGAAACAAGACTAAAAACTGCTGCAATCAACAATTGCAAAACATTATGAGAAAGACACAAGCATAGTCTAAAAACTCATAGGCTAAGCATACATTTGTTCTATCAAATGTCTCTTTACATTGATGATATAAACCAAAAACATCAAATGATATGCAGAGGAAATCAGAAAATGAATAACCATATCTGTAGTCTTCCTGGCTCATATTCACGGTACAGAAATGTCATATTCAACTGATCTTGAAAACAGTGCTTCAGTGTGGAGTTGCATTCTTCTCCAGTGCAACAACAAAACACTTCAGAGAGCAGTTAGATGTAATGCTGTACTAAAATAACAACACAGGGTTCACATTTAAACTAAAAATGACTGTCAAAGTCATGACAGCATCAGGAAGTTATGATTTATAATCACACCGATGTTGAGTATTATGTCTCTGCATTTAAAATTGAATTTAATGTTAATATGTAAAATCGCAAACCACTTGCTAACACAATAGAGTGCGTTTGAGAATATGCTCAGCTCCCATCACTTTTCTCCTGGAAGGATATGTTCTGTTTATAGATGATTTATGGTTACATCTGTCTGCTTGCTTCAACAGAAACTGTCGGCTCTGTTCTGTGTGGAAGGTGTTTTTTTGCGCTCCACATAAAAAGATGAATAACTACACCTGACAAATAGATGCCTGGATCTGCTCATCTTCAGTGAGGCTGTAAACGGGGTCTAAAAAACTCACATCATAACTGTGGGCACAAGGACAGGTTTTGTTTTTTTTTGTGGTGGAAATGGTGGGGAGTTATTTGATTACTTAGTATGGTGTTATTCATGCGGTGGTGGAAGTTGGCTGTTGTGGAAAAACACAAGTGTGTCATGATGCTTTGGGCATGTTGGACAAAAGCATTTTAAATGGATCTTGTTGGCTGTGGAAAAACACAAGTGTGTCATGATGCTTTTGGTGGTCTGTGCTTAAAAGCAGGATGAGGTTTTATTGTTCTCATTGTGCGCTGAGTTTTTGAAGACACAAGGTGGGCAAAATAGTTCCTTCTGTGTTGAGAGAAGACCACATCTTGGAGCCTAAGGCTTGCACAAATAATTAAAATCAAGGCGAAATTGTAATTGGCCTTGTGTGATTTATTAAAAGATTGAAATGTAGTTAATATTTTAGTTTGAAAGGGAAGGAGCCCACTGTTTATGTGTCATCTTTTTTGAGTCACTTCACTTTTTTTGAGTTCACTTTTGAGTCAACTGAAAGGAAGGGAATGGTTCTTCTTAAAGAAGACTATAGTACCGTGATGTAATGGAAGTAAATGAAAAGTCTTTCTTTCATATTTCGGACGCCTGTATCTGAGCGTGAAAGTCAGATTATCACAAAAAGAAAAAACTGTTGGGTGGGGACTTGGTTCTATTCATCGTTGTTGTGATTGGATGAAGGCAGATATGAATGCGGGCTTGCAGCTGATTGTAAGAAGGGGCAGGGTAAGTGGAGTAGTAAATGATTGGAGAAGTCTGGCATTTCACTGGAAGATCAAGTTTGACATTTTGATGAAAAATTATGAGGTAAAATAAAAATAAAGAAGCATGCATGGATGAATCATTCACAATAAGATATATTTACAATGTAGATATGATTAATTTCCATTTCATTTTTTTTTTTTTTTCAGTGTACTATTCACTGAAGCAAAGCCAGTTGAACTCATGGAATACACTACATTATTTTTTCCCAGATTTTTGCTCTGACTTGCAGACAGTGATAGTTCCATTGAAGGATATCAAACATGTTTGATATTTTGAGCTGATTTTAAAGAAACACATATTGTTTTAATTTGTCATGCATCTCCCTTTTAGCAATGAGGCACGTTTCTGCGTGAGTTTGTTTTATTCAAAATGTCTTGATGAAAGTCTGGTAGCATCTGAACCTAATTAATGTCGGCATAGTGTTCAGTGTTATCTGTACCATTTACAAAGTCAGCAATTATGTGACTTTGTAAATGCCCGTTTTAAAATTAGTTCAGATTTTAAAAGTTGTGTTGGTTATTTCAGCCTTAAGACTCATTTGTGGTTTTACTTTTTCATGGGTGCTGTTTCGGTGTAATTTAAGTCTACCATTGTAAGCAAAACAGCAAATGAGATGTACAGGTTTCTTCAAAATGATATTAAAAAAAAAATAATATGTTTTGTAACAAAATCAACTTGCCCCAGCTGGAGCTCTAACACATAGGGCATGTGATGCTGCGGCTGGACAGCCCAAATGGTTCACTTGTAAATTATGAGGAAGGAGGCGTGGCTCCAGTCATTGCCACTTCCACTGGAGAATGAGGATGACGCCTGTAAATACAAGTTTCGAATTCCAAGATCTGGTTTTAAAATGAACAACCAGGCTCTACTGTTCAACCCTGCCACTTCAAAGAAATATATACAGTATGTAGTGGTATGATCTATACAGTGCTGTGATTTAACTCTGTGTCATTCTGTTCAGCTTCTCCCAGAGTAGATTTAAATTCACCGGCGGCTGGCTGTGTCTCCTCTGTGTTGCTCATGTCAGCGATAATAGCCTGAGCTGTTATTATCACTTTCCTCTATTATTTTCCCTTGATCATTAATCTTGTCTCATGGTCACGTTCTCCACTGTAGGTATCTCCTTGTCAGCTGAGCTTTTCAATTCATCTATGTTGCAGTTTTCAATTGCATGTCTCTTGAAGCTTGGCTCAGTCTGATTTTTTACACCATCACTAATTAGCTTGTTCATATTTTCCTTGCGCTTCTCGTAGCCTTTGTTTGATTTCTGCTCAGAGTTGAGTGACTAAACGATTTTCTTAGGTGTGCGGTGGTGTTGCTGCTCAAAGTAGGGGCGGGTCCCTTCCAAGGCGTAGTCGCTTTTGCAGCGTGTGAGAGTTCGCTGGGTGCACGTCTTTCCTATGGCAGCGGTACAGTCCACGGAAGGGCTGAGCGAAACTTTGGGACATCAGGTTGTAACCAGACGGCAGGGTTGATGCACTGGGCATAAATTGCCACAGGTCTTCGGACGAGAAGAGTAGGAACCAGGCATCAAGGTATGGTGTGCTCACCAAAGGAGATTAATGAGAACCAGGGGCCTATAGAGGGCATCCACAGCAGGGCGAAGCGCCGAGCACAAACCACCACTGCAAGCAATCTAGGACCCTGAAGAGGTGAGAAAAATGATAAAAAGTTTCTCTTTGAGGTTCTCCCATATATAATCACATACACAGCAATGGACTTAGGTTCAAAGTTCAAACATGAGTTCTTACTAATTCTGAATACTCAAAGTTTCATATTAATTCAGAACACTTCTTTTAAGTGTTCTAACACTAAACAGCAACCCTGTTGCACCTCGTGAGTCATCATACTGTACTATTTTTAACATGTTTTCATGCCACGTTAACATTGTGAAACAGATGTTCAATGTGCCAGTTTAACATTCATCTTTGAATATTTTTTTCTAACAATTCACAGTGTTCATAAAAGCAAACATAATCCTGACTTTGACAGGCTGTGTGCAGTTTGTAAACTGCGACAGACAAAAACAGATTCATTTAATCTTGTGCACGGATGACGAGCAGTGCTTCAGTCATTTCTATTCTGTTTAGTGTTTGTTTTTTATTCTACTTACACTAATGTTCAAAAGTAAATATATATATATTATATATATATTATATATATATATATATATAGTATATATCTATCTATAGATATATATATATTATAGATATTATATATATATATATATATATATATATCATAAATTTCTTTTACAAAATGTTTTTTTTTTTACTGTCTATTCTGACTTTAAATTTAAATATAGGGCTAATAGCTTAAATCAGCTATAATGTTAACTATAAATTCAGAAACACATTTACTGCTTTCAAGGCATAAAAACACAAGTACACGATCAATGAAAATAATATGTGTACTGACAGTGCAGCAGTTCCATGTCTTGTTAAAGCATTGCATATTTAGTAAAAAAATAAATTTATGCATTTAGCAGAATGCTTTTATCCAAAGCGACTTACAGTGCATTCAGGCAATATCAATCAGGTTTTACCCTATGCGCATGTAATGTTAAACTTTTATTGTTGGGAATCGAAGCGGTCTCAACCTTGCGCTTAGAGTAGTAGGGGGTTTTACAGTTAGATACGAGAGAGGTGTTGCATTAGATGAGAATTTTGGTTAGAAGTCCATAGAGGCATGCAAACAGAAGGAGGATTTTTGGGGTGGGGCGGGGTAGATGTAGATTGGTATGACGTAAGTTAGAGAGAGATGAGACAACCAGGACGGGGACATGACATGCTCAAAACATCTTCCATCAAACATCAGTCAAATATCATTTTTGTGTCCCCAGAGACGGTTAACAGCCAGACACTGCTGAACCCCTGTGAAAAGGGTGAAATATATCCACACCATGTTTTGTCTGTCAAAGAAAACAAAGCAGTCCTCCCTAGTGTGTCCTCACTCATTTCAAGCTAAAAATACATACTAAAATTCATTCCATTAACATTCACAGGGACTCCTCTGGGTTTGAGCGTATTCATTGTCTCACGCTAGAGATAGACAGCTGGTGACGGAGACCTTCAATAATAATGACAAAATTGTCTGCACAACAAAGCAAATAATTGAAGCTGTGTGAGGCTGGGAGGAGCTCCTTTAATTAACAAAGCAGGAGATAATGACTGCATGACTGGCAGTGACAATTTGAATATGCATTTGAAAAATCTGGTTATTGTGATTGCTTATCAATTGAAAACAAGGTCTTAACACAGCACAAACAAAGCCGGCTGCTACTGATGATTAGGTTAAATAAAGCGGCGATTCCTTCTACTGTGAAAAGTGAGACTTTCTCAGATTCATAGGAGAGATAACTTCCACTCAGCAACCTGCAGAGGCACAGGCACTCTCGAATCGTATTGAACTTTATGAAATTTGCAGATCTGAAGTGATCAAAAAGAGCTGGAGGGCGCCATAACTGAGGTACAAAAGCGGACGAGAAGAAAGGGAGTCGCTCTTATAACCTCAAAGAGCCTTAATCTCCAGGAGTATTGAAGCATACTGATACTTGAGTGAACATCACAAATCCATTATTATGCAAAATGTTCTGCTCAAGTGGGGCCCTCTTGAATCTCAGATTTTGATCTGACGGTGCACATGAGCATCTCCGCACACACATATGTGCACTTGTGGTAAAACGCAGGGATACCATGCCGCTAGGTCACTCAGTGATCTGAACTTCATGATGTTTATCCACTGTCTCATCTGTTTGATGCTCCAAATCTATCATTAAAATTCATTAAATCTATATCACTGAACTATCATTAAAGTGATTAAGAAACTACAAGTATAAGTTATTTGGCAGGGTTATTATAATGCAGCCATGAAATCTTAAATGATCCCAAACTTTTGAATGGCAGAGTATAGTATAGTATAGTATAGTATAAGTAGAAGGAAGGAAGCAGCTGAATGAAGCAGCTGTCACTGTAACTGTGTGATTGTTGTACATTTTATCTTCATTCAGGGCAAAAGATCGGTTCTGAAATTCTTGGCCTTTGTTTGAACTTGATGCCCTTTTTGTGTTCCCACTGCCTGCATAGATCATATCTCTAATGTCTACAATCTATCACAGAGTCTATTATTCCAGAGTCACAACACAGCTGTGGCTGATGCAGTGAGTGACGGTAATGTAGACCAAAAACAGTACCCTGATGGCCCTTAATGCCTCTCTTCTGATGAAATAGACCTGATGATCTGCCTTATGATGATATTCTGCCATGAGGTACTCTTTCACATAATAAATAATGAGCTAAGATGTTTGGTCTGTATCCATATGTGTCGTATGTGTTTATTTGCAAAAAAGAAGGTGCGCAGGAGATATATTGTGCTTTATACAGAACTCAGATAAAAAACAACTACACTTAGAAAATGTTTATTATAAATTATTTCCATTTTGATGCTATCCGTTACAATGTGTGTAAAATGGATCCAACATTCCAACTTTTTGTTATGTAATATACAATTGGACCTTGTTCACTACACACAATTCTGCATCTTTAATTATGCATTGTCATATAAATCAATAAATAAACAGGTAACAGTCATAGCCGACATTCATTATTCATATACTGGCTTCTGATTGAGTGACTGATTCAAACCTTTGACTTGCAAGCAAATTCGAAACTGTGAATTCTTTTGACTGAATCATCAAAAACATTCGGTGGCTTTAGGAGTCATTTGTTTGTGACAACTTGTTCTGTGTTAGTTGTTGCATGCATGAAACACTGGCATATGCTCTTTGTGATGATATTTAAGTTTTAAGAGTGCCACCACCAAAAGCAAAACTAAACTTATTATCTCTTTTCTTATATTTTATGCAAAATTCTAGGCATTTGGCCACTTAAGATGCAACCAAATATAATATTAAATAATAAATATATAAAAAAGAATTGACTTGATTATCCAAATTTTTGGCCAATGAAATGTGTCACTTTAAATACTATTTTAATCTACACCAGGAAAATATCGACACACTCTTCTGCTCACAAACTGGACATTTAGTAGAGTGAAACATCATTCCCATAAAAAAAGATAACTGACCTTTCAAAAAACAAATGTGAGATAATAATCATAACGCACGGTTACAGGAGGGAAGAACTGCCCTCGTTTGCCCCTCGAAAATAACCCTGCTACTTCAGTGGATATCAAAATGCGGAATTAATTGTCTAAACACAAACTTTTGTAGAGGCACACACACACACACACCTGTGTTCCGGGGAAAGAAAGCATGCTCTTCGGGCGTCCCTGACGACCCACTGTACTGGCGTCCGCCTGGTCTTTGCAGCTCCTCTGAGAGTTGGGGCGGTTATGGTACCCGAGTCTGGTGGGTGGGGCAGAGGATTCAGGTAAAGGATTCGAGCGATGAGACCGTAAAGAGCGATGGCCAGAAGCAGTGGGCATCACATAGAAGATGGGCAAAGTCGATCAGGTAGTATGGGCAGGTAGAGGTCTCGAGAGACGCGGTAGCCAGCACTGAACACGACCATCAGGGTTCACCCTGGATGTCCACCAGGAACAGCCAGAGCATACAGTAAACACAGGTGAAAGCCCACACCCCGGCAATGATGCGTTTGGCTCGGGACACCGTACAGACAGTTTGAGCCCTCATTGGGTGACATATGGCGATGTACCTGTGGAACCGAGAGAAATATTAATGTTTATTATATAATGAAATAAATTTAACCCAGTATTTCTCAATTAAGGAAAGACCAAAGACAATAAGCATAAAATTTTTAAAGAAAATAATGGATTATATTTTTTTGTTCCAGTAATATTTGAAAGGAATTTAATTTTTTTGAAAGGATTTCATGGTACTAGACAAACTCCCCTCTAAATTCCCACACCATTTATTTCTATAGAAAATCCTACAAATATTAAGAACAGAAAATTAATGCTGTTTTCCAAAGATACAAAACAGAGCCAAGTTATTAAAATTCAATGCAGGCAGAATGGTGCAATCTGTGGGAGAAATAAAGAAAAAGGGCTGTGTTTTCCCTGTTTGTTTGTAAGAGTGTTTTCAGAAATAAATACTTTTTTTTTAAATTGGTTTTACATTTGGATCTATATTTAGATATATATTTTATATACATATCATTACGGCTGATTTGTAAGGTTTCACCCGAAAAAATTGTTCTGTATTTTTTTTTCATTTATTTCCTATGACATTTTTGGCCACAACAATCCTATGGGTGACTGTTTTTTATGATCATTAAGCCTTTTGTAATTATGTCCACTTTTGTTGTTATTGTTGTATTCATATAGCAAGTGCCACAATACCAAGTTTCATACCATTGCAATGAACTCAATACATTTGTAAGATTAGAAAAATATTAGTAAAATTTTTGCTCTTCAAAAAAACACCAGCAGAGTGTTAAATATTGATATTTAAATGCTGAAATCTACATGGCAAAAAGTAAGTAAATAACTAAATAGAAAAAGAAATTAAAATGTCAGTTGTTTGTATACATAACACATAGTAAACGAAAACCACAATAGACTATCAATATTCATTAGATTATATGTGGAGCATTTTTTTTTTAATTATTTTCATATATATACTATATATATATTATATATATATATATTATAAACTCTTAAACTCTGTATCCAGCTCTCTAAGCCATTTATTTGTTATTTTTATGTTATTTTTTCTGTCTTACTCTCTCTCCACAGTGAAGGCGTGTGATCATTCGAAGCAGGAGGACATATTAATACCAAGGTACTGAAAGTAGGTGATACCCATGGACCCAGCATGCCCTATACACCCAGGTGGCCATCAAGCTCTCAGATATGTTCGGCAGACCCGCGGCCACCAGGACCATCAGGTCCGCCACGGCCCAACGCTCACCCAGATAGCAGTTGGTGGGTGTACGCATGTGACGTGTGGTAAGAACCACCAGCACGACCATGATGTTTCCACACAATGCCCCACACCACACACACCAGCAGCACCAGGAACACAGATACCATCTTATACTCTAGGGACTCAGACACAGAGTCCCCGGTCCCCCCAGGGAGATGTTTGTGGGGGTGTCCATTCTGGAGCTCACATTTCTTGCATGATCCGTCTCCTCTTGGTGTGAGAATTTAAATACAAGATGTGAAGAAACTGGCTGAAATCAAATTGGTGAGCAGAATAGCAAAAGCAGATAGAATCTGTTTGATATTCAAAAGATTTTATATGACAAAAAAAACTGTACAGTCCAGCATTTATTGATGTTCTTTTCTCTTATTAAGTATGTTGTTTAATTTTCTTGGCTTCAACAGCATAATGATTGTTCATCTGCTGACCGCAGCCCCATTATTCTTCTGTAACAGTATCCTTCCATTAAACAGCATAGCATTGAATCCAGAGGCTAATTTTTTCACATAATTTCACAGATTAATAATATAACATGATTGCAGACACAGACTTCCTATTGTGCTCTCTTTACAGTTATTCCCATAACACTTGCTCTAGTAAGGAATGTAGGAGACCTTCCTGAACATTATTATACACGGATGAGCAGCCTTTAAGTATTCAAATGAGGACATTTTTAAGTGTGTGCGCTTGTGCGCAGCAGCGCATAAGTAGGGAAAATCACAGAAAGACTTAAAGCTACACAGTTACTGTGGCATAAGAATAGCATGTTTAATATCCAGAGGATGTTTAAATCAAATACAACCTTTATAACATTTTTCTTTCTCTAACTGCGCCATTGAATTATCGTAAAAAGCTTCAAATTTCATCACTAGCTGGTTTTTTTCAGTGCAACTTGCACAAAAAGACACTAATTATGGATATTAAAATGGATACCTCATCTTAATTTAAGCGAACACCAATGTTTACCACAAATATTCCTTGATAACAATATTTGAAATTAATTCTAGTCTAAAATAGGGCTTTGAAAATCCCATTAAAGACCCTAAATGGGGCCAAGATGTTGTTCACAGAGGTTTGAAAAATCCAGGCATCTGTTGCTCATTTCAACCGTCTCTTTGCTTTGTAAATAAGGAATGCATGTTGCCTCTCGGGAAAAATTTCCTAATAAACTGAGGTGGACACAAATGTGAAAAGTAATTTAACTCAATCCAACTCCCAACCCAGCAAAAAAACCTGCTTGGATTTCATGGAGTTATTAATACTCTATTCCATTATGCTGCTCTGGCAGTGCAGATATGGAAAAGAAACACTGCGGGTTTCCAACCATGTAAACTGAAGAGGAACGAAAAAATTGTTGTGGTCCCTTTATATGTTTTAGTATGCTGTCTTTGCTTGAAATAAATAAATAAATCATAAGTGACATGCTAGAAAATTAAAAGAAAAATAAATAAAATAATAATGAGTGGCTGTTTTCTAATTAACAGAAGCACTACAATATTTGTAACATCCATAAGATTTCAGCTGTCACATATATAAAAGAGAGCATTTTCTTTTCTTTCTCTGAGCTTGCTTCAAAAGTGACGGGGAGAGTCAGACGTGCTGCTGTGAAACGGGGTGTCATTCACATTTGTTTAGTTCTCCTAATTGACTGTATCACTACCAGAATCATAAATCAGCGTGGCTGTGTCTCAAATCCTAATGAGCTGCCTAACAAGACAGCATTTTAGGGCGCCACAGGCTCGTTCCAAAACCGCTACACGCATAAAAACCGCTGTCTAAGTCGTGAACTCACGCGATTTACAACACAGCCTACTGTCCGTGCGAAAATCATCGTCTCTCTTATATATTTGTACCTGAACAGGAAAGCAAGCAGATGCTTCATTAATACTCTGGAAATATTCATAGTTCGAGTAAAAACGATTTTTTTTTTTTTAAAGTTAGTTGTTAAAGCAACACCCATTTTTCTAAAACAATTTGGCGCCTTGAACTTCACCCATAATCTACTCAAAAATACACACGCTCAGCTTGTAAATTTTTAGATCGCAATAGGCTATTACAGGCGTTCATTATATGTTTTTTTTTTTTATATAGAATTAGCCTATAAAAACGTTAGTAAACATTAGCCATCTTCTACCTGAGCAACTTTGCATATTAAAAAAAGAAACAAACTATAAGAATTTCAGCTCTTTATCACATTTAATCAAAGGAAAAATACTTCTAATATAAATTCATATTATATACATAGGCGTACACCTTCGTCTTTAAAAAAATAACCCTTTTAGGAATTAAGTTATGATTTAAGAAAATCACTGACATCGATAACTTCTCAAGATAGAGAATAAAAGCGGTTTCCTACCAGATATAAATTCTTGTAGTTAGGAACCAAAAGAGCTCTCGTGCAGTGTCGGCTGTAAGCCGCAGGTGAAAAAAACAAAATGCACTGATATGAAGTATTTGACGTGACGAGCAAATAATCTGATCTTGTACAGAAGCGCTAGTAAATGCACTCTTAACTGTGTAAATCTTCTGAACTGTAGGTCCCTTCATTACAATAGCGCCCCTACTGGAAGAGTTCGCCGATAATACGTGCGTGTGTCTTCTTGAGTGATTTGAGGCACACTGTAGGCTGTAATTAAAGATGCGTTCACAAAATATTCTACCCCTATAGAAGTGAATATTGCTTTTTGAAAAAATATATTTAAATAATAATTTAATTATTTTATGTGTTCCTGTATGACTTCAGTATATTTATGTATAGTTTATTTAACATATTTATTTTTTCCATTGTTTCCTAATAATAATTTCATAATATTTCCTTTCTGTTACTTGTTTGTGAAAGTTTATTCTATGCAAAGAAAAAAATAATAATCTGGTCGCGCATTGATGACGTCTGGGTAATGGCCGCTCTCACGGTGTAGTTCGGTGCTTATGAATTTCTCCGGTAGAGAAAAATAAAATCCCCGAGACAGATCGCTCATTGTTTTGAACACAGTCACCCCAAGGAAAGAGACCCGGGTGACTCCCTACACCGAGACCCTGTCTCCCCGAGACTCTGTGGTTTGAAAGGTGACCGAATGTGTGTTTAATACGCGATGTCCGTGTGTTGTGCAGAAGGGAGCGCTTTAATGTTGCATGAGATATTAGCCAGTGTGCGTCGAAGAAACATCGTGCAACGCCGTAACTCGCGATTTTAGACTTAGAAAGTAACGTGTGTGTTGTTTAATCTCAAGCCTCGGCGTTTAAACGGCGCGATCGTTCGGAAAGTGTCGGAAATGGTGTCGTTTTGTAGTGTGCGGGCAGGATTCGGGCCTGTTAGCCGCATCGCCATCAACGAGCTCTCCCGTTAAAGATAAAGCGGCTAGTAAGACATGCGTCGGCCTCCGTCTCATGAATCCATTGCCTTAAATCTGAGAAGGTAAACAAGTTCCAGATGATTCAATGATTGGCCTTTGTGTGGTATGGAAAAGTTTGTTTATTTGTAAAGTTTTGAATGCGGTTAAGCTATTTTACGTTAGCAGGCTAATAGGGGTGTTGTTATGGAAGAACTAGTAGGGTAATTAATTCGTTTTAATACAGACTTTTTTGCAGAAGTACCTTACATAAAAGCTATCATGGTATAGATTTCACCTAAAGAACATTGATATTAAAGTTATTGTTGATACAATACAAACTGTTAGCTTTGTGACTGTCAAATGAGATTAGACTGTCATTCAAATATGAATAAAGTGACAAGTGTTCTGAAAGTCATTTTAATATGCAAGTTATCAACCGAAGTAAAGCTTGTTTTCTGTAATTTTACAAACACCATCTTATTTTTACTATTTACTATCAAGTCAACACTTGAGGGTTTAAGCATTGACTTTATTTTTGTTGTTTTATCATTTTTATATATGGTATAAGTTTTGTTTTTGTAAATGAATATTTATTACTTAATATAATTAATAATACATTATTTTTTTTAATTACATGCAAAATATATATTTGCTAAATTTGTTGTAGGTGGTGTTTTAGGAAGCTACTAGTTTTAGGATTTCAATATTTTTAAGGCATATTTTAATCACAAAATATGTTGTTATTATGAATGTTATTGTGTTTTAATAAATACATTTTTATTAAAAATAATACATTAATGGTAATTAAAATATTACAATGCAAATAAGTATTTATTAAATTGTTATAAATGTGTTAGGTTTTCCAGGAGTGTCCGTGAGTGCAGTGTTACTAGTTGGTGTAGAAAACTTTTGCTGTGATAAAGTTCAGTTTCTTATGTTTAGATTTTTCCCACGTAGGCCTATACCTACAAAAATATAGGTATTATTTTAATAAGTGTTGTAATTATGTGGAGTGGGTCTTAGAGGGTCTGTTAACTTAGACTTTTTTTCTGTACTAACTGTTTGGCTGATATTAAATGTCTGCTTCAGAGTTCTTCCTGATGGATACGCCCGAGAGCCCCACCCAGTCCCCACAATCTCCTGAGGAGGAGGAGAAGGGTCTTTCCGAAAACGAGCTGCTGGAGTCGCCCGAGTCCCCAGAAGAAGTAAACAAGGGAGTTTCGGACAGTGAGCTTTTGAATGATGATGAAAATGAAGTACAGGAGGGTGGAGGAGACTCAGACTTTGAGGATGGAGACAGGGTAGCAGCTGGAGGAGAAGATCCTGAGGATGTGTCAGACCTGGACGACTACAAGATGGACAGGGAGGAGAGAGAAGATTTCCACCAACAAGACCTCGGTTTGACGGTCCGAAGAAGCAGACAGAATGCTAGCCAGTCTCCTGAAGAGGAGATCCTTGAGACGCCGAGATCACCTGATCCTGACTCGCCAGGGCCAGAACACAAGCGACCTTTCACCCCAGCAGAAGAGGAGCGAGACGAGGAGGATGAGGCAACCACCAAGTCTGGCCTCGGCCGTGCTGAGCTTGATGAAGAGGATGATGAGGAAGAAGAGAGACAAGACGACGGAGGAGGGCGGCCGATGGTAGTGAGTGATTTGAAGGATGAATCTTCCGTGTCCAGAGACCTGGATGAACATGAGCTGGATTATGGACGAGGGGTTCCAGAAGAGCCGAGTGCTGCTGCACCTGATGAGGACGAGGCTGAGAAGGGTCCCGCCAGGGAAGATTGGGAAGATGAGGAAGAGGATGATGAAGAGCAGGAGAAAAGACGTAAGAGAAAGGAAAGAAAACCAATTCTGCCTCCAGATAACAAAGACACACAGCTGAGAAAATCTGTGGACTCGAGGGAAGGAGGCAGGAGAGATTCATTCCGTGATAAAAAGAAAGAGGAAGATGATGGAGAGATTGATGAAGGAGAGATAGATGTAAGTATGTTGAAATCATTTGTGATTGGCATATGGAAATTGGAGCTGTTTAATCTCAGTTCGCCACTGCAGAGCAAGTTATTACAGTTTTTTACATATTGTTTTTTTTTTTTTGCTGCTAAAACCCATTGCTTGTCAGAGTTTTATAATTATGGAACGCAAGGATACGTTTGTTTTTGCATGATACATAGAATTTTGTTTTTGAATGACCAGGCCACAACAGTAGAGGGAGCAATTGAATGCAGTATCTTTGAATTTTTCTAGAATGGAAAAGAAATGACACTGCTGAATGCTAAATTAGAAAATACTTTAACTTTGAATTTGAAGTGATCACCTAATTGACTTTTTAAGATAATATGTAAATAAAATATAGAATAACTATTGAAAAATTTGGGGTCAGCAAGATTTTTTAATGTTCTTGAAAAAAGTCCAAGGTTGTATTTATTTAATTAAAATTACAATGAAAACAGTGAATTTGTAAAATATTATTAAAATTTAAAATAAAACAGTTTTATTTCAGTACATTTTGGAATGTAGTTTTCATTGTCACACGAGCCTTAAGAATCATTTTAATAAGATGATTTGGTGTTCAAGTAATATTTTCTTATTTACAATGTTGAAAACAGTTGGGCTGCGTAATATTTTTTGTGGAAAACGTGATACATTTTTTCCAGATTTTTTTATATATATATATATATATATATATATATATATATATATATAAAATAAGTAAAAAAATTATATTGCAAAAGTATGTACTGTCACTTATAAGCAATTTAATCTATCCTTGCAAAATAAATTATTTTAAAAAAAATCACCTACCTAAAAGTAAATCATCTAACTTTGGTTTAGAATTTTTAAAAAAAAATAAAAAACGTATATAACCAGTCACTAATAAGTGGTATAGTAAGTTTTTCTGTTAATTTTTTAGGATGATGATCTTGAAGAGGGGGAGGTGAAGGACCCCATGGACAGGAAGATCAGACCCCGACCCATCTGCAGGTTTTTCATGAAAGGTTGTAGTTCATTCATGTGATTTCCTGAATGGTTTACATTTAAAATGGTGTTTTCATGTAGTCCAAGGTGATAATCGACAGAGTGTTATCAAGGAAAATTGTTCAAATTTGATAAGCGTGACTTTTGCCTAAATTTCAACAGTAGGGGGAGTTAAATTCAATGCAGTGTATTTCCTATGAGCAGATTTGTCTTCAGAGCACATACTCAAAACAGTGGGTGGTTTTGATGTTGATGCTTTGATGTCATTATCTGAAAATGTTAAAACTCTCAATATATTTTTAAATATCTTCTTATATCTTTTAAAATATCTTCTGCTTCTGTGTGGTCTCTGACAGGTAACTGCACATGGGGCATGATCTGTAGGTTCATCCATCCAGGAGTCAATGATAAAGGCAACTACTCCCTCATCTCCAAGCCAGATCCCTTCTCTCCTAACGGAGCACCTCCTGGAGGGGGAGGAGGAGGACCTCACCCCCTCATACCTGATAGTCCCTGGGTATGCACCCTTTGTAATTAATTTTCTACTGTTTTGTTTCTTCCTGATTAAAAATTAGGTCTAAATTTCAATTTCAACATTTGAATCTTGTTTTTTCTTACAGGGAGCCCCTGCGGTAGAAGAGTTGCCTCCCCCTCCACCTCCTCTAGATCCTCCGGTGGAGAGCGCCTGGGAAAGAGGCCTTAGACATGCCAAAGAGGTACAGATATCACCACCGTACATTTTGAGTCGACAATTTAAAAAGCTTAATTTCTAGGTAATGTTATATTGTCTGTGGGTTTTTTCAGGGGAACTCATCTATTCAAATAAGTCTGTAGTGACTACTGCAGTGGCTTTGTAATCACAAAAGTGGCAACTTTGTAAAACTGAGATAACATGATATATGTATTTTGATAGTCATACTATGCTAAATACGATGCTTTTTCATTACTGTGGGGGGGATTTGTTAGTCGAAGTTGTCAGTTGAATTGAACAG
The DNA here is from genome assembly GCF_018340385.1 of Cyprinus carpio. NCBI lineage: Eukaryota > Metazoa > Chordata > Actinopteri > Cypriniformes > Cyprinidae > Cyprinus > Cyprinus carpio. Next base: position 21,034,441 of record NC_056589.1, read on the forward strand.
AAAGCCTTGATCTAGCTTGTTTTCAAAAAACATTCCCTTAGGTTTTGAAGAAAGCCACCATTCGTAAAGAGCAGGAACCAGATTTTGAGGAAGGAAAACGTTTCACCGTAACCATAGGTGAAG